>NC_069504.1:496698389-497015056 GCF_027579735.1 Bombina bombina
AGTTTTCATTCAGTATATTGGTAATTTGTTTTATTTGTGGATTGTGTGATGTAATTAGTCTTGGTTTATTGTCCATAATTTTTGAACGTGGTTGTAATAAGGTTTGGCGATCCCTTTTGATAACATGTATATTTGCTTTTTTGATTGAACGTTTGCTTGGAGTCTACTGGATAATTTTATCGCTTCTTGTTTGTTTATACTTAGATTGGAGCAATTTCTTCTCAGTCTACAGGGAGTGCAGAATTATTAGGCAAGTTGTATTTTTGAGGATTCATTTTATTATTGAACAACAACCATGTTCTCAATGAACCCAAAAAACTCATTAATATCAAAGCTGAATATTTTTGGAAGTAGTTTTTAGTTTGTTTTTAGTTTTAGCTATTTTAGGGGGATATCTGTGTGTGCAGGTGACTATTACTGTGCATAATTATTAGGCAACTTAACAAAAAACAAATATATACCCATTTCAATTATTTATTTTTACCAGTGAAACCAATATAACATCTCAACTTTCACAAATATACATTTCTGACATTCAAAAACAAAACAAAAACAAATCAGTGACCAATATAGCCACCTTTCTTTGCAAGGACATTCAAAAGCCTGCCATCCATGGATTCTGTCAGTGTTTTGATCTGTTCACCATCAACATTGCGTGCAGCAGCAACCACAGCCTCCCAGACACTGTTCAGAGAGGTGTACTGTTTTCCCTCCTTGTAAATCTCACATTTGATGATGGACCACAGGTTCTCAATGGGGTTCAGATTAGGTGAACAAGGAGGCCATGTCATTAGATTTTCTTCTTTTATACCCTTTCTTGCCAGCCACGCTGTGGAGTACTTGGACACGTGTGATGGAGCATTGTCCTGCATGAAAATCATGTTTTTCTTGAAGGATGCAGACTTCTTCCTGTACCACTGCTTGAAGAAGGCGTCTTCCAGAAACTGGCAGTAGGACTGGGAGTTGAGCTTGACTCCATCCTCAACCCGAAAAGGCCCCACAAGCTCATCTTTGATGATACCAGCCCAAACCAGTACTCCACCTCCACCTTGCTGGCGTCTGAGTCGGACTGGAGCTCTCTGCCCTTTACCAATGCAGCCACGGGCCCATCCATCTGGCCCATCAAGACTCACTCTCATTTCATCAGTCCATAAAACCTTAGAAAAATAAGTCTTGAGATATTTCTTGGCCCAGTCTTGACGTTTCAGCTTGTGTGTCTTGTTCAGTGGTGGTCGTCTTTCAGCCTTTCTTACCTTGGCCATGTCTCTGAGTATTGCACACCTTGTGCTTTTGGGCACTCCAGTGATGTTGCAGCTCTGAAATATGGCCAAACTGGTGGCAAGTGGCATCTTGGCAGCTGCACGCTTGACTTTTCTCAGTTCATGGGCAGTTATTTTGCGCCTTGGTTTTTCCACACCCTTCTTGCGACCCTGTTGACTATTTTGAAGGAAACGCTTGATTGTTTGATGATCACGCTTCAGAAGCTTTGCAATTTTAAGAGTGCTGCATCCCTCTGCAAGATATCTCACTATTTTTGACTTTTCTGAGCCTGTCAAGTCCTTCTTTTGACCCATTTTGCCAAAGGAAAGGAAGTTGCCTAATAATTATGCACACCTGATATAGGGTGTTGATGTCATTAGACCACATCCCTTCTCATTACAGAGATGCACATCACCTAATATGCTTAATTGGTAGTAGGCTTTCGAGCCTATACAGCTTGGAGTAAGACAACATGCATAAAGAGGATGATGTGGTCAAAATACTCATTTGCCTAATAATTCTGCACTCCCTGTAGTAAATTCTCCCTTTGGGATAGCAGTCAGGGTACATGGGGCATGAGCACTTATATATTTATTGGCTTGTTGGAACAGCCAATAGAATGCAAGCTCAATCCTATTGGCTGATTGCATCAGCCAATAGGATTTTTTTACCTTTAATTCCGATTGGCTGATAAAATTCTATCAGCCAATAGGAAATTCAAGGGACGCCATCTTGGATGACGTCCCTTAAAGGAACCTTCCTTCGTCGGGAGTCGTCAGAAGAAGAGGATGCTCCCCACCGGATGTCTTGAAGATGGACCCGCCCCACGCTGGATGGATGAAGATAGAAGATGCCGTCTGGATGAAGACTTCTGCCCGTCTGGAGGACCACTTCTCCCGGCTTGGTTGAGGACTTCTTGCCGCTTCATTGAGGATGAATGTCGGCTCTTCAAAAACGTAAGTGGATCTTCAGGGGTTAGTGTTAGGTTTTTTTAAGGGTTTATTGGGTGGGTTTTAGTTTTAGATTAGGGTTTGGGCAGCAATAGAGCTAAATGCCCTTTTAAGGGCAATGCCCATCCAAATGCCCTTTTCAGGGCAATGGGGAGCTTAGGTTTTTTTTATTTAGGGTTTTATTTGGGGAGTTGGTTGTGTGGGTGGTGGGTTTTACTGTTGGGGGGGGTTGTTTGTATTTTTTTTACAGGTAAAAGAGCTGATTTATTTGGGGCAATGCCCAGCAAAAGGCCCTTTTAAGGGCTATTGGTAGTTTAGTTTAGGCTAGGTGTTTTTTTCTATTTTGGGGGGTCTTTTTTATTTTGATAGGGCTATTAGATTAGGTGTAATTAGTTTTAATATCTTGTAATTTGTTTTTTTATTTTGTGTAATTTAGTGTTTGTTTTTTGTAATTTAGGTATTTGTATTTAATTTAGTTAATTGTATTTAATTTAGGTAATTTATTTAATTGTAGTGTAAGTTTAAGTGTTAGTGTAATACAGGTTAGGTTTTATTTTACAGGTAAATTTGTATTTATTTTAACTAGGTAGTTATAAAATAGTTAATAACTATTTAGTAACTATTCTACTTAGTTAAAATAAATACAAACTTGCCTGTAAAATAAAAATAAAACCTAAACTAGCTACAATGTAACTATTAGTTATATTGTAGCTAGCTTAGGGTTTATTTTACAGGTATTTGGTTTTAAATAGGAATTATTTAGTTATTAATAGTAGGTTTAATTTAGATTTATTTTAATTATATTTCAGTTAGGGGGTGTTAGGGTTAGACTTAGATTTAGGGGTTAATAAATGTAGGTAGGTGGTGGCGATGTTAGGGGCAGCAGATTAGGGGTTAATAATATTTAACTAGTGTTTGCAAGGCGGGAGTGCGGCTGTTTAGGGGTTAATATGTCTATTATAGTGGCGGCAGATTAGGGGTTAATAAATATAATGTAGGTGTCGGCAATGTCAGGGGCAGCAGATTAGGGGTTAATAAGTGTAAGATTAGGGGTGTTTAGACTCGGGGTTCATGTTAGGGTGTTAGGTGTAAACATAACTTTTGTTTGCCCATAGGAATCAATGGAGCTGCGTTACGGAGCTTTACGCTGCTTTTTTGCAGGTGTTAGGCTTTTTTTCAGCCGGCTCTCCCCATTGATGTCTATGGGGAAATCGTGCACGAGCACTACAACCAGCTCACCGCTGACTTAAGCAGCACTGGTATTGGAGTGCGGTATGGAGCTCAATTTTGCTCTACGCTCACTTTTTGCCTGTTAACGCCGGGTTTCTGAAAACATGTAATACCAGCGCTGTAGGTAAGTGAGCAGTGACAATAACGTGCAAGTTATCACCGCACCCCTCATACCGCAAAACTCATAATCTAGCCGATAGTAACTATTAGTTATATTGTAGCTATCTTAGGGTTTATTTTACAGGTAAGTATTTAGTTTTAAATAGGAATTATTTAGATAATAGTAGGTTTTATTTAGATTTATTTTAATTATATTTAAGTTAGGGGGTGTTAGGGTCAGGGTTAGACTTAGGTTTAGGGGTTAATAAATTTTATTATAGTGGTGGCGACGTTGGGGGCAGCAGATTAGGGGTTAATAAATGTAGGTAGGTGGTGGTGATGTTAAGGATGTCAGATTAGGGGTTAATAATATTTAACTAGTGTTTGCGAGGCGGGAGTGCCGCGGTTCATGGGTTAGTGGCGGCGATGTCCGGAGCGGCAGATTAGGGTTAAATATGTATAAAGTAGGTGTCGGCGATGTCGGGGGCGGCAGATTAGGGGCTAATAAGTGTAAGATTAGTAGTGTTTAGACTCGGGGTTCATGTTAGGGTGTTAAGTGTAAACATAAAATTTGTTTCCCCATAGGAATCAATGGGGCTGCGTTACGGAGCTTTACGCTGCTTTTTTGCAGGTGTTAGGCTTTTTTTCAGTCGGCTCTCCCAATTGATGTCCATGGGGAAATTGTGCACGAGCACGTAAAACCAGCTCACTGCGGCTTTCAGCAGCGCTGGTATTGGAGTGCGGGATGGAGCTCAATTTTGCTCTACGCTCACTTCTTGCCTGTTAACGCTGGGTTTATGAAAACCTGTAATACCAGCGCTGTAGGAAAGTGAGTAGTGACAATAACGTGCAAGTTAGCACCGCACCCCTCATAACGCAAAACTCATAATCTAGCCGATTAAGAGTTGATTTAATATACCATAGTGCCTTTAGGGATATTGGATCATAGTAATAATGCAATAGCTTAGGCAATAAGACAGCCAACTTTATATTCCCCAATAGCGGCCAATTATTGGAATATTATAGGTGACACAGTCTTAGATTGATGTTTATAATTTTTCACCCAAGATTTAAATTTACTAATAAATGTCATTATGTTTTAATTTATGTCTGTGAAATAAATCACAACAAACACTACCCCAACACAAAGTTACTCTCAAGCAAAAGGAATTAAGAGTGCTATTAGTGTATTCTGTTTCAATTGGTGGACCCCTTACCACCAATTGTTTTTTGGAAATACAATGATGAATAAGCACATGAAAACTAAAACTATATGTCCCAGCCGATATGATAAGTTGTCAGGGTTAGGGGAGAGAGTAACAAGTATAACTTTGGTCTCATTTTAAATATTAGGCACAGACCAATATATAATCTGCTGAGATTTGTCTATGTTAATAAACACTATTTGACCCATTCCAGAGGTAGGAAACTGAGGCTTAGTTTGCAGTTATATTTATTATGCAATAAGCTATTATCATAAGGTAAATATGAACTTAATATGTTAAAGAAAGGAGATCTATACCTCATATAGAGGCAGTAGGCATACAAAGGAAAAATAAATAAAAAATAAAAAAACAGAAAAACCCCCAACACCTCTCAAGCATCCAGAAGGGTGAGGCTCAACATGTTAAAATCTAGAGGTTTTCCTGCAGGGGACATCAAATAATAGTACTTAAAAGTAGATGTCCCTCCTAGTCATGAATTGTAAACAGAGTTGTGGCTGATATGGGTCTTGGTATTAGGGATATTAAATGTAAAATGGGTGAAAGTGAGACACATCCCTGAACTTCTGGCTCGTCCTCTTATGTCATAGATAGTGGAAACAGATGCTACCCCTAATAGAAATATAGAGGCTAGCAAAAATTAAATATCACATATGTAGAATATATAAATAGCAATGTATGTAGCTTCAATCTAACTTCCATCCAAACATCTGCAACTGTAGGGCATATGTTGGAGTATATTAGTAAATGATGCATGATTTTTTGGCTAACATAGTATTGTCTACATATACATTTTAATGGCATGATGTCCCATATTAGCAACCAAATATTTCCTCACCTCTGTAATAACAGTAAGTGGTATTAGGCAGTGAGCAAAATGTAGGCATGTGCTTTGAACAATGCAAAAAGTCCCAACACCAAACTGAGTAGTTCTCATTAGGGTATGCATACAGTATATTGAATTAGAAACAAAGGGGTTTAACTGAAAGGGCAGATATTGAACTTAGCCTGCAACTCTGTCTTCCCCGTCAACTCAAAATTAATTTCCAAATTCTCTGTAGCCACCGGTTCCTTTCTTGGATCAGGCCTACAGTCCCGTGGTGCAACCAGCTCCGGTATGCCACAGACAGGTTGCTGGTTTGAATTTAGATTTTACTGGTTGCTCATAGCAAATCCCTTTAGTCTCTGGCTCCTCAGACCTCTGATCATTTGATATCACCAAAGAGGCACAGACGTTTCCCATAAAATCTGCTTCCTCTGTACTGTCTTTACCACTTTCAACTGTGATCGTATTCCTCTGCTGCTTACGTTAATCGTCATTACACCACGCTGCAAGTAAATGACGCTCAAGCCTTGTCACATGTACCATCAGAATGTCTCTGATCTCTGCCATTAGGTTATCTTTAGAGGGTTCCATCTTATAAGTATGTATCTAGTATTTAACTAGAATGGATGCAGCACTTTACACTGCGCACTAACCCAGAATCCTGGGGGGTGGGGATTATTATTCTGGCCCGACACTTATACACTCAAATCCACAGGGAAGTTGGAATTAAATGCTGTGCATCTAGCTGAAGAGCATAGGTAGATCCACGGATTAAGTCGATGCTCCAGATTCACCTCTCAGGGTTAGAGATACTTGGAAATGAAGTGATATTAGGATTTAACTCCTTAAAAAACAAATATTATCTGGAGCTCTTCTCAAATGCCTCCCACCACAACAGCTGTAGGCTCCGCTCCCCAAATATATATATTTTTAATCGAGCCTGTTCCTTTTTAGTTGACACTAACTAGTTCCTGCAGAAGTTACTGAGAAGCTTTAGGCAGTGACATTGGGCAGACACCCAATGGATAGCTGTGTAGTATAGTATTGTAGTTAACTGGATAGATAATTAAAATTTTAGATCTCTGGGGGGAGGAGCCAACGGCCGAAGAGGCTAGACGTGTCTAGACAGAGCTCCTGATTTCTAATTTAAAATACGCAATATATTGCAATATTATTTGCCTCACTTTCCCTGATTTATCATCAAAATGCCCTCTGACACCCATGCAGAAACGCAGAGCTGACAGAAATCCATGCTGAAAGTGCACACCAACTTTTAGACTTTCTGCTCCGTCACCCAATGAACTCTGCCATCTTAGTTGCTGGGCCCTTTCTTAGTGGACTCTGAAATCGACTGAGGAACCAGAGTTCCATAAACTTCCACCTCCTAAGCGACTGAGCCTAAGTAGCCACTTACCATCATCTTCTCTAGGGACAACGGCAGGCGGTTTGCGGGCAATCTGTCTGCTAAGCCCAGAGCACGGTTCTAACATGGAGGCCTGGGAGCAGGCTATGCTACAATTGATAGATGTGCATTTCCAGAACCTAGAGACGGACCTCACCTACCTGATCACAACCGTGATGATACGACCGGGTCTGGCTACAGGCACCTCGCATTCTCGAGAGCGCGATGTGGCTAGCGCTTCAACTACAATTACATGCTCACCCCGGGAGAAACTCGAACCTGATATAGGCTGCTCGCTAACAAAATCCCTAAGCTCTGGTTCAGTGAAAAATACTGCTGAGGTGAGTTCTTCTGGAGGGGGCCCGGCGACGGTCCAAAGGGATGACTGGTTGTCAAAGTTGAGAAGATCTCTGCTGCAGAGAGAATTAGCACCATGTGTGTTCATCATTTGCCGGCAGGCCTCCTTGCATGGACTTGGTCGAACAGAGACCCCTGCCCAGGCTACAGGACTGTCAGTGCTTAAACTCCCAGAACTTACTGTCACTAAAGAGACCCCATGGACTATGCATGATCCTCCACATTCCATGAGACCGTGTCTGTGTGGGGAAGAAGCCATGATGTTAAAGGTGTATCTGTCTTACCATGAAGTGGGCTGAGCTGACCGCAGATGCCGCCTCAGGAGATAATAGACATTGTTCTTGATATAGTCAGCTCTTTTATCTCTATATCTCATATTAAGGTCATTGTTTGTGTTATGCCCGTTAATTAGAGTTTTGTGTTTTAGGGTACCTAGTTGGGTTTTTTTGTTTTGTTTTTTTTTTCTTCTATTTTTTATTATTAGACATAAGCTAACTGGACGTTACACAATTCCCTATGTTTGCAACCACTCATTTTCCTTTTTTCTCCCTTTAGACATGGGATCCCCTGGTGCTCATATATTAGTCTAGACTTAATTTTGACCCCCAATGTAGCTGTTTAAGTGAACATCTTAATATCTCGCTTAATAAGGTAATTGACATATGTAGTTACTTATAGAGTTCACACAGTGCCTAATCTTTATAACTGTTAGTTTTCAGGGCATGTACTCTGAGATAATTTCTGTAATACACTGTTGGTTTTCTTGTATAGCCCTGATGGTTGAATTATAATGTGAGGAAGTCCCTAAACTACAATTTTAGACATGCCAGGCAGGGTGTCATTTTTTAGCATTAAAATTAAGCTACAGCACAACACAGGCTGTTATAATTCCCTTTCCCTAGGTGTTAATCATATCTGATACTCTGGTCCTGGATGGTGGGCCCACATCCGGGAGTTAGTGTAGTAATGTCCTTAGGGAGGAGTTATTCAATGGTTTAACTACTTTTATACCCACCTATTTCTCTTTTGTTCTAAACTCATATGGCCTGGTCAATGCCCTACCCTTTAGCAACAAATAGTGGTTAACTACATTGGGTACTGTTATCGGTATTTTACTCACCCTACTTGCCTTCTGGAGGAGCACTATGGTTATTATACATCCAGGTTTAACAAATAGAGCACTATACTATCAGCATGATACTTTTAAAAATTAGTATTTATATAGTTGGATGACTAGCATGTCTCACGTAGTTTAATTCACTTTGTAAAATGAGCACAGATGGGCATGTTGGACAGCTACAGGAGAATTCTGATGTTACACACGTTATCTCAACTGCAATTCCCTACAGGTACAATTATTCGGCACACTTGTAAGATAATCAGATGTTTTATCTATTTACCATACGCAAATTACCACCTCCTACCCCCCCCCACCCCTCATAATAATCCTTCCTTAGTAGAAGGCCTAAATACGTGGTTTATCTTGCATATACCGCACCTTATTTACCTTTATCTCTAGCAAAATCTTGCAGTATATCAATACACCTAGCTCATCTCTCCTATTAGTTCTGCAAGGTTGTCTAACATATACTATTGTTTTAAGGGTTCAAAAGTAACCCTATGTGTTTCATTATTATTTCATACCCCTTATCAAGCTCCCCTATCAACAAATACTATAGGTTAAGGTCCAAGAGAGGCCATTGTTTTTCTTTTTTGGGGATTATAGTTTTGCAAAATAAGATGGCTATAACTAAGGGTGTATCCCGTGCTATCATTTAGAAAAATAAAACATGAGGTTAGTATAGTGAGATCCAAGAGTGGTCTCTCCATTCCATTATGCCTTCCCTTACTACTAGATATGTTTCCTTAGTTAAGGCCCAATAGCGGCCTATTAGCATTGTTATGGAAGGTTACCTTACGAATAGGCGTTATGTATCTAATTTTGCAATCTATAACTGTTTTTTTTTATGTCATTGGTGAGCTGTGCAGAATGTTAACTATACCGATATGGAACTAAGCTGGACTGTACATGTTACCTTCTGTACTGAATGGCAATTTCATTTGTGTTTATACTGTTTGTATGCCTAACTTAAGAACCTCAATAAAAATTATAAAAAAAAATAAAAAATTTTAGATCTCTAAATATGCAGCAGAATAAAATAAGGATCCAAATATTTTTTTTTTCTTCCTTCACTTTTCCCCTTTTAGCACTTCCAGGTAATGCACTGTGCAGGCAATTTCAGTGGAAGCAGCCGGGTTATCAAGCTGACCAAGTGAAAGCAAACCTCTGCCAATCTAAGCAGTGGAGAAGCTGGGTAAAATCCAGCCCACACCCCAACAAGCGAAACCACTCTCCCATTATAGCTGGCAAATTGCCAAGCAGATTTAAAAAGTTTGTAAACAGCACCTGCTGCTATTCTGTAGTAGTCCACACAAGAGTGGAAAAAATGCCTTCCCCGACTGCCAATGTAAATTTCACCTTGGGTTGATTCTTCCAGGAAGATTTTGACCCCTGGTAAAATTTTGTGCTAGAGTGAATTTATAATAGCAAGAGTGAGTTACCTGCTAGTTGGCTGACAGAGGGGTCAATCAACCAAAACATACTTGGTTGGATAGTGTGCTTTTTCTGTTGGCAGGAAATAGGAAATCTGGATAACGAGTAAACGAATGAATGAATTTTTTTGCTGCACAATCAGTCATTTGTTTATTTGTTTGAGACAACTAATTTTACATTTCAAAATAAATGCAAAGAAAATGGGAAAAGTGGTGATTTTGGTGCATCTCTCTAAATGCAAATGCACGTATGAATGAATTAGCACATGCAACCTTTAAAGTAGAATGGCCCTTTAACATTTAAGAGGCTGTTGATATTAGAGTACATGTAAAGCTGATATAGCAACATTCATAAACATGCACCTTCCACAAGTAATTGTTCTAAAATTATTTGTTATCAAAAAATGTGTGTATTGTGCATGCTTGTTAATTTTTGACACATAAAACTTCTAAATATTTATTCAAGGTGATCTTTATGCACAAGGGTACTTGTTTGGGAAATGTCAGCATTTTTGAGTTTCAAGGCCAGATATAGGAGTCTGCTTGCCTTCAGTAAGTGCTGATCTACTGTTATGTAATCTGCTTACTTATCACTAAAACAACTATAGATTGTATTTCATTATCCAACCATCTAATTGTCTGGTATATGGGATGAGTACCACCTCCCCCAGCATACAAGGATACTAGGTTGAAAAACTAGGTTCTGCAGAGAGCTTACCAGCTAGAAAACCTGTGGAGGCTGAAATTCCAAAGTATCCAGAGGATGGGATAACCATATTCTTTACTTCTGCACATACTTCATACACCTCATTGCTTGGGATCATGCCAGTGAAAATAGAGACCTAAAAGGGTGGGAGAAGCACATTGTAATAATCAAAATGCAATAAAAGAGGGGGCATTTCCCATGTTTCCTAGCACTGAAATCTGAATTCAGAACATGTTCAGACATTGAGGCTGAATTATCAAATGTCTGTCGGACCAGACATTGCTGAATGCGGAGAGCAATACGCTCTCCGTATTCAGCATTGCACCAGCAGCTCACAAGAGCTGCTGGTGCAATGCCGCCCCCTGCAGACTCGCGTCCAATGGGCCGCCAACAGGGAGGTGTCAATCAACCCGATTGTACTCGATCAGGTTGAATGGTGGAGATTCCTGTCCACCTGCTCAGAGCAGGCGGAATGCTTCATAACTGCTGTTTCTGGCGAGTCTGAAGACTCGCCAGAAACACGGGCCCTCAAGCTCCATTCGGAGCTTGATAAATGGGCCTCATTGAATAGATACGAAGATTGGGGAGGTTATTAAAACACTCTAATACATAAAGTGACTGCTCTTCTCATTCAGAGCAAGCAAACCGCTATAAAAAGAAGCATGTCCTGAGGTTCACGTTATTGGCAGAACTTGGAGAGGAAACAAAGCCTGAAATTGGATTATAGAGATAGCCAATATCATTTTATCAGTTTCCTCCTGGGTGCTGGCTCTGGTATCTAATACGTTACCTTCTTGTTTTGGGTCAATAATATTTTGAAGTGAAGAAGTATTTTTTATTGTATTTTATAATATCTGCAATCCCTCACATAATAGACTTGTATGACTTCTGGTCAGATCATTCATAAGAAAAGCCCTGCAGACATCATATCTCATATCTGGCCAGAGAAAGAGAGACTCTAAGATGCCACTTAACATTGTATAATATTTGAAAACCCTTGCTCTTTGATAAGGTACCTTACTCACCACACATTTGCAATGTATCATAGCATGGGATTAAAAAAAATAAAACAACCATAATTTTCCTTTTATTTATTAAAGGGATAGTAAAGTCCAAATTAAACGTTCATGATTCAGATAGGGCTTGTAATTTTAAACAACTTTCTAATTTACTTTTATCATCAATTTTGCTTTGTTCTCTTTGTATTCTTAGTTAAAAGCTAAACCTACTTAGGCTCATATGCTAATTTCTAAACCCTTGAAGGCCGCCTCTTATCTGAAAGCATTTGACAGTTTTCACAGCTATATGCCTGAAATGCAAGTCTGCCAAAAGATCTGAAATAAGGAGGCAGTCTGCAGAAGCTTAAATACAGGGTAATTACAATCCGCGAGCATTTTGTAGTGCCTCCTTGCCAGACTCTATCAGTTAACTCACATTATAGGTGGTTACCTGGGCATTTCAGCATTCAACCTTCATTTTAATTGGTTTTAACCCTGCACTTTATATGTGGAACTTTCCACCATCTTTATTTTAACATATATTATTAAAAGTTATATTTTATCATACCTGGCTCGCTCCCAGCCAGCTCACTTATACACTACACATCACTTTAATTTGTGGCTACATTGTGTGCTCTGATATATCCATTTTTCTCTCAATTTTTTCCTATATTTATATCAGGATATTGAGCACCCCCCTGCCTTTATAATATATAAGAGATTGATTCTCTCTACACAGGGTTGATACACTCTTCTTCCCTGCAAGATATGGTACAAATTTATTGGGAATTTAATTGACATTACACTGTTAACTCTCTCCTTATACCTATATAAACTAATTACAGAGGTAACAAGTATATTTCTATAACAGTGTTGGTTATGCAAAACTGGGGAATGGTAAATAAAGGGATTATCTACCTTTTTAAACAGCATTTTTGGTGCCTAATATCCCTTTAAGTATGATAAAAACATATGTAATAAATGATCATTATTTATTATAACCAGCTATATATATATAGCTATTTAAAGGGCTAGAAAGGTCAAAAGTGACATACAGCCCGGATGAAGCCAAACTTTTGGTGAAACGTACGTTGGCAATGCACTCAGCTTTAGTCTGAGTTCTTTGAGGATGTAACTCTTTGTCTAAAGAGCAGCATTGAGCATTGTCCCATATCGTCTGTGACATCTCGATGAAGAGCTAACCTTAAGTGTAGAAGGAGACAGTGTCGGGAGTTTTTGACACTTACAAAAACATAATTTATGTAAGAACTTACCTGATAAATTCATTTCTTTCATATTAGCAAGAGTCCATGAGCTAGTGACGTATGGGATATACATTCCTACCAGGAGGGGCAAAGTTTCCCAAACCTTAAAATGCCTATAAATACACCCCTCACCACACCCACAATTCAGTTTAACGAATAGCCAAGAAGTGGGGTGATAAGGAAAAAGTGCGAAAGCATATAAAAATAAGGAATTGGAATAATTGTGCTTTATACAAAAAAATCATAACCACCACAAAAAAGGGCGGGCCTCATGGACTCTTGCTAATATGAAAGAAATGAATTTATCAGGTAAGTTCTTACATAAATTATGTTTTCTTTCATGTAATTAGCAAGAGTCCATGAGCTAGTGACGTATGGGATAATGACTACCCAAGATGTGGATCTTTCCACACAAGAGTCACTAGAGAGGGAGGGATAAAATAAAGACAGCCAATTCCTGCTGAAAATTATCCACACCCAAAATAAAGTTTAATGAAAAACATAAGCAGAAGATTCAAACTGAAACCACTGCCAGAAGTACTTTTCTACCAAAAACTGCTTCAGAAGAAGAAAATACATCAAAATGGTAGAATTTAGTAAAAGTATGCAAAGAGGACCAAGTTGCTGCTTTGCAAATCTGATCAATCGAAGCTTCATTCCTAAACACCCAGGAAGTAGAAACTGAACTAGTAGAATGAACTGTAATCCTTAGAGGCGGAGTTTTACCCGACTCGACATAAGCATGATGAAATAAAGATTTCAACCAAGATGCCAAAGAAATGGCAGAAGCTTTCTGGCCTTTTCTAGAACCGGAAAAGATAACAAATAAACTAGAAGTCTTACGGAAAGACTTAGTAGCTTCAACATAATATTTCAAAGCTCTAACAACATCCAAAGAATGCAACGATTTCTCCTTAGAATTCTTGGGATTAGGACATAATGAAGGAACCACAATTTCTCTACTAATGTTGTTGGAATTCACAACTTTAGGTAAAAAATCAAAAGAAGTTCGCAACACCGCCTTATCCTGATGAAAAATCAGAAAAGGAGACTCACAAGAAAGAGCAGATAATTCAGAAACTCTTCTGGAAGAAGAGATTGCCAAAAGGAACAAAACTTTCCAAGAAAGTAATTTAATGTCCAATGAATGCATAGGTTCAAACGGAGGAGCTTGAAGAGCCCCCAGAACCAAATTCAAACTCCAAAGAGGAGAAATTGACTTAATGACAGGTTTTATACGAACCAAAGCTTGTACAAAACAATGAATATCAGGAAGAATAGCAATCTTTCTATGAAAAAGAACAGAAAGAGCAGAGATTTGACCTTTCAAGGAACTTGCGGACAAACCCTTATCTAAACCATCCTGAAGAAACTGTAAAATTCTCGGTATTCTAAAAGAATGCCAAAAAATGATGAGAAAGACACCAAGAAATATAAGTCTTCCAGACTCTATAATATATCTCTCTAGATACAGATTTACGCGCCTGTAACATAGTATTAATCACAGAGTCAGAGAAACCTCTTTGACCAAGAATCAAGCGTTCAATCTCCATACCTTTAAATTTAAGGATTTCAGATCCTAATGGAAAAAAGGACCTTGCGACAGAAGGTCTGGTCTTAACGGAAGAGTCCACGGTTGGCAAGAGGCCATCCGGACCAGATCTGCATACCAAAACCTGTGAGGCCATGCCGGAGCTACCAGCAGAACAAACGAGCATTCCTTCAGAATCTTGGAGATTACTCTTGGAAGAAAAACTAGAGGCGGAAAGATATAGGCAGGATGATACTTCCAAGGAAGTGATAATGCATCCACTGCCTCCGCCCGAGGATCCCGGGATCCGGACAGATACCTGGGAAGTTTCTTGTTTAGATGAGAAGCCATCAGATCTATTTCTGGGAGTTCCCACATTTGAACAATCTGAGGAAATACCTCTGGGTGAAAAGACCATTCGCCCAGGTGCAACGTTTGGCGACTGAGATAATCCGCTTTCCAATTGTCCATACCTGGGATATGAACCGCAGAGATTAGACAGGAGCTGGATTCTGCCCAAACCAAAATTCGAGATACTTCTTTCATAGCCAGAGGACTGTGAGTCCCTCCTTGATGATTGATGTATGCCACAGTTGTGACATTGTCTATCTGAAAACAAATGAACAACTCTCTCTTCAGAAGAGGCCAAGACTGAAGAGCTCTGAAAATTGCACGGAGTTCCAAAATATTGATCGGAAATCTCACCTCCTGAGATTCCCAAACCCCTTGTGCCGTCAGATACCCCCACACAGCTCCCCAACCTGTAAGACTTGCATCTGTTGAGATTATAGTCCAGGTCGGAAGAACAAAGAAGCCCCCTGAACTAAACGATGGTGATCTGTCCACCATGTCAGAGAGTGTCGTAAAATCGGTTTAAAGATATTAATTGAGATATCTTTGAGTAATCCCTGCACCATTGGTTCAGCATACAGAGCTGAAGAGGTCGCATGTGAAAACGAGCAAAGGAGATCGCATCTGATGCGGCAGTCCTAAGACCTAACATTTCCATGCATAAGGCTACCAAAGGGAATGATTGTGACTGAAGGTTTTGACAAGCTGATATCAATGTTAAAACTTCCCTTGTCTGACAAGGACAGAGTCATAGACACTGAATCTATCTAGAAACCTAAAAAGGTTACCCTTGTCTGAGGAATCAATGAACTGAATGGTAAATTGATCCTCCAACCATGAACTTGAAGAAACAACACAAGTCGATTCGTATGAGATTCTTCGAAAATGAGAAGACTGAGCAAGTACCAAGATATCGTCCAAATAAGGAAATACCAAAACCCTGTTCTCTGATTACAGAAAGAAGGGCACCGAGAACCTTTGAAAAAAATTCTTGGAACTGAGGCTAGGCCAAACAGTAGAGCCACAAAACTGGTAATGCTTGTCTAAAAAGAGAATCTCAGACACTAAAAATGATCTGGATGAATCGGAATATGCAGATACACATCCTGTAAATCTATTGTAGACATATAATGCCCTTGCTAAACAAAAGGCAGGATAGTCCTACAGTAACCATCTTGAATGTTGGTATCCTAACATAACGATTCAAAAATGATAGATCAGGAACTGGTCTGAAGGAATTGACCTTCTTTGGTACAATGAAGAGATAAAATAAAACCCCAGCCCCTGTTCCAGAACTGGAACTGGCATAATCACTCCAGCCAACTCTAGATCTGAAACACATTTCAGAAATGCTGAGCCTTTGCTGTGTTACCTGGGACACGGGAAAGAAAAAAATCTCTTAGCAGGAGGCCTTAACTTGAAGCCAATTCTGTACCTTTCTGAAACAATGTTCTGAAACCAGAGATTGAGAACGGAATTGATCCAAATTTCTTTGAAGAAAACGTAATCTGCCCCATACCAGCTGAGCTGGAATAAAGGCCGCACCTTCATAGGTACTTAGGAGCTGGCTATAGGTTTCTATAAGGCTTGGATATATTCCAAACTGGAAAAAGTTTCCAAACTGATACCGCTCCTGAGGATGAAGGATCAGGCTTTTGTTCCTTGTTGCGAGGAAAGGAACGAAAATGATTATTTACCCTGGAAAGAAAGGGAAAGCAAAGTTAACTTAGAAGACATATCAGCATTCCAAGTTTAATCCATAAAGCTTTTCTAGCTAAAATAGCTAGAGACATATACCTGATATCAACTCTAATGATATCAAAAGATGGTATTACCAATAAAATTATTAGCATGTTATAGAATAAAAATAATGCTATAAAATTATGATCTGTTACTTGTTGCGCTAAAGCTTCTAACCAAAAAGTTGAAGCTGCAGCAACATCCGCTAAAAATATAGCAGGTCTAAGAAGATTACCTGAACATAAGTAAGCTTTTCTTAGAAAAGATTCAATTTCCTATCTAAAGGATCCTTAAATGAAGTACTATCTGCCGTAGGAATAGTAGTACATTAGCAGGAATAGAGACAGCCCCATAACCTTAGGGATTTTTGTCCCCAAAAACTCTAATCTGTCAGATGGCACAGGATATAATTGCTTAAACGTCTAGAAGGAGTAAATAAATTACCCAAATTATTCCATTCCCTGGAAATTACTTCAGAAATAGCATCAGGGAGATTAAACACTTCTGGAATAACTACAGGAGATTTAAAACCTTATTTAAACGTTTACATTTAGTATCAAGAGGACCAGAATCCTCTATTTCTAATGCAAATAATACTTCTTTAAGTAAAGAACGAATAAATTCCATCTTGAACAAATACAAAGATTTATCAGCATCAACCTCTGAGACAGAAACCTCTGAACCAGAAGAACCATTTTCAGTATCAGAATGATGATGTTCATTTAAAAATTCATCTGAAAAAAGAGAAGTTTTAAAAGACTTTTATGTATATTAGAAGGAGAAATAACAGACATAGCCTTCTTAATGGATTTAAAAAAAAAAAAAAAAAAAAATCTCTTATGTTATCAGGAACACTCTGAAAATTAGATGTTGACGGAACAGCAACAGGTAATGTAACAGTACTAAAGGAAATTTTATCTGCATTAATAAGTTTGACATGACATGCAATACAAACAACAGCTGGAGAAACAGATACCAAAAGTTTATAGCAGATACACTTAGCTTGGTAGCTCCAGCACTGGGCAGTGATTTTCCTGAAGTATCTTCTGACTCAGTTGCAACGTGGAACATCTTGCAATATGTAAAAGAAAAAAACAACATATAAAGCAAAATTGATCAAATTCCTTAAATGACAGTTTCAGGAATGGGAAAAAAATGCCAGTGACCAAGCTTCTAGCAACCAGAAGCAATAAATAATGAGACTTAAATAATGTGGAGACAAAAATGACGCCCATATTTTTTAGCGCCAAAAAAGACGCCCACATTATTTGGCGCCTAAATGCTTATGGCGCCAAAAATGACGCCACATCCGGAACGCCGACATCTTTGACGCAAAAAAAAACGTCAAAAAATGACGCAACTTCCGGCGACACGTATGACGCCGGAAACAGAAAAAAAAATTTGCGCCAAAAAAGTCCGCGCCAAGAATGACGCAATAAAATGAAGCATTTTCTGCCCCCGCGAGCCTAACAGCCCACAGGGAAAAAGTCAAATTTTTTAAGGTAAGAAAAAATGATTGAAACAAATGCATTTATCCCAAATATGAAACTGACTGTCTGAAAAATAAGGAATGTTGAACATTCTGAGTCAAGGCAAATAAATGTTTGAATACATATATTTAGAACTTTATAAACAAAGTGCCCAACCATAGCTTAGAGTGTCACAGAAAATAAGATTTACTTACCCCAGGACACTCATCTACATGTTTGTAGAAAGCCAAACCAGTACTGAAACGAGAATCAGCAGAGGTAATGGTATATATAAGAGTATATCGTCGATCTGAAAAGGGAGGTAAGAGATGAATCTCTACGACCGATAACAGAGAACCTATGAAATAGACTCCTTAGAAGGAGATCACTGCATTCAAATAGGCAATACTCTCCTCACATCCCTCTGACATTCACTGCATGCTGAGAGGAAAACCGGGCTCCAACTTGCTGCGGAGCGCATATCAACGTAGAATCTAGCACAAACTTACTTCACCACCTCCATCGGAGGCAAAGTTTGTAAAACTGAATTGTGGGTGTGGTGAGGGGTGTATTTATAGGCATTTTAAGGTTTGGGAAACTTTGCTCCTCCTGGTAGGAATGTATATCCCATACGTCACTAGCTCATGGACTCTTGCTAATTACATGAAAGAAATACACCTATTCTCCACGACCATAGACTCACCTTACTTCCGGTCGTGTGGGAGACTGCAGCGCTCCTTCCATAATCACTTTACACTACGCGCATTATAATAGCGGAGGCTACTACAGATTGCTTTGACTGTCCTGCCAAATGTCAAGTAGATACAGCTACCCAGAGGTTTTTCTTTGACCTGGTAACATCTGATATGTGACTCTTAACGGGATTCCACTTGTCTATTGTGGATTTCACAGTCTGGAGGCCTTTGGACACTGCCACCACGGACACCTTACGATAAGTACTTTTAGCTTACAATAGAGGACTGGCCAGCTGCCAATTTTGGATGTTATTGTGCATTTATTTTTTGTTGTTAGCTCTCCTCATTTGTTTATATGTAGTTGCGTCTATATTATCAATGTACTAATGGTGATATACTAGTTCAGTGTAAACTGTGTACAGTAGTAATGGTATAGATTATAGTACTGTATCATTAAAATACAATCACCTAGATTTAGAGTTCTGCGTTAGCCGTCAAAAGCAGTGTTAAGGGGTCCTAACGCTGCTTTTTACCGCCCGCTGGTATTTAGAGTCAGGCAGGAAAGGGTCTACCGCTCACTTCCCTACTACGATTCCAGGCTACCGCAGATCCCCTTACGTCAATTGCGTATCCTATCTTTTCAATGGGATCTGCCTAACGCCGGTATTTGGAGTCTTGGACCAAGTGAGCGGTAGACCCTCTACCGACAAGACTCCTACCGACAAAAAAAGTCAGTAGTTAAGAGCTTTATGGGCTAACGCGTGAATATAAAGCTCTTAACTACTGTGCTCTAAAGTACACTAACACCCATAAACTACCCATGTACCCCTAAACCGAGGCCCCCCCACATAGCGCACACTATAAAAAAAATGTAACCCCTAATCTGCTGCCCCTAACATCGCCGACCCCTATATTATATTTATTATTCCCTAATCTGCCCCCCCAACGTCGCCGCTACCTAACTACACTTATTAACCCCTAATCTGCCGACCGGACCTCACCGCCACGATAATAAATGTATTAACCCCAAACTGCCGCACTCCCGCCTCGAAAACACTATAATAAATAGTATTAACCCCTAATCTGCCCTCCCTAACATTGCCGCCACCTACCTACAATTATTAACCCCTAATCTCCCGCCCACACCGTTGCCGCTACTATAATAAAGTTATTAACCCCTAAACCTAACCCTAACACCCCCCTAACATAAATATAATTTAAATTAAACGAAATAATATTCCTAAAATTAACTAAATTAATCCTATTTAAACCTAAATACTTACCTATCAAATAAACCCTAATATAGCTACAATATAACTAATAATTACATTGTAGCTATTTTAGGATTTATATTTATTTTACAGGCAACTTTGTATTTATTTTAACTAGGTACAATAGCTATTAAATAGTTCATAACTATTTAATAGCTACCTAGTTAAAATAAATACAAAATTACCTGTAAAATAAATCCTAACCTAAGTTACAAATACACCTAACCCTACACTATCATTCAATTAATTAAATAAATTACCTACAATTATCTAAAATAAAATAAACTATTCTATAATACAAAAAGAACAAACACTAAATTACAAAAAATAAAAAAGAATTACAAGCAGTTTAAACTAATTACACCTAATCTAAGCCCCCTAATAAAATAAAAAAGCCTCCCAAAATAAAAAAATCCCTACCCTATTTTAAAATACAAAAGTAATCAGCTCTTTTACCAGCCCTTAAAAGGTCTTTTTGCGGGCATTACCCCAAAGTAATCAGCTCTTTTACCTGAAAATAAAAATACAATACCCCCCCAACATTTACAACCCACCACCCACATACCCCTACTCTAACCCACCCAAACCCCCCTTAAAAAAACCTATTGCTAACCCCCTGAAGATCATCCTACCTTGAGTCGTCTTCATTCAGCCGAGCCGAATTCTTCATCCAAGGTGCGCAGAGGAGGTCCTTCATCCGGTAGAAGTCTTCATCCAACTGGGGCAAGAAGAGGTCATCCATCCGGTAGAAGTGTTCATCCAGGCGGCGTCTTCAATCTTCATCCATCCGGAGCGGAGCCATCTTCAAAGGAGCCGACGCGGAGCCATCCTCTTTAACCAACGGACTAACGACGAATGAAGGTTCCTTTAAGGGACGTCATCCAAGATGGCGTCCCTTCAATTCCGATTGGCTGATAGAATTCTATCAGCCAATCGTAATTAAGGTAGAAAAAATCTGATTGGCTGATTGGATCAGCCAATTGGATTGAACTTCAATCTGATTGGCTGATTGCATCAGCTAATCAGATTTTTTCTACCTTAATTCCGATTGGCTGATAGAATTCTATCAGCCAATCGGAATTGAAGGGACGCCATCTTGGATAACGTCCCTTAAAGGAACCTTCATTCGTCGTTAGTCCGTCGGTTCATTCGTCGTTAGTCCGAAGATTGAAGACGCCGTCTGGATGAACACTTCTACCGGATGGATGACCTCTTCTTGCCCCGCTTGGATGAAGACTTCTACCGGATCAAGGACCTCCTCTACGCACCTTGGATGAAGAATTTGGCTCGGCTGAGTGAAGACGACTCAAGGTAGGATGATTTTCAGGGGGTTAGGGTTTTAAGGGGGGTTTGGGTGGGTTAGAGTAGGGGTATGTGGGTGGTGGGTTGTAATGTTGGGGGGGTATTGTATTTTTATTTTCAGGTAAAAGAGCTGATTACTTTGGGGCAATGCCCCGCAAAAAGCCCTTTTAAGGGCTGGAAAAAGAGCTGATTACTTTTGTATTTTAGAATAGGGATTTTTTTATTTTGGGGGGCTTTTTTATTTTATTAGGGGGCTTAGATTAGGTGTAATTAGTTTAAACTGCTTGTAATTCTTTTTTATTTTTTGTAATTTAGTGTTTGTTTTTTTGTATTATATAATAGTTTATTTTATTGTATTTTATTTTAGGTAATTGTAGGTAATTTATTTAATTAATTTAATGATAGTGTAGTGTTAGATGTATTTGTAACTTAGGTTAGGATTTATTTTACAGGTAATTTTGTATTTATTTTAACTAGGTAGCTATTAAATAGTTATTAACTATTTAATAGCTATTGTACCTAGTTAAAATAAATACAAAGTTGCTTGTAAAATAAATATAAATCCTAAAATAGCTACAATGTAATTATTAGTTTATATTGTAGCTATATTAGGGTTTATTTGATAGGTAAGTATTAAGTTTTAAATAGGATTAATTTAGATAATTTTAGGAATATTATTTTGTTTAATTTAAATTATATTTATGTTAGGGGGGTGTTAGGGTTAGGGTTACGGTTAGAGTTAGGTTTAGGGGTTAATAACTTTATTATAGTAGCGGCGACGGTGCGGGCGGGAGATTAGGGGTTAATAATTGTAGGTAGGTGGCGGCGCTGTTAGGGAGGGCAGTTTACGGGTTAATACAATTTATTCTAGTGTTTGCGAGGCGGGAGTGCGGCGGTTTAGGGGTTAATACATTTATTATAGTGGCGGCAAGGTCCGGTCGACAGATTAGGGGTTAATAAGTGTGGTTAGGAAGCGGCGACGTTGGGGGGGGCAGATTAGGGGTTAATAAATATAATATAGGGGTCAGCGATGTTAGGGGCAGCAGATTAGGGGTTTATAGGTATAATGTAGGTGGCAGCGGTGTCCGGAGCGGCAGATTAGGGGTTAATAGTATAATGCATGTGTCAGCGATAGCGGGGGTGGCAGATTAGGGGTTAATAAGTGTAAGGTTAGGGGTGTTTAGACTCAGGGTTCATGTTAGGGTGTTAGGTGCAGACTTAGAGAGTGTTTCCCCATAGGAAACAATGGGGCTGCGTTAGGAGCTGAACGCTGCTTTTTTGCAGGTGTTAGGTTTTTTTTTCAGCCCAAACTGCCCCATTGTTTCCTATGGGGATATCGTACACGAGCACGTTTTCCCAGCTTACCGCTACCGTAAGCAACGCTGGTATTAAGGGTTGAAGTGGAGCTAAATTAGGCTCAACGCACCTTTTTTTGAGCCTAACACATGCCCCTCAGACAACTCTAAATACCAGCGTTGTTGGAAGGGTGCGTTGGGAATAAAAGCAGCGTTAGCTACGCGGCTTTTTACCGACAAAACTCTAAATCTAGCCGAATGTTTTTTGACTATGAGTGCTGTTTTAAGGTATCTTTTCTTCTTCTTGCATTTTGAATATTCAAAAAGTGACATATGCATAGAAATATTTAAATTTTAAATAGAGGCATTTGTGCCATATACTTCCATTAACAATTAATTAACTGTTTTTTCAGCAGCATACAGCATAGGCTGTGAGGGAACGTGCATATTCAAATTCTGCACCTTCTCAGAAAGTCAGCATTCTGAGGCAAATAACATTCTCAGCCACATTACACATCACCGCCAGATCTCTGAGTTTAATCCTCAAAAACTACTTGGTCTTCCACCTGAATTTAACAGTAACTACTACTGACTCAATCAAACACCTATCCTAATCCTATCTGCAGCTGACTTAACTACTGACAAAGAACCAATCCTCCTAATTTGGTCACTGAACAGATTCCACCACTGCATTTATCGTAACTGTAGCCTCACAAAATAGCACATAAACCTAATGTCTAACATATACAAAATGACTGCCATCTTAAAGGGACATGAAACCCAATTTTTTTCTTTCATGATTCGGGTAGAGGATACAATTTTAAACAACTTTCCAATTTACATCTATTATTTAATTTGCTTCCTTCTCTTGTCATCCTTTGCTGAAAGGTTTATCTAGGCAAGCTCAGGAGCAGCAGAGAACCTAGGTTCTAGCTGTTGATTGGTGGTTGCATATATTATATATATGTATATATATAATATATATCAATTGTTATTGGCTCACCCATGTGTTCAGTTAGAAACCATTAGTGCATTGCTGCACCTTTAACAAATGATACCAAGAGAATTAAACAAATTAGATAATAGAAGTAAATTAGAAAGTTGTTTAAAATTGTATTCTCTATCTGAATCATGAAAGACAAAAATTGGGTTTCATGTCCCTTTAACCATGATGCTTCATTGCAAGTACACCCAGGCAGATGATCCCTCATCTTAACCTTCCTAAACCCTCTTCTTATTGCTCATAAAAGATAAAATTAACCAGTTACAAGAATGGGGAAGATTAGTTTCACCAATAAAATAATAATAGTTAATAAAATTAGCAAATTACAATTATACCTAAAGAGATTTTAAAGATGATGAAACCCACGAGGAGGTCCAGACCATTGTGAGGGACTTGATGGTTAAGGTCAGCTTATTAAAGTTCTGGTAATGGAGATTTTATTGTGCCTTTATTATTATTATTATTATTATTATTATTATATATAATTATAATTAAGCATATTTAGTTTTACATTTTTTATTATTTATTATTATTTTTTTTATTTTTTTTAATGAGGAACTGCAAATTACAAAAGACAAGCATACACAAGGTTATACGTTTGAAGTAGTTACAAACAAAATACTTGTGTTATAACCGTGAGATTATATATATTATACAAGATTCATTGTTGAGCATGTTGTTAATTGTGCTCATTTTTCTAATACAAGTAATATGGACCACTCTTGGATCCTTATTTATGTTTTATATAATGGATCAGCCAATAAGATTTTTTTCACCTTACTTCTGATTGGCTGATAGAATTCTATCAGCCAATCGGAATGTAAGGGACGCCATCTTGGATGACGTCATTTAAAGGGAAACTTCATTCTTCAGAAGACGTCGTAAGAAGAGGATGCTCCGCGCCGGATGTCTTGAAGATGGAGCTGCTCCGCGCAGGATGAATGAAGATAGAAGATGCCGTCAGGATGAAGACTTCTGCCGGCTTCGCTGAGGACTTCTGCTGCTTTAAGGATGGATGTCCGGTCTTCAAAAACTGTAAGTGGATCTTCGGGGGTTAGTGTTAGGTTTTTTTAAGGGTTTATTGGGTGGGTTTTATTTTTAGGTTAGGGATTACGCGGAAAAAGAACTAAATGCCCTTTTAAGGGCAATGCCGATCCAAATGCCCTTTTCAGGGCAATGGGGAGCTTAGGTTTTTTTAGATAGGTTTTTATTTGGGGGGTTTGGTTGTGTGGGTGGTGGGTTTTACTGTTGGGGGGTTGTTTTTTATTTACAGGTAAAAGAGTTGATTTCTTTGGGGCAATGCCCTGCAAAAACAAAATTTATGCTTACCTGATAAATTTATTTCTCTTGTGGTGTATCCAGTCCACGGGTTCATCCATTACTTGTGGGATATTCTCCTTCCCAACAGGAAGCTGCAAGAGGACACCCACAGCAGAGCTGTCTATATAGCTCCTCCCCTAACTGCCACCCCCAGTCATTCGACCGAAGACAAGCAAGAAAAAAAGGAGAAACTATAGGGTGCAGTGGTGACTGTAGTTTAAAAATAAAAAACACCTGCCTTAAAATGACAGGGCGGGCCGTGGACTGGATATACCACATGAGAAATAAATTTATCAGGTAAGCATAAATTTTGTTTTCTCTTGTAAAGATGTATCCAGTCCACGGGTTCATCCATTACTTGTGGGATACCAATACCAAAGCTTTAGGACACAGATGAAGGGAGGGACAAGGCAGGAACTTAAACGGAAGGCACCACTGCCTGTAAGACCTTTCTCCCAAAAATAGCCTCCGAAGAAGCAAAAGTATCAAATTTATAGAATTTCGAAAAGGTATGAAGCGAAGACCAAGTCGCCGCCTTACAAATCTGTTCAACAGAGGCCTCATGTTTAAAAGCCCATGAGGAAGCTACTGCTCTAGTAGAATGAGCTGTAATTCTTTCAGGAGGCTGCTGGCCAGCAGTCTCATAAGCTAAGCGTATTATACTTCTTAGCCAAAAAGAAAGAGAAGTTGCCAAAGCCTTTTGGCCTCTCCTCTGTCCAGAGTAGACATCAAACAAAGCAGATGTTTGACGCAAATCCTTCGTAGCTTGTAAATAAAACTTTAAAGCACAAACCACATCAAGATTGTATAATAGACGTTCCTTCTTTGAAGAAGGATTAGGACATAGTGAAGGAACAACAATCTCCTGATTGATATTCTTATTAGATACCACCTTAGGAAGAAACCCAGGTTTGGTACGTAACACTATCTTATCTGCATGGAAAATCAGATAAGGGGAATTACATTGTAAAACAGATAACTCCGAAACTCTTCAAGCCGAGGAGATAGCTACTAAAAACAGAGCTTTCCAAGATAAAAGCTTAATATCTATGGAATGCAAAGGTTCAAACGAAACCCCTTGAAGAACTTTAAGAACTAAATTTAAACTCCATGGCGGAGCAACAGGTTTAAACACAGGCTTGATTCTAACTAAAGCCTGACAAAACGCCTGAACGTCTGGAACCTCAGCCAGACATTTGTGCAAAAGAATAGACAGAGCTTTAAGGAACTAGCTGACAATCCCTTCTCCAATCCTTCTTGGAGAAAAGATAATATCCTAGGAATCCTGACCTTACTCCATGAGTAACCCTTGGATTCACACCAGTGAAGATATTTACACCATATCTTATGATAGATCTTCCTGGTGACAGGCTTTCGAGCCTGAATTAAGGCATCAATAACCAATTCAGAAAAACCATGCTTTGATAGAATCAAGCGTTCAATCTCCAAGCAGTCAGATGTAGAGAAATTAGATTTGGATGTTTGAAGGGACCTTGAAGTAGAAGGTCCTGCCTTAACGGCAGAGTCCATGGTGGGAAAGATGACATGTCCACCAGATCTGCATACCAAGTCCTGCATGGCCACGCAGGGGCTATCAAGATCACCGAAGCTCTCTCCTGCTTGATTTTGGCAATCAGATGAGGGAGCAGAGGAAACGGTGGAAACACATAAGCCAGGCTGAAGGACCCCTGGACCTGGACCCGTAACAAGGAAGCTTGGCGTTCTGACGAGATGCCATGAGATCCAGTTCTGGTTTGCCCCATAGTTGAATCAACTGGGCAAATACCTCCAGATGGAGCTCCCACTCCCCCAGATGAAAAGTCTGCCGACTTAGAAAATCCGCCTCCCAGTTCTCTACTCCTGGGATATGGATAGCTGAGAGATGGCAAGAGTGAACCTCTGCCCATAGAATTATCTTTGAAACCTCCAACATTGCCAGGGGGCTCCTTGTTCCCCCCTGATGGTTGATATAGGCTATAGTCGTGATGTTGTCCGACTGAAATCTGATGAACCTGACCGCAGCTAGCTGAGGCCAAGCCTAAAGAGCATTGAATATCGCTCTTAGTTCCAGAATGTTTATCGGAAGGAGGGCCTCCTCCTGATTCCACGAGCCCTGAGCCTTCAGGGAGTTCCAGACTGCACCCCAGCCCAGAAGGCTGGCATCTGTCGTTACTATAGTCCATTCTGGCCTGCGGAAACTCATTCCCTTGGACAGATGGAACCAAGATAGCCACCAGAGAAGAGAATCCCTGGTCTCTTGATCGAGATTTAGTAGAGGGGACAAATATGTGTAATCCCCATTCCACTGATTGAGCATGCAAACTTGCAGTGGTCTGAGATGTAGGCGGGCAAACAGAACTATGTCCATTGCCGCTACCATTAATCCGATTACCTCCATACACTGAGCAACTGATGGATGGGAAGTGGAATAAGCAGGAAGTTAGAAGTTTTGAAAACCTGACCTCTGTCAGATAAATCTTCATTTCTATTGAGTCTATCAGAGTTCCTAGGAAGGAAACTCTTGTGAGAGGGGAGAGAGAACTCTTTCCTTTGTTCACCTTCCATGCGTGAGACCTCAGGAATGCCAGAACAATGTCCGTATGGGACCTGGAGATTTGAAAAGTCGACGCCTGTATTAGGATGTTGTCTAGGTAAGGGGCCACTGCTATACCCTGCGGCCTTAGAACCGCCAGAAGGGACCCTAGAATCTTCGTAAAGATTCTTGGTGCCGTGGCTAACCCGAAGGGAAGAGCCACAAACTGGTAATGCCTGTCTAGGAAGGCGAACCTGAGAAATTGATGATGATCCCTGTGTATCGGAATGTGTAGACAAGCATCCTTTAAATCCATGGTAGTCATATATTGACCCTCCTCCATAGGTAGGATGGTTTGAATAGTCTCCATCTTGAAGGATGGGACCCTGAGAAATTTGTTTAGGATCTTGAGATCCAAGATGGGTCTGAAAGTTCCCTCTTTCTTGGGAACTATAAACAGATTTGAATAGAAGCCCTGCCCCTGTTCCTCCTTTGGAACTGGGTGGATCACTCCCATAACTAGTAGGTCTTGAACGTAATGTAAGAATGCCTCTCTCTTTATCTGGTTTGCAGATAATTGTGAGAGATGAAGCTTTGAAATCCAGAAGATATCCCTGGGAAACAATCTCCAGAGCCCAGGGATCCTAGACATCTCTTGCCCAAGCCTGGGCGAAGAGAGAAAGTCTGCCTCCCCACTAGATCCGGTCCCGGATCGGGGGCTACTCCTTCATGCTGTCTTAGAGGCAGCAGCAGGCTTTTTGGCCTGTTTCCCCTTGTTCCAAGCCTCGTTAGGTCTCCAGACTGGCTTGGACAGGGCAAAATTTCCCTCTTGTTTTGTAGAAGAGGAAGATGAAGCTGCGCCACTCTTGAAATTTCGAAAGGAACGAAAACGGTACACCTGGTCTATCCCATTCCTTAGTAATAATTTCTGAAACTTCTTAGGGATTGGAAAAACGTTAGTGTAAACAGGCACTGCAAAGTATTTGTCAATTTTACACAATTTCTCTGGGACTACAATGGTGTCACAGTCATCCAGAGTCGCTAAAACCTCCCTGAGCAACACGTGGAGGTGTTCAAGCTTAAATTTAAATGCTGTCATTTCAGAGTCAGACTGAAGTAACGCCTTCCCTGAATCAGAGAAGTCACCCACAGATAGAAGCTCTCCTGCTTCAACTTCTGCACATTGTGAGGGTATATCAGACATAGCTACTAAAGCGTCAGAGAGCTCTGTATTTGTTCTAGCCCCAGAGCTGTCTTGCTTTCCTTGTAACCCTGGCAGTTTGGACAATACCTCTGTGAGGGTATGATTCATAACTGCCGCCCTGTCTTATAAGGTAAACGCATTGGACGCGCTAGATGTACTTGCCGTCCCTTGAGCGGGAGTTATAGGTTCTGACATGTGGGGAGAGCTAGATGGCATAACCTCCCTTTTGTCAGTCTCAGAAACCTCAGGTGATAAATCTTTAAAAGCCATAATATGATCTTTATAACTTATAGAAAGGTCAGTGCATTTGGTACACATTCTAAGAGGGGGTTCCACAATGGCTTCTAAACATAAAGAACAAGGAGTTTCCTCTATGTCAGACATGTTTAACAGACTAGTAATTAGACCAGCAAGCTTGGAAAACACTTTAATAAATGTGAAAAAAGCAATAATATAAAAACGGTATTGTGCCTTTAAGAGAAAAAAACTACCACATAAACTGCAAAACAGTGATAAAAAGTAGTAAACTCTACGAAATTTTTACAGTGTGTATAAGGGACTAAAGCAGCATTGCACCCACCTGCAAATGGATAACCCCTCAGGCCCAAAAATGAATTAGAAAAACATTAAAACTGCTAACAAACAGTCAAACACACTGCCACAGCTGTGCTGTGGCTCCTACCTGCCCTTAAAACGATTTTTGACCTCTATAGAGGTCCTATAAGCCAGAGGACTCCTTCAGGGAAGCTGGATGTCTCAGACTGAAAATCAACTGCACATTTAGAGCTTGAAAATAGGCCCCTCCCTACCATGCACTCAAAGTCAGAGGGTCTTAAAAAAGTACTCCTAGGAGTAATCTAACAAGCCATGTGGAAAACTAGGCCCCAAATAAAGATTTATCACCCTCAGAGAAAAAACATTTTTATTTTTATAAATCATGCAAACGTTTTTACACTAAGTAATATAAGTATTAACATGAATATTACCCTTATTTGCAAGCATGATCCCCGTTGTTGTTAAATCACTGTATCAGGCAGAAGTTTTCTTTCCATACTCTTCAGTTATGTGTGAGAACAGCAATGGACCTTAGTTACAAACCGCTAAGATCATCAAAACCTCCAGGCAGAATTCTTCTTCCAATTTCTGCCTGAGAGTAAAAACAGTACCGTTTAAAAATAACAAACTTTTGATTGAAGGTAAAAACTACACTAAGTCACCACATCTCTCTTGATACTTCCTTTCTTGTCGAGAGCTGCAAAAGAATGACTGGGGGTGGCAGTTAAGGGAGGAGCTATATAGACAGCTCTGCTGTGGGTGTCCTCTTGCAGCTTCCTGTTGGGAAGGAGAATATCCCACAAGTAATGGATGAACCCGTGGACTGGATACACCTTTACAAGAGAAAGGCCCTTTTAAGGGCCATTGGCAGTTTAGTGTAGGCTAGGTTTTTTTTTTATTTTGGGGGGGGGCTTTTTTATTTTGATAGGGCTATTAGATTAGGTGTAATTAGTTTAAATATTTAATAATTTATTTTTTATTTTGTGTAACAGTCTTTTTTATTTTTTGTAACTTAGTTGTTATTTCTTTGTAACTTAGTAGTTTTTTAGAGTAGATTTAAATAACTTGAGTAGGGTTAGGTTTTTAAATATGTAATATAGTTAATTTAATTGTTAGTTTAATGTAATTTTAGTATAATAGGGTAGGTTAATGAATAGTTTAATATAGTTTAATGTAATTTTAGTATAATAGTTAGGGTAGAATAATGAATAGTTTAATATAGTTTAATGTAATTTTAGTATAATAGTTAGGGTAGATTAATTAATAGTTTAATATAGTTTAATGTAATTTTAGTATAATAGTTAGGGTAGATTAATAGTTTAATATAGTTTATTTTAATTCTAAAGGTAAGTTTAAATTTATTATAAGATAGGGATGAGTTAATATTTAATGTAAAGTTAGCGGGTTAGCTTTAGGGGTTAATAGCTTAATTTAGTTTATGGCGATGTGGAGGGCTGGTTGTTTAGGGGTTAATAGTTTTAGTAGATGGTAGTGATGTGGGAGGCCATGGGTTTAGGGGTTAATACATTTATTTAGTTGCGGTGGGGGTCCGGAAGTGGCGGGATAGGGGTTATTAACATTATGTAGGTGGCGGCGGGGTCCGGGAGCGGCGGGATAGGGGTTAATTCATTTATTTCTTTGCGGCGGTGTCGGGGAGCGGCGGGATAGGGGTTAATATATTTATTTAGTTGCGGTGGGGTCCGGGAGCGGCAGAATAGGGGTTAATAACATTATGTAGGTGGTGGCGGTGTCAGGGGCGGCAGATTAGGGGAGTTTAGACTCGGGGTACATGTTAGGGTGTTAGGTGTAAACATAACTTTTATTATACCATAGAAATCAATGGGATATCTGGCAGCATCGAACATAAGCTTTCGCTGCTTTCAGACTCCCATTGATTCCTATGGTATCCACGGCCTCCAGGGTGGCGGATTGAAAATCAGGTACGCTGGGCCGGAATAGTGGCGAGCATACCTGTTAGGAGTTTGATAACTAGCAAAAGTTGTCAGATAGTGCCGAATTTGTATTCGGAACATCTGTAATGACGTAAACATCGATCTGTGTCAGATTGAGACCGGCGGATCGTATGTTACGTCACAAATTTAAACTTTTACTGGTCTGTAGGCTTTGATAAATGAGGCAAATCAGGCTTGCCACAATTACACTGCGGAATTCCAGCGTATTTGCGGTTGACGGCTTGATAAATAGGCCTCTATGTCATATTAAGGGGTTAAAAAAAATATCTCACAAACAATGGAAGCCTTGTTAATACAAACAGTAACATTTAAGTGATAGATATGCGGTATCTCATTCAGTATATAGACGAGTTGTGTGCAAGTATTATATTTGCACAAAAGGCTGTATAACAAAATTGTGTGGAAGTCCTGCAACGCAGTGTATTATGGCATTCACCAGTTATGGTCATCTTTTGTATTTATAACTCTCGCGGCTTCAGCCACAAGGGTTGCCTTTGTATTCTGTGACAGTGACCATAGGTTTATAGTGATGGCACCTTTTCCGCAGCACTTTTGATAAATATCCCTCTGGGGCCCCCCCAAACAGGATTAGGGAATCCCATTCAACACCACTGTAAAAAGTGTATTATCAATAACATCTCTGTGCATACTGTGCCATCATGTATTTAATATGAGAACTAGTGCTTCTGTATAACAGTGAGAAATAAAACATAATGAGAAACAGATTTAACTACGATATACAAACTGGAAAAATCCTGAATGCTAAACTTGGATCTGTTATCCTTATATAAAGATAATTAGCCTTTGCGGTGCGTGGGACCCCTTTTTAGTTGGTCAATAGCAGGAGTCATTTTTAATGGAGGTCCCGGATCAATGTTCCTCACTACCCATATGAGATTGTTCGTAATTGGAGTATTACCTTTTCGCTTGTAGCTTCTGGCCAATATCCGCAGTTTGATATTATCTGATCCGGTTGTCACTACGGGTGGGCGATTTTTTAAAAGCTAACTATATCCGCATGGAAGTTCCCCTTCGACCTCCTTTTGGACCTGCTTTGTGAATTGTTTCTTCTCATCCGTAGTAACTCGATCATTGGGTCTGGCAGTATTATCCATCTGCAGCTGGATATCCAGATATATGTTTTCCTTCAGATCTTTTACACAAGAGTTGCACCATTTCTCCGGTTGTATTATATCTTGTGATGATGTCTGCAACGTGGCAGGTATAGTCATTGGGTATTGAGGCCCTTTTTGTTGGGGACTTGTGGCGGGAAGGTTCTTCCCCGTCGGATCAATTATTTATTATTTTTAACTTTAAATTATTTGCAATTTGAGACTTAAGTGTTGGTAGGAGTTATGTGTAAAGAATCATTTTTATATATGAGAATCAAAAAGCAAAAATGAATATATTTAGTTCTGGGGGGATTTTTAGGATTGTGTAATGGATATCAAGAGGAGAGACGGTTATGTAGGTTGTTTAAAGTTATGTGGGGTTAGCAAAGGGAGATCATGTTTATTATAGTAGCTTCAGGGACGCAAGTCAGTTGGTATGTTATTTGCAGTTATAAGAGGTTACAGATAGGGTTAAAAGTAGCCAGGGGATAGGGCCAGCAATTGGTAGGGTCAACACCACAGGAATTAAATAAGCAAAACTTAGGGTTATTTGTATTAGAGGGGTTTCAAGTCAGCAGCGGTTATAGTTAATGTCCTGGTACCTATGTATTTACCTAGGTATTTTATATCTTGGCTGGAATCAAAATCTCCTTGCTGGCCAATACTACCAGGAGTTGCTATTAAGTGATCCCAATATTGTTATCTATAACTAAAAATGGTAGCATGGGTTTCATTAGGATCTAGCCTTTTTAAATTATAAATAATTGTAATCCATATTGTGTGTATACTTATATATTGCTCCTATGTTGCGACAGAGACATAGCAGTGCAATGTAATAATACATACATTTCTTTATGCTTTAAAAAATGTCATATTTAGGTATTTGTTAAGTATATCCCTAGTGCAGTCTTGGGGGTCTATTTAACAAGGGCCGAATGGCCCCTGTTTCCCTTGTTTCCGAGCGATCCTTCAGGCTCGCCGAAACAGGAGTTAAGAAGCAGCGGTCTTAAGACTGCTGCTCCTAAACTCATATGCCGCCTCTGAGGCGGAATGTAGCAATCCGCCCGATAGTACATGATTGAGCGGATTGCTCTACTCCATCTCAGAGGTGGCGTATGAGTTTAGGAGGAGAGGTCTTAAGACCACTGCTTCTTAACTCCTGTTTCCGGTGAGCCTGATCGGGCTGATTGACACCCCTAGTGGCCGATTGGGCGCAAATCTGCAGGGGGCGGTATTGCACCAGCAGTTCACAAGAACTGATGGTGCAATGATAAATGCTGACAGCGTTTGCCAGACATGCTAAGGCACTGTGGCTCAGGCACTGTGGCTGAGCTCTGTAGCAGCCCAAGGGTTGCAGGTTTGATCCCCAGCGAGGTCCACTCAGCCTTTCATCCTTCTAAGGTCGATAAAATGAGCAGCGCCTTGAGACCCTTACGGGTGATTAGTCGTGCTTTACAAGTACCCAATACAATACAATACAATGTTCGCTATAGCGGATTATGTCTGTCCGCACATATATAAATAGACCCCATGGTGTATCTATAAGCTTAAATACATCTTTAAGGTACACCACCTGGCAATACATAAGCCCCCTGTTTTTGTCCCATTCAATTCATGTATAACCTACCAATGCCTTGTTTGAAAGGAGAAAGAAGATTTTATAGCAAGACAGGAGGCTTCATATTTTGCATCAAATCTGTACAGATTCCAAACAGCAGCAAAGAAAAACTGAACAGAAAAGAAAAATAACATAGTAACAATGTAGAACCAATCAGAATACAGCTGCTCAATAAACTGTACAGAACAATATTAACACAATATTAACACTTCCTCTTTGCTGCTTCCAGACAGCAGGTCATGTATTGTTTATCTCTATATATTTTATTTCAATTATTCTATTGTATGAGATATTTTTGTTTATTCTACTCTTTAGCCTTTTATTTTGTTCATCCTTATGTATTTATATATATATATTTTACTAGCATTATTTCTGTTTTATTTTTATCTTAATACTGCTTTTTTCCTTTTGATTTATCTTTGGTTTATTTCATTGGTAATCAGTATTAGGATTGCCTTTTATATCGTAGGTTGTAGGCTTGTAATTTTTTGCTTATGACTGCTGCTCCGATCTCCTAAATTCTCCAGTGAAGCAGATTGCGGCCATTCTCCTGACCGCATAACAGTCGCCACGTGACCGCATCACGGACATCAGGTGACCTCATCTAGGCCTTTGTCCCTAATCCGGTGCCGTTCTGAACGCCCGTGGACACGCATCTGACCAGCAATTTCCATCCGGTCAGATGTGTGAGCCGCTGCTCAGAATGATACCAGATTCGTAGTGCAGCAGTAGTATTTATTTTGGCTCTTGCGGCCTAGGAAAAGATTTTGGCGATTGCGGCCTAAGAAAAAAATTTGCCGCTTACGGCCTTCGGTTAGGCCTCTCTGCAGGTTGGCTTCGCATAGCTATTACATCTCTGGCCATTTTGTTTATTCCCCTTTATTTTATTCATATATTTGTTTGGGTTCTTCTTTTCATAGAACGTATTATAAGCCCTCATTTGGGCTTCAGGGCTTTATGATATCATAGGGTTTTCATATTTATATATATATACTTTTGTTCCTTGTATTTTATAAGCCAAGATGGCTCACAGGTATCATTTTAATGTTTTAATTTTTATATAGTTGGGTCTATTTTTTATTTATATTTTCACTTTTTATTAAAAAAAATTTCATTTATTTTTTCATTTATTTTGCTTTTGTCTTTTCTTCTTTTTCAGACTGAGTGTCTTCTTTTATTAAACTACTGTTTATTATGGAATCTGCCGTCCCTTTCAATGACCCTTCCCCGTCCAATTCCCAATCTAAAGATGAGATTTTTGCATACATTAATTCCACCATACCCATGGTGCTAAAACAGAATCAGCCCTCCCCCTCTACTGAGGTGGTTTCTGAACTCACTCAATCACGCCCTTACCATTTATGTGAATCATCCTCCTCAGATTCTGAACCTTCTGCTTCACGTAAACCATTGGAAGGCCCAATTCTGCCCAGCCCTTCATAAAGGCAAAGCTCCGGCCCAAAGTTTTTCAGGCTGCAGCGTAACAATTCCTGGTGCCAGGGGCCCAAGAGTCTCAAAGGAGTAATTGAGCATCTCTAGAAAGGCCAGCGGAGGACCAGGATCCCCTGAAATTTGCCAATCAAGCAGGGGAAGGTGGTTCTGGAGAATGAGTGTCGCCCCTTGAGTCTTAGAGGAGATCGGGCCATTGAGGGAGAAGGAGAGGCTGGGACACTACCATCTCTAGAAGGAGAGGAAACCAAGGTTGCATTGGCCAAAAGCGGGTAATCGCTGTCAGGGACCATTTGAACCTTCTGACCATCCAGAGAGTCCTTGTGATGAGCGCGAAGGGCAGAAAGCATCTGTTGCTTCACTCCCGGGGTCCAGAAGCCAGCTGAAAGAGCAAGGCAACTGGTAGTTGGTGAGGGAGGCAAAAAGGGTCTACTGAGAAAGGACTGAAGAACTTCTGAATTCCAAAACTGAGAGAACCAATCTGCGACAGTATTGGAAATTCCAGGAATATACTGGGCTTGGAGAGATGTTGTGGGGGGGAACAGAACCTGGAAAGCTCTGAGGCAATATCTGATAACATCTTGGATTTCATACCTCCCAGCCGGTTGATGTATTGAACCGCGGTGTCAGGGTGCCAGGAATCAGACTGAGACGAGAAGTGCGAGAACTGCAAAAATAATCACACCTTTATTAATAGCAAAAAATAATAAAAAGTCCACAAGTCAAATAACAAACCAGGAGTCAAAACCAGAGCTGGTAGTCAGACGAGCTGAGTCAGGAGCCAAAGCGAATAGTCAGACAAGCCGGAATCAGGAACAAGGAAAACAGCAGAGTCAGGAACAAGCCAGGGATCAGGAACCAGGAAGGATGTCAGGCAGCCAGGTAATACACAGGAACTCTCACAAACAGGTCTGAGACAATTCAAAGGCAAAGCATACTGAACAGAGGCCCTTTAAATAATAAGTGATGACATCACAATTCTGAGACTGCATCCTATCTCACATGGATGATGCACACCAGTCTGGCCATAAAAGGAAGTGCAGGAAATGAGCAGCATCCCCCACAATGCACCATAGTCAGGAAGAGAGGTGAGTAAAATGGCTGCCAGCAGCAGTAAGGAGTAAGGTTACAGCAATAGGTAAAGTGCTCGGAAAAGGAGTGGATGGCAAACGAGCCCACAAGAAGCTCCAAGCAGTTGATGTGTAATGAATCCACCTGAGGGGTCCAAGATCCCCCTGTCGCTGAGGATCCAAAGGCTGGCATTCGAGGAGAGCACGTCTGGAGAGCAAGTCTGGAGCCTTAGTGCACTGAGCTTTCACCATAAAAATTGGATCATTATTCCAGAGCTCACAGGACATCAGCATTGCATTTTTTGGAATCTACCTTTTGAACCATAATTATGAACAATATATGTCCTTATAGCCTTAGTAGCTTCCAAATAATATTTTAGAGTTCTCACTACATTAAGACTATGAAACAAAGCATTCTTTGTCAATTCAAGAATTAGTACAGGATAACAAAGCTATAATCTCAAAATTAATAGTCTGGTAATACACCACTTTTAGAAGTTTCATTAAAACCATCATAATAATAACGGTTAAAGGCAATTCATGTAAAGGTCAAAAGAGTGATGGTGCATAACTTGAAATACAACATTCAGGTTTCATGGGGACTGAGTTCTGACAATACTAAACGTTTTTTTCAAGAACCTAAAACATGTGAAAACATCAACATGAAGAGTAATCTTACAATGAATAAAAAGTAACAACAATTTTAAAAACATTTGTTAAGACCCTCATAATATTTCTATTACTGTAAAAAGAAGGTGACACAATGTATTAGATATTGTAAATCGTTATCATTTCAAATGATTTTTGAGACTTCTCTTTTTTTTTTTTTAAAAACCCATGCAAAATATTTTGGATGTCAACAAACAAGAACAAATAAACAGTTAAATCACAATTACATGATTGCAGATAGAAATCCCATTTAAAGAGACAAGAGTATTGTAAATTGCAATCACAAAAATGTGAATATGAATTAAAAAAAGTTAAGAAAGAGATCGCTAGACGCCATTTGTAGGTGTTACAGCGTATTTTCCACTTTCTTGTGTTTCCTACAGAACTTTTAAGCTGTACGAGATCACATATTAAATACATATGTAAAATTTCTGTCCCGCACAATACCGACAGAATATACAATAGTGAAGAATATTGAAATAGAAAACAATATTCCCTGATTATCACAGTGATTAAGCAGGTTAAAGGGACAGTCTACACTAAACCTTAGAAACTGCCTGTTTCTAAGCCACTTATAGACAGCCTCTTATCACATGCTTTTGTATTTCCTTTTCATAACAGGAGACTGCTAGTTCATGTGGGCCATATAGATAACATTGTGTTCACGCATGAGGAATTATTTAAGATTTAGCACAACACAGTACTAAATGCAAGTCAATAGATAATAAATAAAAGTCATGTGATCAGGGGGCTGACAGAAGATGCTTAGATACAAGGTAATCACAGAGGTAAAAAGTATAATATAACAGTGTTGGTTATGCAAAACTGGGGAATGGATAATAAAGGGATTATCTATATTTTAACACAATAAAAAATACAAATGTAGACTGTCCCTTTAACATCATATGTAAAAGATAAATGTAGAATCAAGGGGTAAATCCAATTAAGAGTTTTTGTGATAAAGAGAAACTGATCAGGAAAAGAATGACGCGCAGGAAGTTCCACACTCTATACTCTTCTAAGTATCAAACTAAATATGTATTGGCGGTGCTTATGCTAGCTCCAAAAACACCTCATAAGCACAAACCCATTAAAATAAATATGTACAGTATACGAAAGCAGTGAACCTATTACTAAAATGCAGTTAGTGCTTTTAAACTGTATTTGTGTGTGTTATTCATAACTCACATGCACCTAGATTACGAGTTTTGCGCTAAACAGGGTGCAAAACTAACGCCAAAAAAGTTGCGTCATTTCACTCCCCATAGCGCTATCATTACAATTTACTGAAAAGCCTCCTTGTGCGAGCGATATGGTGGCGTAAAGCTCCATACCGCACAAAAGCCAAGGGCTGCTTTGACGTGCTCTTACACGCTTTCCCCCATAGACATCAATGGGGAGAGAGTGTTAGAAAAAAACCTAACACCTAAAGTGTGGAATGAAAAATCTCTGTAACGCAACCCCATTGATGTCTATGGGGAAAAAAAGCTACGTTTAAACCTAACACCCTAACATAAACCCCAAGTCTAAACACCCCTAATCTGCTGCCCCCGACATTGCCGACACTAATAAAAGTTATTAATCTCTATTCCTCCGTTCCCCGACACCTAAATAAAGTTATTAACCCCTATTCCGCCTCTCCCCGACAGCGCCGTCACTAAATAAACCTACTAACCCCTAAACCTCCGGCCTCCCACATCGGCACTATTAAATAAACCTATTAACCCCTAAACTGCAAGCCCCCCCCCCACATCGCAAAACACTAAATTAAACTATTAACCCCTAAACCTAACATCCCCCTAACTTAAAAATTAAAATTACAATATAACTATCTTAAAAAAATAAAAACTTACCTGTGAAATAAAAATAAACCTAACATAAAACTATAAACTAACCTATCTATTCTAATAAAATAAAAAAAATACTACCAATAAAAATATATAAATTACAAATTCAAAAACCTAAAACTACAAAAAAATAAAAAAAATCTAAAAATGCAAAAAATAATAAACACTAAATTATGAAAAATACTAAGCTTACAAGAAATAGTAAACAAAATTATCAAAAATAAAAACAATTAAACCTAATATAATAGCCCTATAAAAATAAAAAAGGTAAGTTTTTATTTATTTTAAGATAGGTATATTGAAATTTTAATTTTAAGTTAGGGGGTTGTTAGGTTTAGGTAAAACCAAAATTAATTCCCATATAACGCTGTCTCATTAAAAGGCTTTATACAGAGCCCTGACTGTCCTTTCTCTTTCTCCAAAAGATCTCTTGTTATTTGTGATAATCTGACAATTTATTTACCTCAAAAAATGAACTTCTCTGGGATTTTTTACCTTTTACTACGTACAGTATACCCAAAATATATCAAATATTTCTATAATTTCGTTTATTATTTTTTGCAATCTTAGGCCTAGATTTGGAGTTTGGCGGTAGCCGTGAAAACCAGCGTTAGAGGCTCCTAACGCTGGTTTTAGGCTACCGCCGGTATTTGGAGTCAGTCAGGAAAGGGTCTAACGCTCACTTTTCAGCCGCGACTTTTCCATACCGCAGATCCCCTTACGTCAATTGCGTATCCTATCTTTTCAATGGGATCTTCCTAACTCCGGTATTTAGTGCGTGTCTGAAGTGAGCATTAGAATTCTAACGACAAAACTCCAGCCGCAGAAAAAAGTCAGTAGTTAAGAGCTTTCTGGGCTAACGCCGGTTCATAAAGCTCTTAACTACTGTGCTCTAAAGTACACTAACACCCATAAACTACCTATGTACCCCTAAACCGAGCCCCCCCCCCCCACATCGCCGACACTCGATTAAATTTTTTTAACCCCTAATCTGCCGACCGCCACCTACGTTATCCTTATGTACCCCTAATCTGCTGCCCCTAACACCGCCGACCCCTATATTATATTTATTAACCCCTAATCTGCCCCCCACAACGTCGCCGCCAGCTACCTACACTTATTAACCCCTAATCTGCCGTCCACACGCCGCCGCCAGCTACATTATAGCTATGTACCCCTAATCTGCTGCCCCTAACACCGCCGACCCCTATATTATATATATTAACCCCTAATCTGCCCCCCTCAACGTCGCCTCCACCTAACTACACTTATTAACCCCTAATCTGCCGAGCGGACCGCACCGCTATTATAATAAAGTTATTAACCCCTAATCCGCCTCACTAACCCTATAATAAATAGTATTAAACCCTAATCTGCCCTCACTAACATCGCCGACACCTAACTTCAAATATTAACCCCTAATCTGCCGACTGGAGCTCACCGCAATTCTAATAAATTTATTAACCCCTAAAGCTAAGTCTAACCCTAACACTAACACCCCCCTAAATTAAATATAATTTAAATCTAACGAAATTAATTAACTCTTATTAAATAAATTATTCCTATTTAAAGCTAAATACTTACCTGTAAAATAAACCCTAATATAGCTACAATATAAATTATAATTATATTATAGCTATTTTAGGATTTATATTTATTTTACAGGTAACTTTGTATTTATTTTAACCAGGTACAATAGCTAAAATAGTTAAAATAATTACAAAATTACCTGTAAAATAAATCCTAACCTAAGTTACAATTAAACCTAACACTACACTATCAATAAATTAATTAAATAAAATACCTACAATTACCTACAATTAAACCTAACACTACACTATCAATACATTAATTAAATACAATATCTACAAATAAATACAATTAAATAAACTAACTAAAGTACAAAAAATAAAAAAGAACTAAGTTACAAAAAATAAAAAAATATTTACAAACATCAGAAAAATATTACAACAATTTTAAACTAATTACACCTACTCTAAGCCCCCTAATAAAATAACAAAGACCCCCAAAATAAAAAAATGCCCTACCCTATTCTAAATTACTAAAGTTCAAAGCTCTTTTACCTTACCAGCCCTGAACAGGGCCCTTTGCGGGGCATGCCCCAAAGAATTCAGCTCTTTTGCCTGTAAAAAAAACACATACAATACCCCCCCCAACATTACAACCCACCACCCACATACCCCTAATCTAACCCAAACCCCCTTAAATAAACCTAACACTAAGCCCCTGAAGATCTTCCTACCTTATCTTCACCATACCAGGTTCACCGATCGATCCAGAAGAGCTCCTCCGATGTCTTGATCCAAGCCCAAGCGGGGGGCTGAAGAGGTCCATGATCCGGCTGAAGTCATCATCTAAGCGGGAGCTAAAGAGGTCCATGATCTGGCTGAAGTCTTCATCCAAGCGAGAGCTGAAGAGGTCCATGATCCGGCTGAAGTCTTCTATCAACGGCATCTTCAATCTTCTTTCTTCGGGAGCCATCATCTTCCATCCGACGCGAAACATCCTCTTCTCCCGACGCCTACTCGCCGAATGACGGTTCCTTTAAATGACGTCATCCAAGATGGCGTTCCTCGAATTCCGATTGGCTGATAGGATTCTATCAGCCAATCGGAATTAAGGTAGGAATATTCTGATTGGCTGATGGAATCAGCCAATCAGAATCAAGTTCAATCCGATTGGCTGATCCAATCAGCCAATCAGATTGAGCTCACATTCTATTGGCTGTTCCGATCAGCCAATAGAATGCGAGCTCAATCTGATTGGCTGATTCAATAAGCCAATCAGATTTTTCCTACCTTAATTCCGATTGGCTGATAGAATCCTATCAGCCAATCGGAATTCGAGGGACGCTATCTTGGATGACGTCATTTAAAGGAACCGTCATTCGGCGAGTAGGCATCGGGAGAAGAGGATGTTCCGCGTCGGATGGAAGATGATGGCTCCCGAAGAAAGAAGATTGACGATGCCGTTGATAGAAGACTTCAGCCGGATCATGGACCTCTTCAGCTCCCGCTTGGATGAAGACTTCAGCCGGATCATGGACCTCTTCAGCTCCCGCTTGGATGATGACTTCAGCCGGATCATGGACCTCTTCAGCCCCCCGCTTGGGCTTGGATCAGGACATCGGAGGAGCTCTTCTGGATCGATCGGTGAACCTGGTATGGTGAAGATAAGGTAGGAAGATCTTCAGGGGCTTAGTGTTAGGTTTATTTAAGGGGGGTTTGGGTTAGATTAGGGGTATGTGGGTGGTGGGTTGTAATGTTGGGGGGGTATTGTATGTGTTTTTTTTACAGGCAAAAGAGCTGAATTCTTTGGGGCATGCCCCGCAAAGGGCCCTGTTCAGGACTGGTAAGGTAAAAGAGCTTTGAACTTTAGCAATTTAGAATAGGGTAGGGTATTTTTTTATTTTGGGGTCTTTGTTATTTTATTAGGGGGCTTAGAGTAGGTGTAATTAGTTTAAAATTGTTGTAATATTTTTCTGATGTTTGTAAATATTTTTTTATTTTTTGTAACTTAGTTCTTTTTTATTTTTTGTACTTTAGTTAGTTTATTTAATTGTATTTATTTGTAGATATTGTATTTAATTAATGTATTGATAGTGTAGTGTTAGGTTTAATTGTAGGTAATTGTAGGTATTTTATTTAATTAATTTATTGATAGTGTAGTGTTAGGTTTAATTGTAGGTAATTGTAGGTATTTTATTTAATTAATTTATTGATAGTGTAGTGTTAGGTTTAATTGCAACTTAGGTTAGGATTTATTTCACAGGTAATTTTGTAATTATTTTAACTATTTTAGCTATTAAATAGTTCTTAACTATTTAATAGCTATTGTACCTGGTTAAAATAAATACAAAGTTGCCTGTAATATAAATATAAATCCTAAAATAGCTATAATATAATTATAATTTATATTGTAGCTATATTAGGATTTATTTTACAGGTAAGTATTTAGCTTTAAATAGGAATAATTTATTTAATAAGAGTTAATTAATTTCGTTAGATTTAAATTATATTTAAGTTAGGGGGGTGTTAGTGTTAGGGTTAGACTTAGCTTTAGGGGTTAATAAATTTATTAGAATAGCGGTGAGCTCCAGTCGGCAGATTAGGGGTTAATGTTTGAAGTTAGGTGTCGGCGATGTTAGGGAGGGCAGATTAGGGGTTAATACTATTTATTATAGGGTTAGTGAGGCGGATTAGGGGTTAATAACTTTATTATAATAGCGGTGCGGTCCGGTCGGCAGATTAGGGGCTAATAAGTGTAGGCAGGTGGAGGCGACGTTGTGGGGGGCAGATTAGGGGTTAATAAATATAATATAGGGGTCGGCGGTGTTAGGGGCAGCAGATTAGGGGTACATAGGGATAATGTAAGTAGCGGCGGTTTACGGAGCGGCAGATTAGGGGTTAATAATAATATGCAGGGGTCAGCGATAGCGGGGGGCGGCAGAATAGGGGTTAATAAGTGTAAGGTTAGGGGTGTTTAGACTCGGGGTACATGTTAGGGTGTTAGGTGCAGACGTAGGAAGTGTTTCCCCATAGACAACAATGGGGCTGCGTTAGGAGCAGAACGCAGCTTTTTTGCAGGTGTTAGGTTTTTTTTCAGCTCAAACAGCCCCATTGTTTTCTATGGGGGAATCGTGCACGAGCACGTTTTTGAGGCTGGCCGCGTCCGTAAGCAACTCTGGTATCGAGAGTTGAAGTTGCGTTAAATATGCTATACGCTCCTTTTTTGGAGCCTAACGCAGCCATTCTGTGGACTCTCAATACCAGAGTTATTTTAAAGGTGCGGCCAGAAAAAAGCCAGCGTTAGCTACGCGGGTCATTACCGACAAAACTCTAAATCTAGCCGTTAGTGTTTTTTATTTTTCGTAATTTAGTGTTTATTATTTTTTTGTAATTTTAAATTTTTAATTTTTTTGTAGTGTTAGGTTTTTTTAAATTTCTAATTTAGGTTTTTTTAATTGGTAGTATTTTTTTATTTTATTAGAATAGTAATGTTAGGTTGATTTATAGTTTAATGTTAGGTTTATTTTTATTTCACAGGTAAGTTTTTATTTATTTTAAGATAGGTATATTGAAATTTTAATTTTAAGTTAGGGGGTGTTAGGTTTAGGGGTTAATAGTTTAATTTAGTGTTTTGCGGTGGGGGGCAGGCGGTTTAGGGGTTAATAGGTTTATTTAGTATCGGCAATGTGGGGGGCTGGAGGTTTAGGGGTTAATAGGTTTATTTAGTAGCGGTGATGTGGGGGTCGGAGGGTTAGGGGTTAATAGGTTTATTTAGTGGTGGCGATGTGGGAGGCCGGAGGTTTAGGGGTTAATAGCTTTATTATAGTGTTGGCGATGTCGGGGAGCGGCGGATTAGGGGTTATTAGCTTTATTATAGTGTTTGCGATGCAGGAGGGCAGCAGTTTAGGGGTTAATAGGTAGTTTATAGGTGTAAGTGTACTTTGTAACATTTTAGTTATGAGTTTTGTGAAACATTTTTGTTTCGCAAAATCCATAACTTCTGCTCTCAGATGGCGGTATGGATCGTGTCAGTATAGGCTGTAATGCAAGCATTTTAGCCAGACTGCACAACCTGAAATACCGGAGCTAAGAAGATCCCACACAAAAACATGATTTTTTTTGAGTACAGAATGGACGTTGCATTACAGGCTAAAATGCTTGCCTTAAAGCTATACCGACAGGACTCGTAATATGCGTTCCTGGCCATTACGCTGGAATTGCCATTTTTTCAGCGTTAAAAGCCATACTGCATCACTTGTAATCTAGCTGATGCATAACAACATAATGGTTTCATTAGAAACATGGAGAAATTCATCCAAATGCTCATGACTAACACTCAGAACACACATAATGTGAGAAAGACAGAAGAAAGACAATATACAGAGGTGTAGACAAGCTTCAACTACAGAGAGGAAATATTTACAATATCAAAATGTAAAATGCCTGTGTCTATTTTCAAAACAAATTTTAAAAAAACCGCCAAACTGCTTTTAAAAGTATAATGTAAAAAAACATACATTTTAACCATGAATTATGATGCTATTATTGCATCCTATACATTGCGTTCACTGGACACTCACCCGTAAGGTCTTCTTGAAGTATGAGATCCTTACTCTAAATGGGCGCCGAGTGTTTCGGAAATTCTTCACACAGGATCCTAGGGCCTGACTGGACCCATCACTGAAGAGAAAGGTAAAGTAAAATATACAAAAGAGAGAAAGGTTTATTAAACAATCAGAAAGGTAAAACCAAAATGAATTCCCATATAACGCTGACTCATTTAAAGGCTTTATACAGAGCCCTGACTGTCCTTTCTCTTAAGACTAAACTTTCTCAATAAGATCTCTTGTTGATTGTGATAATCTGACAATTTATTTACCTCAGAAAATGAGCTTCTCTGGGATTTTTTACCGTTTACTAGGTACAGTATACCCAAAATATATCAAAATAAAAACATTTAATTCTATACAACTCACCAACTGCTGCTGTTTGTTTACTAGAAAAAAAAAACATCTACTAGGTAATGCAATCTTTGGGCATGCAAACATTTTTAAATTGATACATTGGGTTTCCTGGAAACATGCAACTGGTTTTATGTTTTTTCTCACAGCTGACATATATATGCTGAGGGGGGGGGGCAAATATAAGGAATAAAGCCTGGTAATTGGGAAAAGCAAATGCTAATATATAGGAGTAGCTAGGAACATGCTAATGGTCTTGTGTCTGATATCTGGGCACAGACCTGGCATATAGGAGTTACTGGGGCATCTACTTTTCAAGTTTTGAACATAGAGCTGGCATACAGAGGTTGCTAGGGAAACACGTGATATATGGATCTACAGCTGATATTTTGGTCAGCATCTGGCATATATGGACTGCTGGGTTCATGCACCCTTCACCTAGTATAAAGAGTGATATTTGGATTTATCTTGTGGGCATATGCGTCTGCTCTGAAGTCTGATTAAACATGTAACTAAAAAATAGAGGCGGCTGATTCAATTAATCTTGTCTGAGGTGGGATTTTTCAGCTGGCATATGGGGTTACTGGGGGGACACAACAGAAATGAGGGTTACTATTTGGACTCACAGGTGACACACAGGTGTTCCTTGGGATGTGTAGCTGGTCTGAGGTCTTACATTTAGTTTAATTTCTATATACATAGCATCTAGGTGTTACTGAAAAATCTGATGTGTGGTTATGTAGCTGACGTACGGGTTTACTTTGTCCAAATTCTGGGTTTTGGTTTTCTGAGTTGTTGTTCAAAGAAAACTCTTTACCATAAAAGAAGGTAGAGAGATTCTGACCCATTGCATGTTCTTAATAAAATGAAGAATATGGTCTCAACAATTTCAAATTAAATATCTAAAGTTAAATTAAAAAGGTTTTTAAACCTGAATCAGAGAACAAAACATCTACCAGAATAGCAATCAGACTAACAATAGCAACTGCTTTATTTAAAAAAAGCTGTCTTTACTTCACAGTTGTACAGCATAATAAAGCTTTTTAATGGGTCAGCGTTTTATGGGAATTCATTTGTTTAATAAACCTTTCTCTCTTTGTACCAAGAATTTGTTAAACTGGATCACATTCTACAGAGAACTACAGCTCTGATGACTTATATTGTCTGCTTGACTGATGAGAGTTCTGCAAGGGTTAAGGAAAGGCGCTTATATCTCAGCACTAAATACAGGCAAGAGGGAAGCAGAGAGTGCTCTGTACATATGCGCGTGGGGACAGAATGGGTGGGTGTGCAGTGGGAACTGCCATATGGTGTATGTTACTTTCTCTAGAGACAAATGAAAGGAAATCATATAGGAATGCAGGAAAATGAGAATGAACCATTACTAAATGAGCATTTCTTTTTGTTTTCCCATTGTCTCTACATTGCTTATTTTCTCATATTATTGATGTATTTACCCAGTATTGCCCACCAATCTCTCCAATACTTTTTTTTCATGCATAACCTTTGCATGCAGTGCAGGTGATATTTGTCTATGCCATTCTAACTGCCCTGTGCACCCGCATACAAATTCTGTGTCTGCTCAGATAGACAGTAAGGGGTCTATTTAACAAGGGCTGAATGGCCCCTGTTCCCCTTGTTCCCGCGCGAGCCTTCCGGCTCGCCGGAAACAGGAGTTAAGAAGCAGCGGTCTTAAGATTGCTGCTCCTTAACTCATACGCCTCCTCTTACGATCGGGCTGATTGACACCCCCTGACACCCCCTGAATCTGCAGGGGGCGGTATTGCACCAGCAGTTCACAAGAACTGCTGGTGCAATGATAAATGCTGACAATGAGAAATGCAGAAAGCATATGCTGTCAGAATTTATCGATGTGCGGCAGACATGGTTCGCTATAGCGGATCATGTCCAGTATTCCCTCTAAGGTCAGTTTTGTAAGCAGCCCAGCAGTGAAACAGTTAATTAAGGAACCGCACCCTGCAATTAGCAAACACTGACTATATAAGGAATGTGGATTACACAAGAGTATAATAAAAAAGTTTATAATTGTATTACAATAAGCGATGCCGGCATCTGATACAAAGTAAAATAGTACAATTAAAATAGGATAAGAATCAACATAAATTGTAAAACATCAGTGTGTAGTGCTGTAAGTAACTGAAAAAAAAAACATAATTTATGTAAGAACTTACCTGATAAATTCATTTCTTTCATATTAGCAAGAGTCCATGAGCTAGTGACGTATGGGATATACATTCCTACCAGGAGGGGCAAAGTTTCCCAAACCTCAAAATGCCTATAAATACACCCCTCACCACACCCACAATTCAGTTTAACGAATAGCCAAGAAGTGGGGTGATAAAAAAGTGCGAAAGCATATAAAATAAGGAATTGGAATAATTGTGCTTTATACAAAAACATAACCACCACAAAAAAGGGCGGGCCTCATGGACTCTTGCTAATATGAAAGAAATGAATTTATCAGGTAAGTTCTTACATAAATTATGTTTTCTTTCATGTAATTAGCAAGAGTCCATGAGCTAGTGACGTATGGGATAATGACTACCCAAGATGTGGATCTTTCCACACAAGAGTCACTAGAGAGGGAGGGACAAAAATAAAGACAGCCAATTCCTGCTGAAAATAATCCACACCCAAAATAAAGTTTAATGAAAAAACATAAGCAGAAGATTCAAACTGAAACCGCTGCCTGAAGTACTTTTCTACCAAAAACTGCTTCAGAAGAAGAAAATACATAAAAATGGTAGAACTTAGTAAAAGTATGCAAAGAGGACCAAGTTGCTGCTTTGCAAATCTGATCAACCGAAGCTTCATTCCTAAACGCCCAGGAAGTAGAAACTGACCTAGTAGAATGAGCTGTAATTTTCTGAGGCGGAGTTTTACCCGACTCAACATAGGCAAGATGAATTAAAGATTTCAACCAAGATGCCAAAGAAATGGCAGAAGCTTTCTGGCCTTTTCTAGAACCGGAAAAGATAACAAATAGACTAGAAGTCTTTCGGAAAGATTTAGTAGCTTCAACATAATATTTCAAAGCTCTAACAACATCCAAAGAATGCAACGATTTCTCCTTAGAATTCTTAGGATTAGGACATAATGAAGGAACCACAATTTCTCTACTAATGTTGTTGGAATTCACAACTTTAGGTAAAAATTCAAAAGAAGTTCGCAACACCGCCTTATCCTGATGAAAAATCAGAAAAGGAGACTCACAAGAAAGAGCAGATAATTCAGAAACTCTTCTGGCAGAAGAGATGGCCAAAAGGAACAAAACTTTCCAAGAAAGTAATTTAATGTCCAATGAATGCATAGGTTCAAATGGAGGAGCTTGAAGAGCCCCCAGAACCAAATTCAAACTCCAAGGAGGAGAAATTGACTTAATGACAGGCTTTATACGAACCAAAGCTTGTACAAAACAATGAATATCAGGAAGAATAGCAATCTTTCTGTGAAAAATAACAGAAAGAGCAGAGATTTGTCCTTTCAAGGAACTTGCAGACAAACCCTTATCTAAACCATCCTGAAGAAACTGTAATATTCTCGGTATTCTAAAAGAATGCCAGGAAAAATGATGAGAAAGACACCAAGAAATATAAGTCTTCCAGACTCTATAATATATCTCTCTAGATACAGATTTATGAGCCTGTAACATAGTATTAATCACAGAGTCAGAGAAACCTCTGTGACCAAGAATCAAGCGTTCAATCTCCATACCTTTAAATTTAAGGATTTCAGATCCTGATGGAAAAAAGGACCTTGAGACAGAAGGTCTGGTCTTAACGGAAGAGTCCACGGTTGGCAAGAGGCCATCCGGACAAGATCCGCATACCAAAACCTGTGAGACCATGCCGGAGCTACCAGCAGAACAAACGAGCATTCCTTCAGAATCTTGGAGATTACTCTTGGAAGAAGAACTAGAGGCGGAAAGATATAGGCAGGATGATACTTCCAAGGAAGTGATAATGCATCCACTGCCTCCGCCTGAGGATCCCGGGATCTGGACAGATACCTGGGAAGTTTCTTGTTTAGATGAGACGCCATCAGATCTATTTCTGGAAGTTCCCACATTTGAACAATCTGAAGAAATACCTCTGGGTGAAGAGACCATTCGCCCGGATGCAACGTTTGGCGACTGAGATAATCCGCTTCCCAATTGTCTATACCTGGGATATGAACCGCAGAGATTAGACAGGAGCTGGATTCCGCCCAAACCAAAATTCGAGATACTTCTTTCATAGCCAGAGGACTGTAAGTCCCTCCTTGATGATTGATGTATGCCACAGTTATGACATTGTCTGTCTGAAAACAAATGAACGATTCTCTCTTCAGAAGAGGCCAAAACTGAAGAGCTCTGAAAATTGCACGGAGTTCTAAAATATTGATCGGTAATCTCACCTCCTGAGATTCCCAAACTCCTTGTGCCGTCAGAGATCCCCACACAGCTCCCCAACCTGTGAGACTTGCATCTGTTGAAATTACAGTCCAGGTCGGAAGCACAAAAGAAGCCCCCTGAATTAAACGATGGTGATCTGTCCACCACGTTAGAGAGTGTCGAACAATCGGTTTTAAAGATATTAATTGAGATATCTTTGTGTAATCCTTGCACCATTGATTCAGCATACAGAGCTGAAGAGGTCGCATGTGAAAACGAGCAAAGGGGATCGCGTCCGATGCAGCAGTCATAAGACCTAGAATTTCCATGCATAAGGCTACCGAAGGGAATGATTGTGACTGAAGGTTTCGACAAGCTGTAATTAATTTTAGACGTCTCTTGTCTGTTAAAGACAGAGTCATGGACACTGAATCCATCTGGAAACCCAGAAAGGTTACCCTTGTCTGAGGAATCAATGAACTTTTTGGTAAATTGATCCTCCAACCATGATCTTGAAGAAACAACACAAGTCGATTCGTATGAGATTCTGCTAAATGTAAAGACTGAGCAAGTACCAAGATATCGTCCAAATAAGGAAATACCACAATACCCTGTTCTCTGATTACAGACAGAAGGGCACCGAGAACCTTTGTAAAAATTCTTGGAGCTGTAGCTAGGCCAAACGGCAGAGCCACAAACTGGTAATGCTTGTCCAGAAAAGAGAATCTCAGGAACTGATAATGATCTGGATGAATCGGAATATGCAGCTATGCATCCTGTAAATCTATTGTGGACATATAATTCCCTTGCTGAACAAAAGGCAAGATAGTCCTTACAGTTACCATCTTGAACGTTGGTATCCTTACATAACGATTCAATATTTTTAGATCCAGAACTGGTCTGAAGGAATTCTCCTTCTTTGGTACAATGAAGAGATTTGAATAAAACCCCATCCCCTGTTCCGGAACTGGAACTGGCATAATTACTCCAGTCAACTCTAGATCTGAAACACAATTCAGAAATGCTTGAGCTTTCACTGGATTTACTGGGACACGGGAAAGAAAAAAATCTCTTTGCAGGAGGTCTCATCTTGAAACCAATTCTGTACCCTTCTGAAACAATGTTCTGAATCCAAAGATTGTGAACAGAATTTATCCAAATTTCCTTGAAAAAACGTAACCTGCCCCCTACCAGCTGAGCTGGAATGAGGGCCGCACCTTCATGTGGACTTAGAAGCAGGCTTTGCCTTTCTAGCTGGCTTGGATTTATTCCAGACTGGAGATGGTTTCCAAACTGAAACTGCTCCTGAGGATGAAGGATCAGGCTTTTGTTCTTTGTTGAAACGAAAGGAACGAAAACGATTATTAGCCCTGTTTTTACCTTTAGATTTTTTATCCTGTGGTAAAAAAGTTCCTTTCCCACCAGTAACAGTTTAAATAATAGAATCCAACTGAGAACCAAATAATTTGTTACCCTGGAAAGAAATAGAAAGTAGAGTTGATTTAGAAGCCATATCAGCATTCCAAGTTTTAAGCCATAAAGCTCTTCTAGCTAAAATCGCTAGAGACATAAACCTGACATCAACTCTGATAATATCAAAAATGGCATCACAGATAAAATTATTAGCATGCTGAAGAAGAATAATAATATCATGAGAATCATGATGTGTTACTTGTTGCGCTAAAGTTTCCAACCAAAAAGTTGAAGCTGCAGCAACATCAGCCAAAGATATAGCAGGTCTAAGAAGATTACCTGAACACAGATAAGCTTTTCTTAGAAAGGATTCAATTTTCCTATCTAAAGGATCCTTAAACGAAGTACCATCTGACGTAGGAATAGTAGTACGTTTAGCAAGGGTAGAAATAGCCCCATCAACCTTAGGGATTTTGTCCCAAAATTCTAATCTGTCAGACGGCACAGGATATAATTGCTTGAAACGTTTAGAAGGAGTAAATGAATTACCCAATTTATCCCATTCTTTGGAAATTACTGCAGAAATAGCATTAGGAACAGGAAAAACTTCTGGAATAACCACAGGAGCTTTAAATACCTTATCCAAAGGTTTAGAATTAGTATCAAGAGGACCAGAATCCTCTATTTCTAAAGCAATTAGTACTTCTTTAAGTAAAGAACGAATAAATTCCATTTTAAATAAATATGAAGATTTATCAGCATCAACCTCTGAGACAGAATCCTCTGAACCAGAAGAGTCATCAGAATCAGAATGATGATGTTCATTTAAAAATTCATCTGTAGGGAGAGAAGTTTTAAAAGATTTTTTATGTTTACTAGAAGGAGAAATAACAGACATAGCCTTCTTGATGGATTCAGAAACAAAATCTCTTATGTTATCAGGAACATTCTGCACCTTAGATGTTGAGGGAACTGCAACAGGCAATGGTACATTACTAAAGGAAATATTATCTGCTTTAACAAGATTGTCATGACAATCAATACAAACAACAGCCGGAGGAATAGCTACCAAAAGTTTACAGCAGATACACTTAGCTTTGGTAGATCCAGCACTAGACAGCGATTTTCCTGTAGTATCTTCTGACTCAGATGCAACGTGAGACATCTTGCAATATGTAAGAGAAAAAACAACATATAAAGCAAAATTGATCGAATTCCTTAAATGACAGTTTCAGGAATGGGAAAGAATGCCAAAGAACAAGCTTCTAGCAACCAGAAACAATAAAAAAGGAGACTTAAATAATGTGGAGATAAAAGCGACGCCCATATTTTTTAGCGCCAAATCAGACGCCCACATTATTTGGCGCCTAAATGCTTTTGGCGCCAAAATGACTCCACATCCGGAACGCCGACATCTTTGGCGCAAAATAACGTCAAAAAAATGACGCAACTTCCGGCGACACGTATGACGCCGGAAACGGAAAAGAATTTTTGCACCAAAATAGTCCGCGCCAAGAATGACGCAATAAAATGAAGCATTTTCAGCCCCCGCGAGCCTAACAGCCCACAGGGAAAAAAGAGTCAAATTTTTTGAAGGTAAGAAAAAAATGATTAATTCAAATGCATTATCCCAAATATGAAACTGACTGTCTGAAAAATAAGGAAAGTTGAACATTCTGAGTCAAGGCAAATAAATGTTTGAATACATATATTTAGAACTTTATAAACAAAGTGCCCAACCATAGCTTAGAGTGTCACAGAAAATAAGATTTACTTACCCCAGGACACTCATCTACATGTTTGTAGAAAGCCAAACCAGTACTGAAACGAGAATCAGCAGAGGTAATGGTATATATAAGAGTATATCGTCGATCTGAAAAGGGAGGTAAGAGATGAATCTCTACGACCGATAACAGAGAACCTATGAAATAGACCCCGTAGAAGGAGATCACTGCATTCAAATAGGCAATACTCTCTTCACATCCCTCTGACATTCACTGCACGCTGAGAGGAAAACCGGGCTCCAACTTGCTGCGGAGCGCATATCAACGTAGAATCTAGCACAAACTTACTTCACCACCTCCATCGGAGGCAAAGTTTGTAAAACTGAATTGTGGGTGTGGTGAGGGGTGTATTTATAGGCATTTTGAGGTTTGGGAAACTTTGCCCCTCCTGGTAGGAATGTATATCCCATACGTCACTAGCTCATGGACTCTTGCTAATTACATGAAAGAAATAATGATAATATGTTGCAAAATACCACAATGTTAAAATTGAAACAGAGTCAATGTTACCGTCCTTTCACAATCAGGCCAGTGATTAGAGTGTCTGATCCAGCTGTTTATATGAATGCAGGTATAACTTGGGTGATTCCCTCTGGGTTGTTTATAAAACAGCGAAAAGCTTGCAGAATCTTTTGGCTTGTATCCAATGACTGTGAGTTAAATTTCAAAGACACATTCACAGCCGTATTTGCGGGATGTCCCGTGCTGTGGGCCGGTTCCGGTCAGGAGGTCAAAGTGCAGGAGTAATGATAAGCAACGACAGACTTCGTTTCTTTGAAGTTAAAATGAATCAGACTGCTTTTAACAAATGTGGGTCATGGGTGGGAATTACGCATATAGAGTCAATTCATATATTAAAGAGGCTCAATGCACCGCACCTACCGCATATGTAAGTCAAGCAGTTGTATTGCAAGTAAAGTTTGTAACAGCGTCCATATTATTCAGATTCCAGTGCTGGACAGAAGAAAGTAGATCATGGGTATGATGGTATTTCCAAGAAAAAACAACTCTGTGCATTAGAGTTGGTCTCAACCTTACCTACTACTTAATTTCACAAGTTCTGAGCAAATTTCTACGCGTTTCAGCCTAGTCAGGCCTTTATCAAGATTTTGATTTTCAGTTACTTACAGCACTACACACTGATGTTTTACAATTTATGTTGATTCTTATCCTATTTTAATTGTACTATTTTACTTTGTATCAGGTGCCGGAATCGCTTATTGTAATACAATTATAAACTTTTTTATTATACTCTTGTGTAATCCACATTCCTTATATAGTTCTTTACCTGTCATATGCTGTTTTTTTACATATTTAGATTTGAGCGTTGTATCTTATACCTACCCTGTTGTTTTAATTAGCAAACACTGCGCAATACAGACTGCAAAGTATGATTCTCTTTTTAACAGTTTCACTGCTGGACCGCTCACAAAACTGGCCTTTATAGGGAACACTGATCATGTCCGTCCGCACAATGATAAATGGACCCCTAAATCTTTTATGTCAGTCAGTGGTGAGCATTTGCATTATGCTAGCCATTATAACCTGTGTGTGATTGCAGGTGTGCTGCGCATGTACTGCTTTTGTGCACATGCCAGCTTTTTTTGGATTTTTTTCAGAAGATATCGCTCACTTTCAGGGTTGCAAAATATACTGTATGTCTTCAAAGCCAAAGTGAAACATTGTGGGTAATTGATTTAGTATTGATGATGAAGATGACTGGCTGAAATATTTTAATGAAGGTTCTCACAAATAACAAATTATATATATTCATATATGCAATTAACAATTTCATGTCAATTACATTTGAGGAGACATGAAAGTCATAATTACACATTCATGTATCAGATACATCAGGTTCTTTTAAGAGACTTTTCGCATTACGTATATTATTATATTTTCTTTGTTCTTTTTGGTATTCTTTGTTGAAGAGTATGCCTAGATAGGCTCTGAAGCAGAAATGCACTACTGGGAGCTAGCTGGTGATTGGTGACTACATATATATATATAAAACATCATTGGCTCACCAGTACAGTTAATAGGTGCCCAGTATTTAGCTGGACAGTCCAGTATTTCGGCAAGTTGTCCTGTAAAATATATACAAAAACACTGGACACTTAAATATTCCCTGAGTGGCAGCTACATTCTGTTGGACTGATTTGGCTTTATGCATTACAGATATGGTCCAGGAAGAAGAGACATTGTACATGTACTGTTCTGTGTGTTACTGGCAGGCAATGATGATGAAAACAAACCCTTGTCTAGTGTGTTTTTGACAGTCTGTGGGTAATTAAAATACACGTGGCCTCAGGTTTAAAATCATTCAATTTTTTATGGGGAACCGTGAGGGTCTAAAAACTCAGTTATCTGTGTAACTGGCAGCCAAAAGGGGGCAGATCACTGCTGTGGGTGATCCTGACTGCCAGAGAGTAAAATAATTTATTTGTTTTGTTGTTGGCAGCCACAGGGGATAGAAACTATGCTGAACTGTGAACAATATATATTGCCATTAAGTGACCAGCCTGTGATCAGTCAACTATAGGTCGTCTCATATTTTTGTGGAGGACAGATGGGAACCCTACTCACCAGATGGGTTCAGCTATTTCCCAGTATGCATTGCTGCACTGGAGCTAACTGAATATGTGCTTAACCACTTGGCATGGGTTAAATGAATAAGAGCAATTTTATGTCCCCTTAAAATTTCTAAAACTTTAAAACATGTAATTGCAATTATAAATGCACATTCTGAGGATCATGTGTTAGCTGTGCACAAGCTTCCTGGTTTAAAAAGTGTTATTATAGTTTTAGTGTTTTACTAAACCAGGACACTATGATGTTTATTAATATGTAAACTAAGAATGAGGAAGAAAATAAACAGAAATTCCATTCATAACAGGCCAAAAAGGGGTTTAAAGTGCAAAAAGTGTTTAAAGGGATGGAATAATTCTACCAAATTATGAAGCAACATGAAATAAAATAGAAAGTCATATAACAAATAGATTGGGTACATTTGTTTCTTAACCACATAAAACATAAACAATAATTAAAAATGAAACATTAAACATGAAAAACATAATTTATGTAAGAATTTACCTGATAAATTAATTTATTTCATATTGGCAAGAGTCCATGACCTAGTGACGTATGGGATATACAATCCTACCAGGAGGGGCAAAGTTTCCCAAACCTCAAAATGCCTATAAATACACCCCTCACCACACCCATAATTCAGTTTAACAAATAGCCAAGAAGTGGGGTGATAAAGAAAGGAGTAAAAAAGCATCAAAAAAGGAATTTGGAAATAATTGTGCTTTATACAAAACAAATCATAACCACCATAAAAAAGGGGATGGGCCTCATGGACTCTTGCCAATATGAAAGAAATGAATTTATCAGGTAAATTCTTACATAAATTATGTTTTCTTTCATGTAATTGGCAAGAGTCCATGAGCTAGTGACGTATGGGATATCAATACCCAAGATGTGGAACTCCACTCAAGAGTCACTAGAGAGGGAGTGATAAAAATAAACAACAGCCATTTCTCGTTGAAAAAATAATCCACAACCCAAAATATAAATTATTCTCATAATGAAAAGAAAAACTTAAAACATCAGCAGAAGAATCAAACTGAAACAGCTGCCTGAAGAACTTTTCTACCAAAAACTGCTTCTGAAGAAGCAAATACATCAAAATGGTAGAATTTAGTAAATGTATGCAAAGAAGACCAAGTTGCTGCTTTGCAAATCTGATCAACTGAAGCTTCATTCTTAAAAGCCCACAAAGTGGAGACTGATCTAGTAGAATGAGCTGTAATTCTCTGAGGCGGGGCCTGACCCGACTTCAAATAAGCTTGATGAATCAAAAACTTTAACCAAGAAGCCAAGGAAATAGCAGAGGCCTTCTGACCTTTCCTAGGACCAGAAAATATAATAAAAAGACTAGAATTCTTCCTGAAATCTTTAGTAGCTTCAACATAATATTTCAAAGCTCTCACAACATCCAAAGAATGTAAGGATTTTTCCAAAGAATTCTTAGGATTAGGACACAAGGAAGGGACAACAATTTCTCTACTAATGTTGTTAGAATTCACAACTTTAGGCAAAAATTTAAATGAAGTCCACAAAACCCCATTATCCTGATGAAAAATCAGAAAAGGAGATTCCCAAGAAAGAGCAGATTGCTCAGAAACTCTTCTAGCAGAAGAGATGGCCAAAAGGAACAACACTTTCCAAGAAAGTAGTTTAATGTCCAAAGAATGCATAGGCTCAAACGGTGGGGCCTGTAACGCCTTCAAAACCAAATTAAGACCCCAAGGAGGAGAAATTGATTTAATGATGGGCTTAATACGAACTAAAGCCTGTACAAAACAGTGAATATCAGGAAGTTTAGCAATCTTTCTGTGAAATAAAACTGAAAGAGCAGAGATTTGTCCCATCAAGGAACTTGCAGACAAACCCTTATCCAAACCATCCTGAAGAAACTGTAGAATTCTATGAATTCTAAAAGAATGCCAAGAGAATTTACAAGAAGAACACCAGGAAATGTAGGTCTTCCAAACTCGATAATAAATCTTTCTATAGACACGAGCTTGTAACATAGTAGTAATCACTGAGTCAGAGAAACCTCTATGACTTAGTACTAAGTGTTCAATTTCCATACCTTCAAATTTAATGATTTGAGATCCTGATGGAAAAACGGACCTTGAGACAGTAGGTCCAGTCTTAACGGAAGTGGCCAAGGGTGGCAACTGGACATCCAAACAAGATCTGCATACCAAAACCTGTGTGGCCATGCTGGAGCCACCAGCAACACAAATGATTGTTCCATGATGATTTTGGATATCACTCTTGGAAGAAGAACTAGAGGCGGGAAAATGTAAGCAGGATGATAACACCAAGGAAGTGTCAGCACATCCACTGCTTCCGCCTGAACATCCCTGGACCTGGACAGGTATCTGGGAAGTTTCTTGTTTAGATGAGAAACCATGAGATCTATCTCTAGAAGACCCCACATCTGAACAATCTGAGAAAACACATCTGGATGGAGAGACCACTTCCCTGGATGTAAAGTCTGACGGCTGAGATAATCCGCCTCCCAATTGTCTACACCTGGATATGCACCGCAGAGATTAGACAGGAGCTGGATTCCGCCCAAGCAAGAACGGTTCTCTCTTCAACAGAGGCCAAAACTGAAGAGCTCTGAGAATTGCACGGAGTTCTAAAATATTGATTGGTAATCTCGCCTCTTGAGATTTCCAAACCCCTTGTGCTGTCAGAGATCCCCAAAAATCTCCCCAACCTGAAAGACTTGCGTCTGTAGTGATCACAGTCCAGGTTGGCCGAACAAAGGAAGCCCCTTGAACTAAACGCTGGTGATTTAACCACCACGTCAGAGAGTGTCGAACATTGGGATTTAAGGATATTAACTGTGATATCTTTGTATAATCCCTGCACCATTGATTCAGCATACAAAGCTGGAGAGGTCTCATGTGAAAACGAGCAAAAGGAATCGCATCCGATGCTGCAGTCATAAGGCCTAAAACTTCCATGAACATAGCCACTGAAGGGAATGACTGAGACTGAAGGTGCAGACAGGCTGCAACCAATTTCAAACGTCTCTTGTCTGTTAGAGACAGAGTCATGGACACTGAATCTATCTGGAAACCTAAAAAGGTGACCCTTGTCTGAGGAATCAAGAAACTTTTTGGTAAATTGATCCTCAAACCATGTTTTTGAAGAAACAACACTAGTTGATTTGTGTGAGATTCTGCAGAACGTAAGGCTGAGCTAGTACCAAGATATCGTCCAAATAAGGAAACACTGCAATACCCTGCTCTCTGATTACAGAGAGTAGGGCACCTAGAACCTTTGAAAAGATTCTTGGAGCTGTTGCTAGGCCAAATGGAAGAGCAACAAATTGTTAATGCTTGTCTAGAAAAGAGAATCTCAAGAACTGATAATGTTCTGGATGAATCGGAATATGAAGGTATGCATCCTGCAAGTCTATTGTAGACATATAATGTCCTTGCTGAACAAAAGGCAGAATAGTCCTTATAGTCACCATCTTGAAAGTTGGTACTCTTACATAACGATTCAAAATTTTCAGATCCAGAACTGGTCTGAATGAATTTTCCTTTTTTGGGACAATGAATAGATTTGAATAAAACCCCAGACCTTGTTCCTGAAAAGGAACCGGCATGATTACCCCTGAAGACTCCAGATCTGAAACACACTTCAGGAAAGCCTGAGCTTTTACTGGATTTGCTGGGATACGTGAGAGAAACAATCTTCTCACAGGAGATCTTACTCTGAATCCTATTCGATACCCTTGAGAGACAATGCTCTGAATCCATTGATTTTGGACACAATTTATCCAAAAATCCTTAAAAAACCTTAATCTGCCCCCTACCAGCTGAGCTGGAATGAGGGCTGCACCTTCATGCTGACTTTGGTTTTTTAAAAGGCTTGGATTTATTCCAATTTGAAGAAGGCTTCCAATTTGAAACAGATTCCTTGGGGGAAGGATTAGATTTTTGTTCCTTATTTTGATGAAAGGAACGAAAACGGTTAGAAGCCTAAGATTTACCCTTAGGCTTTTTATCCTGAGGCAGAAAAAACCCCTTTCCTCCAGTAACAGTTGAAATAATAGAATCCAACTGAGAACCAAATAAATTATTACCTTGGAAAGAAAGAGATAATAATCTAGACTTAGATGTCATATCAGCATTCCAAGATTTAAGCCATAAAGCTCTTCTAGTTAAAATAGCTAAAGACATGGATCAAACATTAATTTTGATAATATCAAAAATGGCATCACAAATAAAATGATTAGCATGTTGCAGTAAGCGAACAATGCTAGATATGTCAGAATCCAATTCTTGTTGCACTAAATTCTCTAACCAAAAAGTTGATGCAGCCGCAACATCAGCCAAAGAAATTGCAGGCTTGAGAAGATGATGTGAATATAAATAGGCTTTCCTTAGATAGGATTCAAGTTTCCTATCTAAAGGATCTTTAAAAGAAGTACTATCTTCCATAGGAATAGTGGTACGTTTAGCAAGAGTAGAAATAGCCCCATCAACTTTGGGGATCTTTTCCCAAAACTCTATAGAAATTGCTGGTAAAGGATACAATTTTTTAAACCTTGAAAAAGGAATAAAAGGAGTACCTGGCTTATTCCATTCCTTAGAAATCATATCAGAAATAGCATCAGGAATAGGAAAAACCTCTGGAGTAACCACAGGAGGATTAAAAACAGCATTTAAATGTTTACTAGTCTTAATGTCAAGAGGACTAGCTTCCTCAATATCCAAAGTAATTAACACTTCTTTTAACCAAGAACGAATATACTGGGATGGTTATGAATCACTGCACTAAGCCTAGCTAAGTTTATAAGCTGTGTGAACAGCGATACTTTGGCGTAAAGGGAACCTGCTGAAAAGCAGACTGAAGTAAAAAGGTGTGTCATTGTGTACTTAATTTGCATATATTACCCAGAATCCTTTGCTGCATTGGAAACAATGTAATTCAGAGGTTTTCTGTGGGAAAACAAGCCTCTGGGTCTGTCTAGATTTGTTAATGAACTACACAATGAGTTATTTTTTCTACTCTATTTTAAACAAATAAAATAAGTAGATTTGTCGGTGTCAATATATGAGGAGGGATCTTCTGAATCAGATAGATCCTCATCAGAGGAGGATAAATCATTATGTTGTAGGTCATTTGAAATTTCATCAACTTTATGAGAAGTTTTAAAAGACCTTTTACGTTTATTAGAAGGCGGAAATGCAGACAAAGCCTTCTGAATAGAATCAGTAACAAATTCTTTAAATTCATAGGTATATCGTGTACATTAGAAGTTGAAGGAACTGCAACTGGCAATGTACTATTACTGATGGATACATTCTCTGCATGTAAAAGTTTATCATGACAACTATTACAAATGACATTCGGAGATATAATTTCCACAATCTTACAACAAATGCACTTAGCTTTGGTAGAACCGATGTCAGGCAGCAAAGTTCCAACAGATACTTCTGAGGCAGGATCAGATTAAGACATCTTGCAAAATGTAAAAGAAAAAACAACGTATAAAGTAAAATTAACAATTTCCTTATATGACAGTTTGAGGAATGGGAAAAAAACATAATTTATGTAAGAACTTACCTGATAAATTCATTTCTTTCATATTAGCAAGAGTCCATGAGCTAGTGACGTATGGGATATACATTCCTACCAGGAGGGGCAAAGTTTCCCAAACCTCAAAATGCCTATAAATACACCCCTCACCACACCCACAATTCAGTTTAACGAATAGCCAAGAAGTGGGGTGATAAAAAAGTGCGAAAGCATATAAAATAAGGAATTGGAATAAATTGTGCTTTATACAAAATCATAACCACCACAAAAAAGGGTGGGCCTCATGGACTCTTGCTAATATGAAAGAAATGAATTTATCAGGTAAGTTCTTACATAAATTATGTTTTCTTTCATGTAATTAGCAAGAGTCCATGAGCTAGTGACGTATGGGATAATGACTACCCAAGATGTGGATCTTTCCACGCAAGAGTCACTAGAGAGGGAGGGATAAAATAAAGACAGCCAATTCCTGCTGAAAATAATCCACACCCAAAATAAAAGTTTAACGAAAAACATAAGCAGAAGATTCAAACTGAAACCGCTGCCTGAAGTACTTTTCTACCAAAAACTGCTTCAGAAGAAGAAAATACATCAAAATGGTAGAATTTAGTAAAAGTATGCAAAGAGGACCAAGTTGCTGCTTTGCAAATCTGGTCAACCGAAGCTTCATTCCTAAACGCCCAGGAAGTAGAAACTGACCTAGTAGAATGAGCTGTAATTCTCTGAGGCGGAGTTTTACCCGACTCAACATAAGCAAGATGAATTAAAGATTTCAACCAAGATGCCAAAGAAATGGCAGAAGCTTTCTGGCCTTTTCTAGAACCGGAAAAGATAACAAATAGACTAGAAGTCTTACGGAAAGATTTCGTAGCTTCAACATAATATTTCAAAGCTCTAACAACATCCAAAGAATGCAACGATTTCTCCTTAGAATTCTTAGGATTAGGACATAATGAAGGAACCACAATTTCTCTACTAATGTTGTTGGAATTCACAACTTTAGGTAAAAATTCAAAAGAAGTTCGCAACACCGCCTTATCCTGGTGAAAAATCAGAAAAGGAGACTCACAAGAAAGAGCAGATAATTCAGAAACTCTTCTAGCAGAAGAGATGGCCAAAAGGAACAAAACTTTCCAAGAAAGCAATTTAATGTCCAATGAATGCATAGGTTCAAACGGAGGAGCTTGAAGAGCTCCCAGAACCAGATTCAAACTCCAAGGAGGAGAGATTGACTTAATGACAGGTTTTATACGAACCAAAGCTTGTACAAAACAATGAATATCAGGAAGAATAGCAATCTTTCTGTGAAAAAGAACAGAAAGAGCAGAGATTTGTCCTTTCAAAGAACTTGCGGACAAACCCTTATCTAAACCATCCTGAAGAAACTGTAAAATTCTCGGTATTCTAAAAGAATGCCAAGAAAAATGATGAGAAAGACACCAAGAAATATAAGTCTTCCAGACTCTATAATATATCTCTCGAGATACAGACTTACGAGCCTGTAACATAGTATTAATGACAGAGTCAGAGAAACCTCTTTGACCAAGAATCAAGCGTTCAATCTCCATACCTTTAAATTTAAAGATTTCAGATCCTGATGGAAAAAAGGACCTTGTGACAGAAGGTCTGGTCTTAACGGAAGAGTCCACGGTTGGCAAGAGGCCATCCGGACAAGATCCGCATACCAAAATCTGTGAGGCCATGCCGGAGCTACCAGCAGAACAAACGAGCATTCCTTCAGAATCTTGGATATTACTCTTGGAAGAAGAACTAGAGGCGGAAAGATATAGGCAGGATGATACTTCCAAGGAAGTGATAATGCATCCACTGCCTCCGCCTGAGGATCCCGGGATCTGGACAGATACCTGGGAAGTTTCTTGTTTAGATGGGACGCCATCAGATCTATTTCTGGAAGTTCCCACATTTGAACAATCTGAAGAAATACCTCTGGGTGAAGAGACCATTCGCCCGGATGTAACGTTTGGCGACTGAGATAATCCGCTTCCCAATTGTCTATACCTGGGATATGAACCGCAGAGATTAGACAGGAGCTGGATTCCGCCCAAACCAAAATTCGAGATACTTCTTTCATAGCCAGAGGACTGTGAGTCCCTCCTTGATGATTGATGTATGCCACAGTAGTGACATTGTCTGTCTGAAAACAAATGAACGATTCTCTCTTCAGAAGAGGCCAAGACTGAAGAGCTCTGAAAATTGCACGGAGTTCCAAAATATTGATCGGTAATCTCACCTCCTGAGATTCCCAAACTCCTTGTGCTGTCAGAGATCCCCACACAGCTCCCCAACCTGAAAGACTTGCATCTGTTGAAATTACAGTCCAGGTCGGAAGCACAAAAGAAGCCCCCTGAATTAAACGATGGTGGTCTGTCCACCATGTTAGAGAGTGTCGAACAATCGGTTTTAAAGATATTATTTGAGAAATCTTCGTGTAATCCTTGCACCATTGCTTCAGCATACAGAGCTGAAGAGGTCGCATGTGAAAACGAGCAAAGGGGATCGCGTCCGATGCAGCAGTCATAAGACCTAGAATTTCCATGCATAAGGCTACCGAAGGGAATGATTGTGACTGAAGGTTTCGACAAGCTGCAATCAATTTTAGACGTCTCTTGTCTGTTAAAGACAGAGTCATGGACACTGAATCCATCTGGAAACCCAGAAAAGTTACTCTTGTCTGAGGAATCAAAGAACTTTTTGGTAAATTGATCCTCCAACCATGATCTTGAAGAAACAACACAAGTCGATTCGTATGAGATTCTGCTAAATGTAAAGACTGAGCAAGTACCAAGATATCGTCCAAATAAGGAAATACCACAATACCCTGTTCTCTGATTACAGACAGAAGGGCACCGAGAACCTTTGTAAAAATTCTTGGAGCTGTAGCTAGGCCAAACGGCAGAGCCACAAACTGGTAATGCTTGTCCAGAAAAGAGAATCTCAGGAACTGATAATGATCTGGATGAATCGGAATATGCAGATATGCATCCTGTAAATCTATTGTGGACATATAATTCCCTTGCTGAACAAAAGGCAATATAGTCCTTACAGTTACCATCTTGAACGTTGGTATCCTTACATAACGATTCAATATTTTTAGATCCAGAACTGGTCTGAAGGAATTCTCCTTCTTTGGTACAATGAAGAGATTTGAATAAAACCCCATCCCCTGTTCCGGAACTGGAACTGGCATAATTACTCCAGACAACTCTAGATCTGAAACACATTTCAGAAATGCTTGAGCTTTTACTGGATTTACTGGGACACGGGAAAGAAAAAATCTCTTTGCAGGAGGTCTCATCTTGAAACCAATTCTGTACCCTTCTAAAACAATGCTCTGAATCCAAAGATTGTGAACAGAATTGATCCAAATTTCCTTGAAAAAACGTAACCTGCCCCCTACCAGCTGAGCTGGAACGAGGGCCGCACCTTCATGTGGACTTAGAAGCAGGCTTTGCCTTTCTAGCTGGCTTGGATTTATTCCAGACTGGAGATGGTTTCCAAACCGAAACTGCTCCTGAGGATGAAGGATCAGGTTTTTGTTCTTTGTTGAAACGAAAGGAACGAAAACGATTATTAGCCCTGTTTTTACCTTTAGATTTTTTATCCTGTGGTAAAAAAGTTCCTTTCCCACCAGTAACAGTTGAAATAATGGAATCCAACTGAGAACCAAATAATTTGTTACCCTGGAAAGAAATGGAAAGCAAAGTTGATTTAGAAGCCATATCAGCATTCCAAGTTTTAAGCCATAAAGCTCTTCTAGCTAAGATAGCTAGAGACATAAACCTGACATCAACTCTGATAATATCAAAAATAGCATCACATATAAAATTATTAGCATGCTGAAGAAGAATAATAATATCATGAGAATCACGATGTGTTACTTGTTGCGCTAAAGTTTCCAACCAAAAAGTTGAAGCTGCAGCAACATCAGCCAAAGATATAGCAGGTCTAAGAAGATTACCTGAACACAGATAAGCTTTTCTTAGAAAGGATTCAATTTTCCTATCTAGAAGATCTTTAAACGAAGTACCATCTGACGTAGGAATAGTAGTACGTTTAGCAAGGGTAGAAATAGCCCCATCAACTTTAGGGATCTTGTCCCAAAATTCTAATCTGTCAGACGGCACAGGATATAAATGCTTAAAACGTTTAGAAGGAGTAAATTAATTACCCAATTTATCCCATTCCTTGGAAATTACTGCAGAAATAGCATTAGGAACAGGAAAAACTTCTGGAAAAACCACAGGAGCTTTAAAAACCTTATCCAAACGTTTAGAATTAACATCAAGAGGACCAGAATCCTCTATTTCTAAAGCAATTAGTACTTCTTTAAGTAAAGAACGAATAAATTCCATTTTAAATAAATATGAAGATTTATCAGCATCAACCTCTGAGACAGAATCCTCTGAACCAGAGGAATCATCAGAATCAGAATGATGATCTTCATTTAAAAATTCATCTGTAGGGAGAGAAGTTTTAAAAGATTTTTTACGTTTACTAGAAGGAGAAATAACAGACATAGCCTTCTTAATGGATTCTGAAACAAAATCTCTTATATTATCAGGAACATTCTGCACCTTAGATGTTGAAGGAACTGCAACAGGCAATGGTACTTTACTAAAGGAAATATTATCTGCTTTAACAAGTTTGTCATGACAATCAATACAAACAACAGCTGGAGGAATAGCTACCAAAAGTTTACAGCAGATGCACTTAGCTTTGGTAGATTCAGCACTTGACAGCGATTTTCCTGTAGTATCTTCTGACTCAGATGCAACGTGGGACATCTTGCAATATGTAAGAGAAAAAACAACATATATAAAGCAAAATTGATCAAATTCCTTAAAAGACAGTTTCAGGAATGGGAAAAAATGCCAAAGAACAAGCTTCTAGCAACCAGAAGCAATAAAAAATGAGACTAAAATAATGTGGAGACAAAAGTGACGCCCATATTTTTTCGCGCCAAATAAGACGCCCACATTATTTGGCGCCTAAATGCTTTTGGCGCCAAAAATGACGCCACATCCGGAACGCCGACATTTTTGGCGCAAAATAACGTCAAAAAAATGACGCAACTTCCGGCGACACGTATGACGCCGGAAACGGAAATAGAATTTTTGCGCCAAAAAAATCCGCGCCAAGAATGACGCAATAAAATGAAGCATTTTCAGCCCCCGCGAGCCTAACAGCCCACAGGGAAGAGTCAAATTTTTTGAAGGTAAGAAAAAATTTATTAAATCAAATGCATTATCCCAAATATGAAACTGACTGTCTGAAAATAAGGAAAGTTGAACATTCTGAGTCAAGGCAAATAAATGTTTGAATACATATATTTAGAACTTTATAAACAAAGTGCCCAACCATAGCTTGGAGTGTCACAGAAAATAAGACTTACTTACCCCAGGACACTCATCTACATATAGCAGATAGCCAAACCAGTACTGAAACGAGAATCAGTAGAGGTAATGGTATATATAAGAGTATATCGTCGATCTGAAAAGGGAGGTAAGAGATGAATCTCTACGACCGATAACAGAGAACCTATGAAATAGACCCCGTAGAAGGAGATCACTGCATTCAAATAGGCAATACTCTCCTCACATCCCTCTGACATTCACTGCACGCTGAGAGGAAAACCGGGCTCCAACTTGCTGCGGAGCGCATATCAACGTAGAATCTAGCACAAACTTACTTCACCACCTCCATCGGAGGCAAAGTTTGTAAAAACTGAATTGTGGGTGTGGTGAGGGGTGTATTTATAGGCATTTTGAGGTTTGGGAAACTTTGCCCCTCCTGGTAGGAATGTATATCCCATACGTCACTAGCTCATGGACTCTTGCTAATTACATGAAAGAAATGCAAACAACATAGCCCTCTGACATAGAGAAAGGCAAGAGGTAAACAGCAATGGGGTATAAAATTAATGAAAAATTCGGCGCCAAGTATGACGCACAACGTAAGAGAAATTTTTTGGCGCCAACAATATCCGGAAATGACACAACCGCGTGTAAGGCTTCTGCGTCAACTATGAGCCTGAAATGATGTACTTGCGTCAACGGATGTACTTCTCGCGCCAAAAAATTATCGCGCCAAGATTGACGCAATAAAGTCTAGCATTTGGCGCACCCGCGGGCCTAATGCTGCCCGCAATTTGTAAGAAAAAAGTAGTCAATTTGAAAAAAAGACTAAACCCCAGGTAAGAAAAAAAAATATTTCTTAATATGTTTATTTCCCAAACATGAAACAGTCTGCACAAGTAAATACATGAACCTGACTCATGGCAAATATAAGTACAATACATATATTTAGAACTTTATATAAATGCATAAAGTGCCAGACCATAGCTGTGGTGTCTTAAGTAATAAAAAACATACTTACCAAAAAAGACACCCATCCACATATAGCAGATACCCAAACCAGTACTGAAACAGTTATCAGTAGAGGTAATGGTATATGAGAGTATATCGTCGATGTGAAAAGGAAGGTAGGAGATGAATCTCTACGACCGATAACAGAGAACCTATGAAATAGACCCCCGTTAGGGAAATCATTGCATTCAATAGGTGATACTCTCTTCACGTCCCTCTGACATTCGCTGTACTCTGAGAGGAATCGGGCTTCAAAAAAAGCTGAGAAGCGCATGTCAACATAGAAATCTTAGCACAAACTTACTTCACCACCTCCATAGGAGGCAAAGTTTGAAAAACTGAATTGGGGGTGTGGCGAGGGGTGTATTTATAGGCATTTTGAGGTTTGGGAAACTTTGCCCCTCCTGATAGGATTGTATATCCCATATGTCACTAGCTCATGGACTCTTGCCAATTACATGAAAGAAATCCATTTTATGGGATGATGCACACAAAACATGTGATGAAGATGAATTATTATAAAAAATAAATAAGTAAAATCTACCTACCGTAGAAAATCATACTGAAGTTTACCATTGTTTCCCACAATTAATATTGCTGGGTTATTTTCCTGAAAAGATAGAGAGAGATGTATAACACATCTGTTTACAGAATGATAGAACCATGTAAGGCATCCAATAAAAAAACAGCAAGTGCTGGTATTATGTGTGCTACAATGGAATTATGCTGTGTATATGTTACTGGGTGTGCAAGCTATATGTGTGTGCTACAATGGTATTATGCTGTGTATATGTTACTGGGTGTACAAGCTATATGTGTGTGCTACAATGGTATTATGCTGTGTATATGTTACTGGGTGTGCAAGCTATATGTGTGTGCTACAATGGAATTATGCTGTGTATATGTTGCTGGGTGTGCAAGCTATATGTGTGCTACAATGGTATTATGCTGTGTATATGTTACTGGGTGTGCAAGCTATATGTGTGTGCTACAATGGTATTATGCTGTGTATAAGTTACTGGGTGTGCAAGCTATATGTGTGTGCTACAATGGTATTATGCTGTGTATAAGTTACTGAGTGTGCAAGCTATATGTGTGTGCTACAATGGTATTATGCTGTGTATATGTTACTGGGTGTGCAAGCTATATGTGTGTACTACAATAGTATTATGCTGTGTATATGTTACTGGGTGTGCAAGCTATATGTGTGTACTACAATGGTATTATGCTGTGTATATGTTACTGGGTGTGCAAGCTATATGTGTGTGCTACAATGGTATTTTGCTGTGTATATGTTACTGGGTGTGCAAGCTATATATGTGTGTTACAATGGTATTATGCTGTGTATAGTTACTGGGTGTACAAGCTATATGTGTGTGCTACAATGGTATTATGCTGTGTATAGTTACTGGGTGTACAAGCTATATGTGTGTGCTACAATGGTATTATGCTGTGTATATGTTACTGGGTGTGCAAGCTATATATGTGTGTTACAATGGTATTATGCTGTGTATATGTTACCAGGTGTACAAGCTATATGTGTGTGTGCTACAATGGTATCATGCTGTGTATAAGTTACTGGGTGTACAAGCTATATGTGTGTGCTACAATGGTATTATGCTGTGTATATGTTACTGGGTGTACAAGCTATATGTGTGTGCTACAATGGTATTATGCTGTGTATATGTTACTGGGTGTACAAGCTATATGTGTGTGCTACAATGGTATTATGCTGTGTATATGTTACTGGGTGTGCAAGCTATATGTGTGTGCTACAATGGTATTATGCTGTGTATAAGTTACTGGGTGTGCAAGCTATATGTGTGTGCTACAATGGTATTATGCTGTGTATAAGTTACTGGGTGTGCAAGCTATATGTGTGTGCTACAATGGTATTATGCTGTGTATATGTTACTGGGTGTACAAGCTATTTATGTGTGTGCTACAATGGTATTATGCTGTGTATATGTTACTGGGTGTACAAGCTATATGTGTGTGCTACAATGGTATTATGCTGTGTATATGTTACTGGGTGTACAAGCTATATGTGTGTGCTACAATGGTATTATGCTGTGTATATGTTACTGGGTGTACAAGCTATTTATGTGTGCCGCAATGGAATTATGCTGTATATACATCGGAGCCTATGTGAGCGCTTGGCTTCCAGGCAACTGGTATTACTGAGTAGAGCGCAAATATTGCACTTGCATATGCGCAATATTGCGCTCCACTCATAATCCAGCCCTTTACAGTTTATTATATAAACTAGTATCTATATGTCCTGTTCAATAGCATGAGAACAGTAGGCCCTGTATGCAGCAGCTGGTTGGATAATTATTGTAATATATTCCCTGTGTGGGATAATTTTAGCTTCTATTTTATTATTTCATAATCCTAACAGAAATCCCAAATGACTGTTCTTGTGATTCAGAAGATTTTTTTTTTACTTTTATGTTCCATAAAGTAGTTCTTGTTATTAAAACATTTCTGACCTCTACACATACAAGTTAATATGCTAGAAAGATAACGTAACAAGGGAAAATAGGGGAACAGCCATATCTATAGCAATCATGATAAGGAAACACATTGCACTTCACAAGTCAGAAAGGGTTGGTTATTTTATAGCTTATTTAAAGAAGCATAAAACCCACATTTTTTCTTTCATGATTCAAAAAGAACATACAATTTTTCACAAATTTCCAAAAGTAAATTGGAAACTTTTTAAAAATTGTATTTTCTATCGGAATAATTTTATGGGTTTCATGTCCCTTTAACTGAGACCACAATAGGCTTTAAACCTAGTTATAAGGGTTTTGTATTTTAATTTGTACATTGCCAGTGAGCTGGTATCTTTGGTGTTTTAATTACAGACAGACTCTGTGGGGGATATTTATCAAAGGTCTGGTGGACCTGATTCGACAGTGCGGATCAGGTCCGCCAGACCCAGCTGAATGCGGAGAGCATTATGCTCTCCGTATTCAGCATTGCACCAGCAGCTCTTGTGATGCACATGTATTACTGTAGTGAATAGTTTAGGCTTTGTGCAACCTCACCTTTACGTCATTATCGTATGTATCAAATATAATTCCCACGCCGTCCCAGAGATCTGCAGAACCATAAACTAAACCAGATTTTCCTGCTTCCTTTGTATACCACACAGCCTGTAACATACAGGAAAAACAACATTATGCAAATGGTTTTACACATATTTCTTTTTCACCTTTATCAAAAAGTAAAATTTAATATAAACACACAGACTGTATTTTCCCGATTTCTAGCATTGTCTCTGAATGTGCAGTTTGTGCAAGGATTTTACCTTGTGCGGTGATTTAACAACTGACCACGGCTTTTAAATGGACATTAAACACTAAATACACTTTATAATCATAGTATTGAGGTTATCCTCTGCCTCTCTGTTGTCATGAGTGCCGCAAAGTTTAAATCTAGTAAGGTAAGTAAGCACAGTGATGGCATATTATAAAATATATATGTATATAATTATATACATATATATTTATGTGTTAATATGTGTAGATACACATATTAAAACATTAATATATATATATGTATATATTCATATACATATATATTTCCTGGGAGCAAATCTAGACAAAGAATTATAGTGTTCTGCGCCTCGTGACAAGACCGCACAGGCTCACTGGAGGTGAACGATAGCCTAACACAATCGTTCCTAATATAAATATACAAAGTGCAAAGTAGGAGCGCCGTCTTCATAAGAAGAGTGGCTTAAGTGCGGTGTAGAAATGTATTATATATGCAAGTGTAACTTTATATAGAACATGCATACAGTATCTGGCAATATGTCTGACCATGTGCAGTTACAGGATGCACAAATTATATCAGTTATATTCAATTATAAGCAAAAGCACGTGCTTGAGAAACTTATTAAACAAAAAGTTCTACACAAATCAACAGAAGGTGCCAAATCAAAAAATTAAAAAAATTAAACAATAGAGAAATAAATTGTAAAGGCTCCACAACTAGTAATACAATAGTTTACTCTTAACCCTTTATTGGATAAAATGCAGAATGAGTATGATATATCTCATATGTCTCATATCAATATGTTTATATAAGACATATGAGATATATCATACTCATTCTGCATTTTATCCAATAAAGGGTTAAGAGTAAACTATTGTATCACTAGTTGTATGTTTATCAGATATCTGCCAAGACTGAAATTCTCAATTATTCAATATTAGATCAAGAGACATTACACTCTTTTAGACATCACACCTTATTATTTTTCGACTTTCTATTCTCATCTTAGCTCTTATTAGCCACTGTTTCTTATAACATTATATTTCTTATAACATTATATGTTTGTTAGCACATGTAGTGATCTACAAAAGACAGTGTTGCATTTTTCACATTGCTACAAAGTAGCCCTAAGGCACTCTTTTTTCTTTCCCTTTTATATATGTTCCTTTTTTTATATACAAGTAGCTATAATGTTTTGACTTCTAGATTAGTCACTTTTATTTCACAAACCACTTATTATTTCTAGCACACTGTGTACGATTGCACACAGTGGAGCCTTTATGATTTATTTCTCTATTGTTTAATTTTTAAATGTTTTTGATTTTGCACCTTCTGTTGATTTGTGTAGAACTTTTTGTTTAATAAGTTTCTCAAGCACCTGCTCTTGCTTATAATTGAATATAACTGATAAAGTTTGCGCATCCTGTAACTGCACATAGTCAGACATATTGCCAGGTACTGTATGCATGTTCTATATAAAGTTACACTTGCATATATAATACATTTCTACACCGCACTTAAGCCTCTCTTCTTATGAAGACGGCGCTCCTACTTTGTATATTTCCTGGGAACACACAGTTCCCATAGACCACAATGTAAAGGCACTTTTCAGTGCCGTATGTTTTTTAAAACCCCACTCCCAACAACTTTAGACCTCAGAAAACTGCCTAGTGCAGTTGTTTTTCACTTTTAGAAAATTAACCAAAGATCGAATTTTCGGAGCTCGAGGTAGCAATAGCCAGCCACTTATAATGGCTGGTTAATTATCACCAGCCTGCAAAAGGGCTTATTTGCCCGTTTGTGGGGTGCACAATAATTTGGCGCTCCACTTGTAATCTGGCCCTTAGTGTTTAAAATTCCTTCACTCCCTGCTATGGCCCCATGTATTAGGTCAGTCTGTGTGTGAATAAATTGTTTGTTGACTTATGTGTATGACCTTCTACCGCCTCTTGAACTGTTATGAATTATAACTGTCTGAATACCCATGTAAAACCATGCTTGCTCCAGCCTGATTAGTAATAACTGCTTTACCCTAACTTACTGTCTGATTATCTGTGTATGACCCTGCTTGTCTCACTGCTTTATGCCTATTGGAAATTGCTGCAATTTTACCTCTTACTGCCTGAATGCCTGTGTATGGCCATGCAACTCTTAGTAAATTGTGTCTGTTGGAAAGGACTACAGTATAACCGTTTCCTGCCACTTGCTGGTTTAACCAAATTTTGTATATCAAACAGTACACGTTAGAGCTACTTATTGCTTAGTTGAGCGTTTCTCAATCCCTTCAGCAAGTATCCCTTATATGTATATAAGTTCTTGTAACAAGTCCACAATACTTAAATATTACTGATTCAAGACTAAAGAGACTTAATAACTAGAATGCAAACCCCACACACAGTTAGGAAGAAAGCCTCTACAATTATAAAATTAAATTATAAAGGACTTAGGATCCTTAAACATAACTTAAAAGGTTTGGCCACAAAAATATGACTTTGATATCATCCTAAGCAGTGTTTTTTTTTGCACACACCATTATTAATAGCCAACTGGAACACATGTATGTTGTTGCCTTTTTTTTCTAGCACACCTTTTTTCCTTTCCTTTGGACAAATATACCAACATTAGAAAGGAGGGTTTATTTTTTTCCCTCTATCCACCCATAGTTTATACCTTTTTCTTTCCATATTTAAATATTACATTTGATAGTTGAATGTTAAAGGGGACTTAAAAACTAAATACATTTTATTAGCATAGTATTGAGGTTATTCCTGCCTTCTTCTAGTCAAGGGTGCAGCCATGTTGAAATCTTTCACTGCATTCCCGTTTGCACATGTGCAGTAACTTTCCATACGATACCCGCAGTGTAACCTATGTTCCAAAATGGCTGCATCCATAATTAGAGAGAGGTTTATTAAATGCATTTAGGTTTTAATGTCCTTTTAACTTCTCTTATATAGAAACACTGGAGAATGAAGAAATGTCAAGGGGGACATTTGACTTACTATTTAAATGTAAAAAAGGACAGACATATGAGCTTCATGCACACTTGTGATATCTCCCTATTCAGTTTAAGGAAGTTTACTATGAAATCTCATGAGAGTTAAGTGAAATCTCATGAGATCAAAGTAAAAGAGTTCATGAACTCAGCACTGCTGATGCTGATTGGCTGCTGTTCATTTCTTCATTTTTTTTTTTACCTGCAGCTGGACAGCAGCTGAGTATAACTTTTTACACAGAACTTACTCTGCTGAGCTGAGGAAATTGTGAGGTAAAATATCTTCCTTTTTTACATAGAGATGCTCAGGTGATATTTTCCTGTCAGCTTTTTATAGTTATACTGCATCAGTTTCAAGTGAATTGGCATATGAGTATTATGTCCCTTTAAGGTCTACTTATTACTACCCTATCTCACTAATCTAGACCGGAGAGAGCTTCCAAGCATTATGGCTCAAGGACGCTAAATGTTTAAACCCACTACATTAGAGAACTATCACTTTAACTTCATTATTATTTGCTCTCAGCCTATGACAGGGCATTCATTTTTTAATTCTTTTTTTATATATATTATAGGTAACCAGGTCTTTATGTTATATTATATTGTTTAGGGTCCATCCCCATAGCAATTTGTTATACAGTGCAGAGGAAAAAGTATATAGAATTTTATCAGATTAAGATACTGTTATTAACTCATCACTCATATGGGTTGTTGCACATATAAACTAGCAGGTTCATATAATAGTACACTCTAGGAAACTGACATTTTCCAATGGTGTATGCCCTTGTAGACATACTAAGCAGTTTTATCATCTTAAACCTGCTTTATAATTGCTCTGGAATGAGAGGAGTCATATATGCCATAGTTCTAGCACAACACTGCATTTAGTTATATAGACGTAAGGAGAGAATGCACATTATAGTTTAATTAAAGTCCCCAACTTAATTATATTGTATATTATACAGGGAAGCAAAGTATATCAACCCTGTGTAAAGAGAGTCAGTCTCTTAACTAATTAATAGGCAGGGGGGTGCTCTATATCCTAGCATAAACATAGATAAATATGAAGAGAAAATGGATATATCAGAGCACACAGTAGCCACAAATTAAAGTGATGTGTAAGTGAGTTGGCTGGTTGCGAGCCAAGTGTAATAAAATATAACTTTTAATATTACATATTAAAATAAAGTTGGTGAAAAACATTCACACATGTACAGTGCAAGGTTAAAAACAATTAAAATTGAAAACTGAATGCTGAGATGCCCAGGTAACCACCTATAATGTGAGTTAAATGAGAGAGTCTGGCAGGGAGGCACCACAAAATGCTCACGGATTGCACAATAAGCTAAGCTATAAAGAGGATTGACCTCACACAATAATATATCTATCTAGTGCAATGCTGGAGCAGTGCCTAAGCCTGTCAGAGTCCCAATCTATAGTATGTCAGGTTGTGTAGTAATTGGCAAAACTCGAATATCAAATGTCAAATGTTGGACTAATAGTAAATAGAGCCCATATCAAATATCGGACTAGTATACACTTGATTCAGTAATAGCTACGTACACCATTCCCTATAAGGTACCAATTCACAAAATAACCCACAAAAGGCAAATAATTAAGCATTCATAGAGAGCGCCTGATGCGCATTTCGCCACGCTAATGGCTTTGTCACTTTGTCCGGTATTTGATATGGGCTCTATTTACTATTAGTCCAACATTTGACATTTGATATTCGAGTTTTGCCAATTACTACACAACCTGACATACTATAGATTGTTATAGATTGAGTCTGTTATAATACAGTGCTTGGACATTGATTCCTGCATTTTCAACTGACATAACACGCAGTGGGTTTAAGGGGAGAGCAGCTTTGCAACATTTAATAATTAATCTACCCTAACTGTTATACTAAAATTAAATTAAACTATATTAAACTATTAAGTAATCTACCCAAACTATTATACTAAAATTACAATAAACTACAAATTAAATTAACTATATTATATAGTTAAAAACCTAACCCTACTCAAATAATTTAATTCTACAATTAAAAATGACAAAGTTTCAAAAAACTAAAAACTAAGTTACAAAAAATAACAAACACTAAGTTACAAAAAAAATAAACACTAAGTTACAAAAAAAATAAACACTAAGTTACACAAAATAAAAAATAAATTATCAAGGATTTAAATTAATTACACCTAATCTAAGAGCCCTATGAAAAAAAAGCCCCCCATAAATAAAAAAAAACCCTAACCTACAATAAACTACAACTAGCCCTTAAAATGGCCTTTTGCGGAGCATTGCCCAAAATAAATCAGCTCTTTCACGTGTAAATAAAAAAATACAAATACCCCCCCCAACAGTAAAACCCACCACCAACACAATCAACCCCCCAAATAAAAACCTAACTAAAAAAACCTAAGCTCCCCATTGCTCTGTAAAGGGTATTTGGATGGGCATTGCCCTTAAAAGGGCATTTAGCTCTATTGCAGCCCAAACCCTAATCTAAAACTAAAACCCACCCAATAAACCCTTAAAAAATCCTAACACTAACCCCTGAAGATCCACTTACAGTTTTGAAGATGCGACATCCATCCTCCAAGAAGACGGCAGAAGTCTTCATCCAATCAGCCGAAGTCTTCATCCAAGTCCGCAGAAGTCTTCACCCAGACGGCATCTTCTATCTTCATCCATCCGGCGCGGAGCGGCTCTATCTTCCAGACATCCGACGCAGAGCATCCTCTTCTTACGACGTCTTCTTCCCGAATGAAGGCTCCTTTAAATTACGTCATCCAAGATGGCGTCCCTTAGATTCTCAATCCCTTAGGATTGAGCTCGCATTCTATTGGCTATTCCAATCAGCCAATAGGATGATAGCTCAATCCGATTGGCTGATTGCAACAGCCAATAGGATTTTTTCAACCTTAATTCCGATTGGCTGATAGAATTCTATCAGCCAATCAGAATCTAAGGGACACCATCTTGGATGACGTCATTTAAAAGAACCTTCATTCGGGAAGAAGACGTCATATAAAGAGGATGCTCCACGTCAGATGTCTGGAAGATGGAGCCGCTCTGCGCCGCATGGATGAAGATAGAAGATGCTGTCTGGGTGAAGACTTCTGCAGGCTTGGATGTAGACTTCGGCCGCTTGGATGAAGACTTCGGCCGCTTGGATGAAGACTTCTGCCGCTTGGATGAAGACCTCTGCCGCTTGGATGAAGACCTCTGCCGGCTTCTTGGAGGATGGATGTCGCATCTTCAAAATTGTAAGTCTATCTTCAGGGGTTAGTGTTAGGATTTTTTTAAGGGTTTATTGGGTGGGTTTTAGTTTTAGATTAGGGTTTGGGCTGCAATAGAGCTAAATGCCCTTTTAAGGGCAATGCCCATCCAAATGCCCTTTTCAGGGCAATGGGGAGCTTAGGTTTTTTAGTTAGGTTTTTATTTGGGGGGGTTGGTTATGTGGGTGGTGGGTTTTACTGTTGGGGAGGTATTTGTATTTTTTATTTACAGGTAAAAGAGCTGATTTCTTTGGGGCAATGCCCCGCAAAAGGCCCTTTTAAGGGCTATTTGTAGTTTATTGTAGGTTAGGGTTTTTTTTATTTTGGTTTTTTTTTTCATAGGGCTCTTAGATTAGGTGTAATTAGTTTAAATCTTTGATAATTTCTTTTTTATTTTGTGCAACAGTGTTTATTTTTTTGTAACTTAGTTTTTGTTATTTTTTGTAACTTAGTTGTTAGTTTTTTTTGAACTTTGTAATTTTTTATTGTAGAATTAAATTATTTGAGTAGGGTTAGGTTTTTAACTATATAATATAGTTAATTTAATTTGTAGTTTATTGTAATTTTAGTATAATAGTTAGGGTAGATTAATTAATAGTTTAATATAGTTTAATTTAATTTTAGTATAACAGGGTAGATTAATTATTAGTTTAATATAGTTTAATTTAAATCTAAAGGTAAGTTTAAATTTATTATAAGATAGGGATGAGTTAATATTTAATATAAAGTTAGAGGGTTGTTAGGTTTAGGGGTTAATAGGTTAATTTAGTTTATGGTGATGTGGGGGACTGGCGGTTTAGGGGTTAATAGGTTTAGTAAGTGGTAGTGATATGGGAGACCAGGGGTTTAGGGGTTAATACATTTATTTAGTTGCGGTGGGCGCCGGGAGCGGTGGGATAGGGGTTAATAACTTTATGTAGGTGGCGGCAGTGTTGGGAGTGGCAGATTAGGGGTTAATAGGTATATTGTAGGTGGTGGCGGTGTAGGAGCGGAAGATTAGGGGTTAATAAGTATAATGTAGGTGGCGGCGGTGTTGGGGGGGCAGCAGATTAGGGGTTAATAACATAATGTAGGTGACGGCGGTATAGGGGGCGGCAGATTAGGGGTGTTTAAACTCAGGGTATATGTTAGGGTGTTAGGTGTAAATGTAACTTTTATTCTCCCATAGGAATCAATGGGATATCGGGCAGCAGCGAACATGAGTTTTCGCTGCTTTCAGACTCCCATTGATTTCTATGGCATCCGCCGCCTCCAGGGCGGTGGATTGAAAACCAGGTACGCTGGGCCGGAATAGTGGCGAGCGTACCTGGTAGATATTTGTTAACTAGCAAAAGTAGTCAGATAGTACCGAATTTGCATTCGGAACATCTGTAGTGACGTAAGCATCGATCTGTGTCGGACTGAGACCGGCAGATCCTATGTTACATCACAGATTTCAACTTTTGCCGGTCTGTAGGCTTTGATAACTAAGGGGAATCCGCCTCGCCCCAATTACGCTACGGAATTCCAGCATATACACCGTTGACGGCTTGATAAATAAGCCTCTATGTTATTATTATTCTTGCAACTACTAATTGTCAGCCCATAAGTGGCTTTATACAATAATAATTCACCTGCATTGTTTCACACGACTGTTCTTGAGACCAAGAGTGGCTCCTATCATAAAAGGAGTGAGTTTATGCTGCTGCAAGTGTATTTTCATGTGTCCAATATAATCTAAGTACAATTTATATATTTTATATTTTGCATACTATCTATATAACCCTTGAGTGTCATAGGGCCCAAAAGCGGCCACAGGTGTGACTACCATATACGCTTTATTTTACATAACTAAGTGGCCCAGTCATTTTCATATGATAGTCGTAATGTAAAATGGAGGTTTCAGCGGTATATGTATTGTTATTCTCTGTTTTACCCATTTGTATCAGTTCTTATAATACAATTGAATTATTGTCATAATTGTTGCAGGACTATCTTAATGCAATGTAATCCTCACAAGACCTCAATAAAAGATTGATAAATAAAACAGGGTTACTGAAATCATATATTAATTGAAATCAGATGGAATATGTAAATGATTTTTGCTTTAGTTCCTTCTTAATGTCTACTGTTAAAAGGACCACTTTAAATATTTGTTTACCTGTTGTGCATAAAACACAAGCCAGTAACCTTGCTCCCCCACTTTGAAAAAATTACAAAAGAATGTGGAAGAAGATGTCTGAGACTAATAGGAATCAGCTAGTTAGAAGAATCCAAGGAAACAATTTAAAAAAACATAATGCTTATTGAGAAAAAGGAGCTGGTTAAGAAAATACAAAAAAAATGGTGCTCAACAGGTGTGCTGATGTTAAAAATAAGTTATAATATTATGGAATAGCCCTCATATGTTGTAGCCATAAAACAGATTAACTGAGATTATTATTATTTATTAAAAGATCATATCTGTCCATATGTAGCCTATGTGCTAGGATATCAACTAGATGAAATAGAAACTGTATAAAGGCTAAGTCACTCTCATTGAATGCACAATGCTATAAATAAATGGAAAAAGAAAACAAGCTAGTTGGAAATTTAAACAAATCATAATATTGCAGTTCCTTGTTTAAAGTGTCCCAGGTCTTACCAGTCCTTCAGCTCCAAGATGGCCATGTCCTGAAATCTTTATAGACAGGTCAATCTCCCAGTGTGGGAAAGAAGCATTATGTTTGCTCCAAACTGATCCCTGATGATTTCTAAGAGATGGGACTAGACGAACGTCATCTGGGCCAGGAATTGCATCTGTGGGGAAAAATATTTATATTTTTAAAATAAATCAAGTTTAGTGTGAAAGTGCACCCATTGGTATGTAGTAAGCAGTAGACTGTAAATTATTTTGTCTAATTTAGTGTTTTTTCAAAACATTCCAGGTATGGTTTCAGATTAAAGTTATTTCCAGTGGGAGCAAAAACTAATTTTAACACAATTTTTACATAATTTTTTTTTATACAACATTCACCATTAAAATCTATGGATATTTTTGTAGTTTAATCATTTGATAAGCTTTTCTAAAAGATTTTTATCTACCCTATAACTTATTGATTTGTTGCACTCTATCTTGACCACTCTACACCTCCTGACTTTGGGATTTGAATCTATGATTAAAAATGGCTGATCGTCCCCTAGTCTCCCACCTCCCCATGACAGGTTAAGGCTTGATTGGACAAGCCTGTATGACTAAAAACATTTATTGCCTGACTGGCTGCCCTATACATCAATCGTTAGTATTACTATGAATTATTGTGGCAGAATTAAACAGGGGACATGGACACATGAAAGATCAGACCTCCTGTACATCTTTACAAGCTAAGGAGCTGATTAGCCAAATTTATACAGCTCTTTTCCCACTTTCCTGACCATTCATGCACCTTTTCTTTGTTGGCATACAATAGGAACGAACGAACGAACAAATGTATTTGTCTGCTTGTATAGTGGAAGAACTGCCAAATTAACATAGATCTAGACAAATTAGAGTTCATCCATAGGCTGAGTGCACATCCTAGTAAGGTAATAACACCAAAGTAAAAAGTTTGTACACTACATCCCTTTCTGAAGTACTTAACTGAAATTCTCAGTTTAACATATAAGTGAATGGTCTGACAGCTCATAAACTGTGCCTCTCAGTTCTCTCTTCCTAGAATATTAATAACATATCTTGTCTTCAGAATGCCCTTAGCCCAGTGAATGATTGGCGTTTCCTTTATTGTCAGTTTGAGCAGGTACTCAGTTGATAATTGGTCTAATCCACAGCTATGGGCCTCCATTACATATAGAGCGTTGCCCGCAAAACCCGGCGAAGTCAGATTTTGCGCGATTTTGGTATTACATATACGGCGTAGCATACAAGTTATGGCCATATATTTCACCCGTCACTCGCAATTTTTACTCCCATAGGCTAACATGGGACCGCGTCGTAAATCGATATCCAATATCCAGCGCAAGGCCTTACGTGGCGAAAATGGAGAAATCTTACTCCATTTTCACCTCGCCATAAAAAACAGCTGTAGCAGGCCATGCGCTGAGTATGGGAGCACCGTAACTCCCGAAAATGCCTGAAAAAATAAACTGACACCTAGGGGTCTCCACTTCAGCCACACTCCTAGGTCTGGTAATAGACAAATAGGTGGTGTAGGTATTTTACTTTCCTCTCGTTGCACCTTTCAACAAATACACCCTATCTCTTCCCTCACTTTTCCCTCATTCGAAACCCACATGATTCACTTATTCTCCCCTCTCTCTGTACGTGTTGCAGTCATATACCGACCACCTGGCTCTGCAACTCAATTTTTAGATCACTTGGCTGCCTGGCTACCCTATTTCCTTTCCTCAGACACCCCTGCCCTCATTCTTGGCGACTTCAACATCCCCCTTAACAATCCCACTGCCTCATCTGCTAAACAACTTCTGCAACTCACTTCCTCTTTCGGTCTGTCACAATGGACTAATTCTCCCACTCACAAAGACGGTCACTCTCTTGACCTGATCTTTAGCTATCGATGCACTCTCTCAAACTTCTCAAACTCCCCTTTTCCTCTTTCTGACCACCATCTCCTTACCTGCAACATATCATCCCTTCCTACAACTCTCCCACCTTCTGCTCCTCACACCAAACTTCACAGAAGCATTAGGTCTTTAGATCAGCAACAACTTGCTAATTCCCTTAAACCGCTCCTCTCATCCTTCTCCTCCTTTTCCTGCCCTGAACAATCTATCTGCCACTATAATTCCACCCTTATATCCGTCCTTGACAATCTCGCCCCTCTTACTACTGCTCGGAAATCACACACTCATCCCCAGCCCTGGCATACTCCTCTGACACGGTACCTACGCAGATGTTCCCGTACTGCTGAACGACATTGGAGAAAATCACGGAGTTCAGCTGATTTTCTTCATTACAAATTAATATTGAACTCCTACTACTCTGCCCTTAATCTCCACAAGCAACACTACTTCTCTACTCTTATCTCTAATCTTTCTTCAAACCCAAAACGTCTGTTCGCCACTTTCAATACTCTCCTCCGCCCTCCCCCACTTCCTAATACAACTTCTCTGTCAGCTCAAGACTTTGCCAGTCACTTCATTAACAAAATTGATTCCATCAGACATGAAATCAGCTCTCAACATAATTCCATTCTCCCCCCCCCTCCTCAAATACTCTCACTCAACCACAACCCTCATAACCTGAAACTTAGTTCATTCTCCCCTGTTACTGAGGAAGAAGTTTCAGCACTTATACCGCAATCTCACCTCATTACCTGTCCCCTTGACCCTATCCCCTCACAGCTGCTCCCCTCTCTCTCTGCTACCCTTACCCCTATACTAACACACATTTTCAACCTCTCCCTCAGCACTGGTACATTTCCCTCATCGATGAAACATGCACTGGTCACACCTATCCTCAAAAAACCTTCCCTTGATCCTACCTCCCCATCCAACTATCGCCCTATTTCCCTCCTCCCTCTTGCTTCAAAGCTTCTCGAAAAACTAGTATATGCACGCCTATCCCATTTCCTTACGTTAAACTCCCTTCTTGACCCGCTGCAATCTGGATTTCGTCCCTATCACTCCACAGAGACAGCTATTGTTAAGGTCACCAACGACCTACTTACAGCTAAATCAAAAGGCCACTTCTCTCTGCTTATCCTCCTTGATCTGTCCGCAGCCTTTGACACTGTCGACCACCCTCTTTTGCTCCAAACCCTCCAATCCTTCGGCATCTGTGACAAAGCCCTTTCGTGGCTCTCTTCCTACCTGTCAAACCGTACCTTCAGTGTAGCCTTCTCTGAGGCTCTGTCCTCGGTCCCCTTCTCTTCTCAATCTATACGTCATCACTAGGTTCCCTAATTAAGTCCCACGGTTTCCAATATCATTTGTATGCCGATGACACCCAAATCTACTTCTCTGCACCAGAACTATCTCCTTCCTTGCTAATCCGTGTCACTAACTGTCTTTCTCACATCTCTTCCTGGATGTCCTCTCACTACCTCAAGCTAAATCTCTCCAAAACTGAATTCCTCATTTTCCCCCCTTCTTCCAAAATCTCCACCCCCAATATCTCTATAACTGTCGACAACTCCATCATTACCCCTACCCCGCATGCCCGATGTCTCGGGTCACATTTGACTCAGATCTTTCCTTCACTCCTCACATTCAGTCCTTGGCTACAGCCTGCTGCTTCCACCTTAAAAACATCTCTAAAATTAGACACTTCCTTACACAAGACACAACTAAGATTTTAATCCACTCTCTCATTCTTTCCCGCCTTGATTACTGAAACTCTGTCCTCTCTGGTCTCCCCACCTGCTGTCTAGCTCCTTTACAATCCATAATGAATGCCTCTGCCAGACTCATCTTCCTTACACATCGCTCTTCATCTGCTGCGCCTCTCTGCCAATCCCTTCACTGGCTTCCTCTTACCTCTAGGATCAAACACAAAACTCTCACTCTTACGTACAAAGCCCTCAAATGCACTGCTCCCCCTACATCTCAGACCTTGTCTCCAGATACTCTCCCTCCCGTCCCCTTCACTCTACTCATGACCTCCTACTCTCCTCCTCTCTTGTCACCTCATCACACTCCCGTCTACAGGACTTCTCCAGACTGGCTCCCATCTTGTGGAACTCTCTGCCTCGCTCCACAAGACTCTCTTCTAGTTTTAAAAGCTTCAAGTGCTCCCTAAAGACTCTACTGTTCAGGGACGCATACAACCTACGTTAACCTTTCCTAATACCAGTTCCTCTCCTCCACTGCAATCCCCTGAACCCCCTTAGCATGTAAGCCTAAGAGTCCAGCTGTTTGTAGATCATCTTCTTACGAGCTGACTACAACAGTGCAACTCTTGGCAGGGCCTTCTACCCTATAATTGTTTTGTTGTACTCACCCTTTGTTTATAGCGCTGCAGAATCTGTTGGCGCTCTACAAATAACCGATAATAAAATAACCGATAATAACCCATGCGCAATGTCTATCTACCTGTCAACCGCAATCCCCCACCGCAATAACTAATACACTCTATTAACCCCTAAACTGCCATAGCCCACACTGCAATAAACCTATTCTAGTATTAACCCCTAAACCGCCATAGCCCACATAGCCTATTAAATGTATTAACCCCTAATCTGCCGACGCCAACGTCGCTGCCACTATAATAATGTTATTAACCCCTAAACCTAAGTCTAACTTAAATATAATTTAAATAAATCTAAATAAAATTAATATTATTAAGTAAATTATTCCTGTTTAAAACTAAATACTTACCTATAAAATAAACCCTAAGATAGCTACAATATAATTAATAATTACATTATAGCTATTTTAGGATTTATTTTTATTTTACAGGCAACTTTGTATTTATTTTAACTAGGTACAATAGCTATTAAATAGTTAATAACTATTTAATAGCTACCTAGTTAAAATAAGTACAAATTTACCTGTAAAATAAAAACTAACCTAAGTTACAATTACACCTAACACTACACTATCATTAAATAAATTAACTACAATTACCTAAAATTAAATACAATAAAATAAAATAAACTATAGTACAAAAAAAACACTAAATAAAAAAATTACAAGAAGTTTAAACTAATTACACCTAATCTAAGCTCCTAATAAAATAAAAAAGCCCCCAAAATAATAAAATTCCCTATACTAAATTACAAATAGCCGTTAAAAGGGCTTTTTGTGGGGCATTGCCCCAAAGTAATCAGCTCTTTTACCTGTAAAAAAAGAAATACAACCCCCAACATTAAAACCCACCACCCACACCCAACCTTACTCTAAAACCCACCCAATCCCCCCTTAAAAAAACCCTAACACTACCCCATTGAAGATCACCCTACCTTGAGCCGTCTTCACCCAGCCGGGCAGAAGCCTTCATCCGATCCAGGCACAAGTGGTCCTCCAGCCGGGCAGAAGTCTTCATCCGATCCGGGCAGAAGAGGTCCTCCATCCGGGCAGAAGTCTTCATCCAAGCGACATCTTCTATCTTCTTCCATCCGACGAGGAGCGGCTCCATCTTGAAGACATCCGACTCGGAGCATCCTTCCTGGCCGACAAACTAACGATGAATGAAGGTTCCTTTAAATGACGTCATCCAAGATGGCGTCCCTTGAATTCCGATTGGCTGATAGGATTCTATCAGCCAGTCGGAATTAAGGTAGGAAAAATCCTATTGGCTGATCCAATCAGCCAATAGGATTGAGCTTGCATTCTATTGGCTGATTGGAACAGCCAATAGAATGCAAGGTCAATCCGATTGGCTGATTGCATCAGCCAATAGGATTTTTCCTACCTTAATTCCGAATGGCTGATAGAATACATTTTTTAGCCTGATGAAACAGCTCTGAGATAGCTGAGAAACGCGTCGCATTTTAAGAAAGTTTTTATCTACATACACTTGCTATCTTTTTGGTGTATTTTTATGTGTATTTTTGCTGGTTCGGTCGAAACTGGCCATCAGGGAAAAATTCCTGTTTTTTCCTGGAGGATTCTGTCTACCGGGCGACTGATAGGTCCCAGTCTGCTGTGAGTGCACCTGCAGGTGCATTGGATCTTGTAAGTGTTATTGCTTACCAACTCTCTGTCCTGTTGAAACATTACTGGGCTATGTTTGTATGTTTTGTGTCCACTCAGGAATCTTTCTACCAGTTCTTCTAAGGATCCTGATTGATCGCCTGATTATCAGTGAGCTGGACCACTGGGAGGCTCCAGTCTGCACCATTAGCACCAGAGGGTGCGCTCCATTTGTGAGTATCCATCTGTACCTGTTCTAATTGAAGTTTCTGTTTGTGGCTGTACTAGGCCATGATTGGCGCCTCTGTTTCTTCTCTTTCCAGTTACCAACCCCCCAGGATGACCATCCTATGACCTAGAGCTGCCACGTTGTTTTTGGAAGTATCTGCTTTGGGACTTTTTTCCATCATTCATTTTTGGACATTATCTGGTATTTTTTGGTTTATATGTTGGCTTTACCAATTTGTGTTTTCTAGCTTCTTTTTGTTGTGTATTTACTATAATTGGTTTTAGCTAAGGAGGCGCTCCCTAAGGGTGTGGGCACACAGTGGAGTGTACCACACTCTTCTTACTATTATTTCTTATACTTGATTGTTTTTGTGCAGAAGCAGAAACTAGTGCCCGAGAAGAAAGTCATTTAAAGGGACAGTCAAGTCCAAAAAAAACCTTTAATTATTCAAATAGCGCATGTAATTTTTAACAACTTTCGATTTTACTTTTATCACCAATTTTGCTTTGTTTTCTTGGTATTCTTAGTTCAAAGCTAAACCTAGGAGGTTCATATGCTAATTTCTTAGACCTTTAAGGCCGCCTCTAATCTGAATGCATTTTGACAGTTTTTCACCACTAGTGGGCTTTAGTTCATGTGTTTCATATAGATATCATTGAGCTCACGCACGATAATTTACAGAGAAATGAACAATGATTGGCTTAAATGTAAGTCTGTCAAAAGAACTGAAATAAGGGGACAGTCTGCAGAGGCTTAGATACAAGGTAATTACAGAGGTAAAATGTGTATTATTATAACTGTGTTGGTTATGCAAAACTGGGGAATGGGTAATTAAGGGTTTATCTATCTTTTAAAACAACAAAAAGTCTGGTGTTGACTGTCCCTTTAATGAAATGTGTGATCCAGATGATTAGGAATCTACCGGGCCATAGGCAAGATATCTATGACAATGCTGCACTAAACAATTGCTAATACTGTTACAGGACCTAGTGACACTATACCATATACATAGACGAACATAGACTACATCCTCAGGATCAATGTATATTAACGTCTGGTGACAAAGAGGGATAATGGCAAAACGTGTAATAATACCTTTAGGTCATCTGTTCCCGTTTGAAGTCAGATGAGTTTGCACTGCAAAAATATCACATCCATATATGCCACATGTAACTTTACACTATGTGATTTATTTCAGATCTGGATAATTATTTTCCGACTTAAAAGTTGCTGGTTCATTAAATCAGTCCCAAGTCTGCTATAACTAAAGATACTTAAAGGGACATTAAAAGCAATATATAATTTTTCTTAAAACAATTAATTATACATAGTGAAAACACTTTTGCATGTTTTATTCTGTATTCTGTGGACTTTAGAACTGTGACCCTCCTACATGCTGCAAATGATTCCTTGATAGGTTTAAGTGCTCAGTTATATCTGCCCATATTGGGCTATAGCAGAGAAGATAAACAGCACTCAAAAGACTTTTCAAGGGTTGTGTCCCTGGACTGTAAAAAATAAATGAGCTAATTGACTCTCAGCTAGATTACGAGTTTTGAGCGCTATAGGGAAATTAAAGAACACAAAAAAGTGGCGTTATTTAATCCCCTATAGCGCTGCCATTACAAGTTTAAAAAAACCCGGCTTCTGCAGGCGATATGGGGTTTTTAAGCTTCATACCACACCAAAAACAAGTGCTGATTTGACGTGCTCATGCACGCTTTCCCCATAGACATCAATAGGGAGAGCAGGTCAGAAAAAAACCTAACATCTGCAATCGCGGAAAGAAAAGCTCCGTAACGCAGCCCCATTTATGTTTATGGGGAAAAAGAAAATACAGTTTAATCCTAACATAAACCCAGAGTCTAAACACCCCTAATCTGCTGCCCCAACATCGCTGACGCCTGCTGACAGTTATTAACCCCTAATCTGCCGCTCCCGATATTGCCGCCACCTAAATAAAGCTATTAACCCCTATTCTGCCGCTCCCAATATCGCCGCCACTATACTAAAGTTATTAACCCCTATACCACCACAGCCCAACATCGCCCACACTATAATAAATGTATTAACCCCTATTCCGCCGCTCCCCGACATTGCTGCAACTAAATAAAGCTATTAACCCCTAAACCTCTGACCTCTCACATCACTACCACTAAATAAACATATTAACCCCTAAACTGCCAGCCCCCCACATCGTAACAACCTAAATTAAACTATTAACTTCTAACCCTAACCATAATGTAACACTAACTCTAACACCCCCTAACTTTAACATAATTAAAATAGAGCTAAATTAAACTTACAATTATTAACTAAATAAACCTAGAAACCCCTAAACCACCAGTCCCCCACATTGCAACAACCTAAATTAAACTATATTAACTCCAAAACCTAACCCTACCCTAACACCCCCTAACTTTGACATAATTAGAATAGAGCTAAATTAAACTTACAATTATTAACTAAATAATGCCTAGTTAAAACTTAATACATACTTACCTGTAAAATAAAACCCAAGCTAGCTACAATATAACTAATAGTTAAATTGTAGCTAGCTTAGGTTTTATTTTTATTTCACAGGTAAGTTTGTATTTATTTTAACTAGGTAGACTAGTTAGTAAATAGTTATTAACTATTTACTAACTACCTAGTTAAAATTAATACAAAATTACATGTCAAATAAAACCTTAGCTATCTCACACTAAAACCTAAAATTACACAAAATAAGAAAATCTACCATTACAAAAAATAAAAAAACCCTACCATTACAACTGCCCTCCCCCCCCAAAAAAAATTATCCAAAAAATAAAAATTATTCCTATTCTAATACCCTTTAAAAAAAAAAAAATTAAAAAAAAAAGCCTAATCTAAAGTAAACTACCAAGGGCCCTTTGTAGGGCCTTTTGTAGGGCATTGCCCTAAGTTAAACAGCTACAAAAACAAACAAACACCCCCTAACAGTATACAAACTTCCACCCCCCCAAACTAACAAGGGCCCTTAAAAGGGCCTTTTAGGTGGGCCCTTATAAGGGTCTTTTGTAGGGCATTGCCCTAAGTTAAACAGCTGTTTTGCTACAAAAGAAAAACAAACACCCCCTAAAAAAATACATTACACAAAATAACAAACAAATTATCAAAAAATAATACAAATTATTCCTATTCTAATACCCATTAAAAAAAAAACACCTCAAAATGAAAAAACTAATCTAGAATAAACTACCAATGGCCCTTAAAAGAGCCTTTTGTAGGGCATTGCGCTAAAGAAATCAGCTCTGTTTATGAAATAAAAATACAAATACCCGCTAACATTACAATCCCCCACCCCCCAAAACCACAAAATAAACAGCCAATAGGACTTTGCCGCCGGGATGAAGATTGAAGAGGCCGCCCGGATAAATACTTCTCGGCTGGGATGAAGATTGTTCAAGCGGGACTTCAAAAACTGTAAGTGGATCGTCTTGGGGTTAGTGTTAGGTTTTTTTAAGGTTTTTTCGGGTGGGTTTTATTTTTAGATTAGGGTTTGGGCAGTAAAAGAGCTAAATGCCCTTTTAAGGGCAATGGCTATCCAAATGCCCTTTTTAGGGCATAGTTTTTATTATTTTGTAGGTTGGGGGTTTGTAATGTTAGTGGGTATTTTAATTTTTATTTCATAAACAGAGCTGATTTCTTTAGGGCAATGCCCTACAAAAGACCATTTGAAGGCCATTGGTAGTTTATTCTAGATTAGGTTTTTTATTTTGGAGTGTTTTTTTCTTTTTAATGGGTATCATAATAGGAATAATTTTTATTATTTTTGATAATATGTTTGTTTTTTTGTGTAATGTATTTTAGGGGGTGTTTGTTTTTCTTTTGTAGCAAAAGAGCTGTTTGTCTCAGAGCAATGCCCTATAAAAGGCCCTTGTTAGTTTGGGGGGTGGGGCTTTGTATACTGTTAGGGGGTGTTTGTTTTTTTGTAGCAAAAGAGCTGTTTAATTTAGGGCATTGACCTACAAAAGGCCATTTTAAGGGCCCTTGGTAGTTTATTTTAGATTAGGCTTTTTTATTTTGGGGTGTTGTTTTTTTTTTTTAAAGGGTATTAGAATAGGAATAATTTTTATTTTTTTGGATAATTTCGTTTTTTTATTTTTTGTAAACGTAGGTTTTTTATTTTTTGTAATGGTAGTTTTTTTATTTTTTGTAATTTTAGGTTTTAGTGTAAGGTAGCTTAGGTTTTATTTGACAGGTAATTTTGTATTTATTTTAACTAGGTAATTATTAAATAGTTAATTATTATTTACTAGCTAGTCTACCTAGTTAAACTAAATACAAACTTACCTGTGAAATAAAAATAAAACCTAAGCTAGATACAATATAACTATTATTTATATTGTAGCTAGCTTAGGTTTTATTTCACAGGTAAGTATGTATTTAGTTTTAAATATGTATTATTTATGTTAGGGTTACGTTAGGGTTAGGGGTTAATAGTTTAATTTAGGTTGTTGTGATGTGGGGGGCTGGCGGTGTAGGGGTTAATAGGTTTATTTAGTTAATAATTGAAAGTTTAATTTAGCTATACTTTAATTATTTTAAAGTTAGGGGTGTTAAGGTTACGTTAGGGTTAGGTTTAGGGGTTACTAGTTTAAATTAGTTTATTGCGATGTGGGGGGCTTTCGGTTTAGGGGTTAATAGTTTAATTTTTTATATTTCTTTGTGGGGGGCTTTCGGTTTAGGGGTTAATAGGTTTATTATAGTGGCGGCGGTGTAGGGCTTAATAACTTTAGTATAGTGGGGGCGATATGGGCGGTGTTTGCGATGCAGGAGGGCGGCAGCAGTTTAGGGGTTAATAACTTTAGTATAGTGGTGACGTTGTCGGGGAGCGGTGGAATAGGGGTTAATACATTTTATTAGTGGCGGCGATATCGGGAGCGGCAAATAATAAATTTAATTTAGTGTTTACGATGTGGGAGGGCCTCGGTTTAGGGGTTAATAGGTAGTTTATGGGTGTTAGTGTACTTTTTAACACATTAATTATGAGTTTTATGTTACTTTGTAGCGTAAAACTCATAACTACTGACTTTAGATGGCATTACGGATCTTGACGTTTTAAAGGGTAATGCTTGCTTTTTAGCTGTACCACAAAACTCGTAATACCGGCGCTATAGAAATCCCATGACGTAGCGTTACAAGCTAAAAGGCTTGTGGTACACCTATACTGACAATACTCGTAATGGCTGCATTGCTGTTTTAATGCTGAAAATACTATATTTTCAGAGTTAAAAGACGAACGCACAAACTTGTAATCTAGCTGTTAGTTTGCAATAATAACTGTGCAAGTAGTTATTTCACTGTTATTTGTATTTGAGTATATTTCCCAGCACTTTTGCCCAACAGGCTAACAAATTTTATTTGGAAAATGTCAATATAAAATTCTCCAGAAATTCAAAAGGGATCCGTTGCAATGCTGAGAAAGTTTGCAAAGTATTTAAAAGGGCCGACAGTACTTTTTAGAGGATTCATCACTAAGAGGCATTTTACCATACTTTTCACTGTAGCAAACGTTTTCTATATTAATATATAGATATCCAGAGGCGGAACTACCATTGGTGCAGCGGCACCAGGGCCCAATTGCTTGGAGGGGCAATAGCAGCCAGTCTATACATAGTATGCAGAATGTGTACAATCCTAATGCAGGGGAGTCTTTTATTACTGCAGGTTGCAGGCCCATCTATCCTCAAGGTTTAACCCAGAGCTGCATGTATATTATTAGTATTGCTTACTAATGAGTTACCTTTGGGGGGCAAAAAAGTTTGCACCAGGGCCCACTGCCTACCAGGTCCGCAACTGTAGATAGCTATATATTAATATAGAACATGTTTGCTACAGTGCAATCGCAATATTATAAGTAAAACACAAATGCACAGTCGCAATTGCGATATTATCAAATATGAATATTGCAAATGCTCAATCGAGTTCTCAATATTATGAAAGTTGAATATTGCAAATGCGCATTTTTAAAATGAGGACGCAATACAAGTTTTTTACAATCACGCCTACATACATATTTACATACATATTCTAACACTATACAATACAATACATATATATTAAACCATGTATATACATATTTTATATACCACACCCCAGCTTCTATAGTTTTAACAGGAATGTTTTGTGTGTGTGTTTATTAGCAAATATTGCAGACATGACGAATATATAGGTGTTCCATGGGAGTTTCAAGGGCGTTCCATGGGAGTAACCTGTATTTTAATGGTGAACCATTGTCGTGGTTTTCTAATATTCAAAACACTGTCCTCCATTTTAGCTATACATTTTCAGCGGCAATATTTCACAGTGTGACAAGTCTAGTGAATGTACAGCAAGAGAAGCCATCTACCAGGAACGAACAGTAGCTCAATGGCTTGTTCTATGGCCCTGTTACCACCTTGGAGTAGCTTATTTTATCCCAATTGTGATTTTCACAGAGGAAAACTTTTCAGAAGTATATCAGTCTGAATCTAGTGAATGTACAGTGGAACTGATTTACATATGCTTCATTTGAAATGTTACTACAACGAAAACATTTTTTATTTTCGCAAACGCACAGTGTATTTTGTGTAAACACACTTTAAAGACAAAATCTGTGATTATCTTGTATCTAAGTCTCTGCAGACTGCCCCCTTATTTGGGTTCTTTTGACAGACATGCATTTTAGCCAATCAGTGCTCTCTCCAGGGTAACTTTACGTGCATGAGCTCAATGTTATCTATATGAAACTCATGAACTAATGCCCTCTAGGGGTAAAAATGCATTCAAATTAGAGGCAGTCTTCAAGGTCTAAGAAATTAGCATATGAACCTCCTAGAATTAGCTTTCAACTAAGAATCTCAAGAGAACAAAGCAAAATTGGTGATAAAAGTAAATTGGAAAGTAGTTTAAATTACATTCCCTATTTAAATCATGAAAGTTTTTTGGGACTTGACTGTCCCTTTAAATATTGGGCCCTATGCCTTTTATCATTAACATGCTCACTATATATTTTAATCAGATTTATTTACTAAAACCATCATACAGTATTTATGGACTTTCACTGCTGAGAGATAGTGTAAACATATTTAAGAGTAAGTGGTCCCTGGGGGCTGAAGACTATTTTGAAATTATTTTTTAAAAAAAAGTTAGAAACTCTCCTTGATCAGTAAGAAAATAAACTGTTTAAATTACACATTCATACCTGTCTTACACAAGAAAACAAAAGCATACAATTATGCATTATAGGAAACAGTCAGATTAAATTACCTCCATAGGGTTCCCAGAAAGGTATTGTCCCATCAGGCATGGTGATGTGGGGCTCTTTGAAACTAAACTTGTACTCAAACCTACGATGTGCAGGCTGATCCTGTGCATGAAGGAAAAAAGGGAAGAGGGAGAACAGAAACAAATATCCATGGACATACATAGTTATGACAGCAATGCAGAACAGAGCCAGAGAAATCAGTCAGAATGAAGCCACAAGGTTCAACGGAAGAAGCAGACCAGGCAACTGCTGATTGGATGTGGGGTAGATAAGTCACTTCTTAACAGCTGGTTATTCCCACGCACTTTTGAGAATACACTTACTGGATACATGCACTTTAGCTTTATTCTATACTTATAGAACATATGCCAACATCTGAAAGTATTACAGTCCTAAGAATAAACCTATATTAAAGCTACCTTAATACTTTTAGGTGGCTGAAGAGACATATAAAGGTTTATTTAAATTTGTCCAACATTTTACTAACTCTGGATATGAAACCCAAACAATTTCTTTTGTGAGTCAACCAGAGCAAACAATTTCAAAAAAGTTTCACATTTACTTCTATGATCAAATTTGCTTTTGTTTCATGTTGTTCTTTGTTGAAGAGATACCTAGGTAGGTGTCTGGAGCACTACATGGCAGGAAATAGTGCTGCCATCTTGTGCTATTGCAAAAGAATAACATTCTTGCAAAGTTGCTGCCATATAGTGCTCCAGAAATGGGCAGGCTCCTGAGCTTACATCCCTGCTTTTCAACCAAAGAAAAATTGATAATAGAAGTAAATTAGAAAGTTATTTAAAATTGCATGCACTATGTGAAGAACGACATAATTTATGCTTACCTGATAAATTATTTTCTTTCCTGGCATGGAGAGTCCATGAATCCATTCAATTACTAGTGGGAATTCAACTCCTGGCAACCAGGTGGAGGCAAAGAACACCCCAGCAAAGCTTCAAGAATCCTCCCACTACCCACAATCCCCAGTCATTCAGCTGAGGAATTATGGAAAGAGAAGAAAACCCAAAGGGTATAGAGGTGCCTGAGGTTTAGAAAATGACAAAAAGCCGTCTTAAAATAAGGGAGGGTCGTGTACTCTTCATGCCAGGAAAGAAAAGAATTTATCAGGTAAGCATAAATTATGTCTTCATTCTAATGGCATGGATTCCATCCAATTACTAGTGGGACCCAATACCAAAGATAGAGTCCACAGAATAGAAGGGAGGGACACTCAAGACAGGGGAACCTAAACAGAAGGCACCGAAGAACCTTCCTCCCAAAAGAAGCCTCAGCTGAGACAAAAACATCAAATTTGGAAAATTTGGAAAAAGTATGCAATGATGACCAAGTGGCCACCTTGCAAATCTGTTCCATAGAAGCATCATTTTTAAAGGCCCAAGAGGAAGCGACAGCCCTAGTGGAGTGAGCCATAATTTTCTCTGGAGGCTGCTGTCCAGCTGTCTCGTAAGCCAATCAAATAACACTTCTCAACCAGAAGGACCCCCTCCATTTACAGAAAAGACAACAAAAAGAGCAGAAGACTGATGTAGCCTGTAAATAGAACTTCAAAGCATGCACAACATCCAGATTGTGCAACAACCGCTCCTTCTTAGAGGAAGGATTAGGAAAAAATAAAGGAACAGCAATTTCTTGGTTAATATTGTGTTCCGAAACCAATTAGGTAGGAATCCTAATTTAGTACGGAGAAGAATAAGATAAGGAGAATCACACTGTAGAGTTGAAAGCTCTGAAACTGTACGGGCAGAGAAAATTGCTAGCAGAAACAAAACCTTCCAGGACAATAACTTAATATCAACAGAATCCTCTGAGAGAGATCTGAGTGGTCTCCGTTCCATTGACTGAGCATACATAACTGTAGAGATCTCAGATGGAAGCGAGTAAAATGGAATAATGTCCATGGATGCCACCATGAGGCCAATTACTTCCATGCATACTGCCACTGATGGATGAACAGATGACTGAAGAGAACGACAGACCTCCAGAAGCTTGAATTTTCTGACCTCCGTCAATAAAACTTTAGATACTGAGTCTATGATTGCCCCCAGAAAACATACCCTGGTACTTAGCACCAAGAAACTTTTCTCTAGATTCACCTTCCACCCGTGAGAGCAGAGATGTAAGGTGGGAGGAGGTGTCTGGAACTCAGTATGCAGGAATAACAACCACAAACAAGAAAGTCTTTCTAGAGAAACTTTTATTGAAGAATGAAGAAATGATATGTAGAAGCAGATGAATCAAATAAGAGAACAGAACTGTACCAGAACAAATCTTACAATGCAATTTTGAAACATAAGTCTCTCAACAAGCACAGAACTCAGCGGGTACTGTTGGCAAGATATTTTGTGAAATGTCCTGAAACAAGGTAGCATATGCAAGTAGGTACAAGTTTCATTTGAAGATTAAACATATAACAAAGGTCTATGGTCTCAGCAGAGGTAGAAGCATACAACAGGGGACTTTGGTTTCAGCAGTAATATAGCATACCTAAGTATGTCAGCAGAGGTCTTTGTTCTCAGCAGTAGTAGAAGCATTCATCAGTATTACAACAGGGGTCTTTGGTCCCAGCAGAAATAGAAGCATATTTATGTATTACAACAAGGGTCTTTGTTCCAAGTGGCAGTATAAGCATACCCAAGTATGTCAGCAGAGGTCTTTGGTCTCAGCAGTAGTAGAAGCATACATCAGTATTACAATAGGGGTCTTTGGTCCCAGCGGCAGTATAAGCATACCCAAGTATGTCAGCAGAGGTCTTTGGTCTCAGCAAAAGTAGAAGCATACAACAGGGGTGTTTGGTCTCAGCAGAAGTATAGCATACCCAGGTATGTCAGCAGAGGTATTTGGTCTCAGCAGTAGTATAGCATACCCAGGTTTGTCAGCAGAGGTCTTTGGTCTCAGCAGTAGTAGAAGCATACAACAGGGGTGTTTGGTCTCAGCAGTAGTATAACATACCCAGGTATGTCAGCAGAGGTCTTTGGTCTCAGCAGTAGTATAGCATACCCAAGTATGTCAGCAGAGGTCTTTGGTCTCAGCAGTAGTAGAAGCATACAACAGGGGTCTTTGGTCTCAACAGAGGAGCAGGAACCAGGAAAGCACCTTCCAAGGCAGTTCAGGCAGGCAAAGGTAAAACACAAGCCTTGGTGGTTCAGGCAAGTAGACAGGCCTCACAACAGAGTTGCTTGTTCTCAGGAACAGGATAAGCATACAGGAAACACAGGAAGCCAGCCAAGACTCAGGAACAGGAGCCAGCAATGAATGTTCTGCATAGGCAATAATTCATCAGGGAGTGAAGAGCTAATTGCACTTTATAGGGACTCCCACACCTGAGTCCTCCAGGTGGGAGCTCCTGCAATCAACAGGATGTCTTTTTAAATCCTAGGAAGGAGCAGCCACGCGCGCCTAGGGAGCTGCAGGAACAGTTTCACACTGAACTCACTCCACAAGGAAAGCTAAGAAGGGGTCCTCTAGGTCAGTGATTTTTAACCTTTTTTTGCCGTGGCACACTTTTTTACATTAAAAAATCCTGTGGCGGGGGGCGGAGCCAACCTTTATGAGGATCAGACGTGTTTTTATGTAGCTCCTGGCCTTTGGGCTCCTATATGGCGTATTAGATCGATATAATCCCTGAAACTTTCTTTAATTTACATTCTGAAGATTTCAGGTAGATGCACCATGGTATGGACAATCTGAAAACAAACCATATTTGTGGACTTAGAGACTCCATTTACTTCTAAGTGTAGTGCAGCCATGTGGGTTGCCCCGCCATCTTGGTGATTGTACTCCTCTTATATTCACAAGCCAGCTCAACATATAAAGGACCATCGGCTCACTTATAGACAATGGAGGACAGCTACTTTGAAATAAGAGCTTTCTTAAAGAAACTGGAACTTCGCATGGATTACCACTTCACTTGTCTGAGTGGCGTCATTAGAGGCAGCTCCGACCATAATGGGATATCAGAGACAGAAACAGTGGAGCAGATGGAGCTCCGGTCCCGTGCTCAGATACCTATGGCTCTAGACCCTGAGCCTCAGTGCAACTCAGCGACTTCATCGCAACAGACCCAGGTGATTCCCATACAGCTCAGAGAGGGGGAAGCTGCTCACCCGGAGGAAGGGACAAGTGACCAGATGCCTGATACAAAATCACCTAAGTGCGGTAACAGCATCCCTAAACCCACCTTTATCCTGAGAGATCAGGAGCCGGGCATCGAGGATAATTTATTTTCTCCCGTTAGCAGCATTAACATAACCTATCTTTGGTTAATTGGGCCCATGCTGAATAGCCCGTCTGCAGTAATCTGTTGGGAGGAGCGGCTGCACATAAGCGGTCAGCCTGACAGCGTTAATCTCTTGTTTCCAGAGCCTCACCCGGCACACAATGAACGCTTTTACACCATGCTGGCAAACACAGACATAAAGATAGCTGAGTGGTCTTATTTTTACCCATTTGTTCTAAGAAGGTCGACATGGGATCCGGGAAAGTCTCCCTATATGTGCTTGATCCACAGACTCAGATAGATTGCCCACAGCCTGTTCAGCTTCGCATTACTTGTAGAGACCATGCCGTTTATAGGCTCCTATACTATGGTGCATTTTATAGAAGTTGTGCAGGCTAGTTTCATAGTTTATAATTACTTAGACGCTGTGTTAGTCTTATATCAGGTACAAAAGTTCAGTTAAACGTGTCCACATCCATCTCAATATATGGCTGTCTAATACTAACTACACTAAACCCTAGTGACATACTGCTAACTGCTTATCATTTACTAGCATTTAATATTTACTTTAAGTCAGCATGATGTTTACTTACTCATTTGTTCTAATACTTTGCAGAACAGTTCCTACTACATCTATACTATACTTCACCTAGGTTATTACTGTATCATACCTCATAATATACCTCTACACTATATAGTTAATGTGTATGTTTAAGATTAATAATGTTTTGTGCCTCCCTATTTAATCATTCAGGACTGTACTTGAAGTTTATCTATATTGTATGTTCGCTATTTATCTGTTTGGGTAACAGTGCTACCTTGGCCCTGTGTGTTATTGAGTGGTCTGTCATAATGTATACGTAAAATATGGTTCTGGGGGTTAATCTTTCATAAGTTATATGACATCAGTTATTATATATACTGCAGCAAATGCAGTAAACCTACTCACATAATATATTTTACATGTGGATTCCTGTTTGAGAGTTACACTTAGATATACAGAAAATATGTCTCCCCATGCCATTCTTCTCTGACTAAGCTATAATTAGACCCCTCACTCTAGACTAAATATTACAATATGTGGCCTAACTATTCCTCACGCATAACACTGTGTGGCTTAACAAACGTATATGTATTCCTAACTTATGGTCTGTTTAATCTACAAGCTGTTACATACTGGTTAAATCTATCTTAAAGCAGCTATATGCAGTTTCACATTGGATATTATGTCACTTGCTATTTTACATCCCTTATCTGGGTGTACTATTCTGGTAGAGCTTTAAAACTACACTTCACGCACTTCCAGTTTAAATTAAAGTTAATACAATTATTAGTGTGTAAAGTTTAACATGCTTGCTAGATTAGATATATAAACTGTTTTATAAATATCTGCCGAACATCAGCATATTTTCTCTCATTTGGAACCCTATAGCTCATATGCAGCACTGCCACACTTTGTGGCTGAGTAACAGGTATACTATAGACGTACTTAAATATTAATATATAGTTGCCCCCACATATCATGTTAACATAAGATTTTACTCATCCAAATGAGTAGCTGTACTTGCTGGGGTCCTGGGCTTAAGTTCCCACTGACTTTAGAAAAGATTGGAATTGCTCATACCCCCTCCAATACCGATGTATGATCAGTTTCTTTAGTGCACATACTCTTTAATGTACTAAATACCTGAGTGCTTTATATTACAATATTTTTGCTCACTAATGTGAGCTTTAACTGCATGGTCTAGATAAGGAGTGTTACCTATCATAAATAGCTTCCTTCTTAATGGGCTAAAATGCAATTATATTCAGATATAGGAAGGTATGGTCTTCCTGCCTGCAATAGGCTAACATGCCCTGTATCATTGCTGTCCTAAATAGGTATATTATACTGTGGTCCCCATGCATAATTATGGTACTGCTAATGCTCATTCCTTCTTTAACCATATACAAAAACAGCTTAGGTTCAGGAGTATTATTTCAGTGTAACTAATTGTGCAACTAAGTTAGCATGTGGAGTAACTGTCTGGCTTTCTGCGGCCGAGAAAGACTAGACAGTCTTAACTACTATATATTGCACATCTGCATTCTATGCTACTGTTTGGCCCAGTAGAGGCCACAGAACTGACTACCTAGTGCTATCCCATTTCCATGAAACTAATGGACTTATTAGAGAACTGTTAACTAGTCAGCCAGCTACGCCATTTTTCTCACCTATAACCTGAAAACCTATGACCAGAAACTAGTATATTAATGGTCTTGCCTGTAACATGCCACTATCCAGGTATCCCACATGGCTCCGCCCCCCCCCCCCCATCAGGGTTCACCCTTATTGCAAGTGAACAAATCAGCTGTATTTATCCGCAATTGCTGATATATTGTTATAAGTTTTTCTTACATCTGTATGTTATATTTAGTTTACCATACTATAGGATGTATATGTTACAAGAATGTCCAATATATTTTTATTCACAGCTATGGTCATCACTATCATTCCTCTTTCCTTTATCATTAGCCTTGACAGGTTCAAGAGCATTATTTCAAGCAGATGAGGAACATAGCTAAAGAAAAAGAGGTTTTATTATTATGTATATATTCTCTCGTGTTTTTATTTTTTATGTAGACTTAACTATTTCTAGAAATGGCATGATGTTCTCTGTGCATTGTATGTTACAGAGAGCATCCATGATGTCATATGCCTACAGAATTAATATATATGTTGTCATGTAATGAATGATGTATTGCTAATAACCTCAATAAAAAACTTTGATTTACAAAAAAAAAATCCTGTGGCACACCACCATCCCAAAATTTTTAAAAAATCACACATTGTAGCCTAATACAGCATATATATATATACACATACTGTATGTATTGTGCCGTTATGCCATGCCTCCTACAAACTACCCCTGCGCTGGGAGTAAAAAACAAGCAAAGTTTAAAAAATATGTCCCACTGTTGTCAGTCTGCCGTTGGCACACCTGAGGATCTCTCATGGCACACTAGTGTGCCACGGCACACTGGTTGAAAAACACTGCTCTAGGTAAGGCTCCTGCCAGGAGAATGGCTAACAGAGAATCTGTATGGGATCTTGCTAACTGAAAAAATGGTGCCTGAACCAAGATATCATCCAGGTAAGGAGCCACCGCAATCCCTAGAGATCTGGCCACAGCCAAAAGAGCCCATAGAACCTTTGTAAAGATTAGAGCAGCAATGATGAGGCTGAAAGGAAGGGCTACAAATTGGAAATGTTGATCTAAAAAAGTGAACCTCAGGAACTTGAAATGTTCCCTGTGGATAGGCACATGAAGATACACATCCTTTAGGTTTATGGTGGTCATAAATTGACCCTCCTGCACTAGAGGGAGAATAGAACGAATAGTCTCCATTTTGAAGGACAGGACCTTGAGAAACTTGTTGAGGGACGAGGTCTAGAATGGGTCGAAAAGTTCACTCCTTTTTGGGAACCACAAAAATATTTGAATAAAATCCCTGACCCTGTTCTACTAGAGGAACTGGGACAACTACTCCCAGAGAGGACAGAACCCTAATGAAGTTTAAGAAGGCCTCTCTCTTTACCTGGTTTACAGATAATCTTGATAATAGAAATCTGTCCCTGGGGGGACAAGACCTGAATCATATCCTGTATCCCTGGGAGACTACATCCACTGCCCAAGGAATGTTGCAAATCCAAGCCTGCTGAAAGAAGGAAAGCCGGAAATGACGAAATTTTTGCGCCAAAAAAGTCTGCGCCAAGAATGACGCAATAAAAAGAAACATTTTCTGCCCCCTTGAGCCTAACAGCACACAGGGAAAAATGATCAATTGAAAATTTCAAGGTAAAGAAAAATAAATTGAATTAAAATGCATTATCCCAAATAATGAAACTGACAGTCTGAATTTTAAAGGAATACTGATTATCCTGTATCATGGCAAATATAAGTTTAAAGACATATATTTAGAACTTTACATAGAAAGTGCCCAACCATAGCTTAGAGTGTCATAATAAAATAAGACTTACTTACCCTAAGACACTCATCTACATATAGTAGACAGCCAAACCAGTACTGAAACGAGAATCAGCAGAGGTAATGGTATATAAGAGTATATCGTCGATCTGAAAAGGGAAGTAAGAGATGAATCTCTACGACCGATAACAGAGAACCTATGAAATAGATCCCGTAGAAGGAGACCATTGAATTCAAATAGGCAATACTCTCTTCACATCCCTCTGACATTCACTGCACTCTGAGAGGAAAACCGGGCTCCAGCCTGCTGCGAAGCGCATATCAACGTAGAATCTAGCACAAACTTACTTCACCACCTCCATGGGAGGCAAAGTTTGTAAAACTGAATTGTGGGTGTGGTGAGGGGTGTATTTATAGGCATTTTAAGGTTTTGTAAACTTTGCCCCTCCTGGTAGGAATGTATATCCCATACGTCACTAGCTCATGGACTCTTGCTAATTACATGAAAGAAAGCCTGCCCCCTACCTGATCCGGAACTGGATCGGGACAGCCCCTTCATGCTGACTTAGCATCAGCGGAGGGCTTTCTGGATTGCTTACCCTTATTCCAGGGCTGGCTAGCTCTCCAAGAAGTCTTGACTTGCTCAGATTTAGAAGACGAGGAAGATTTATTTTACAAGATATGACGAGTCCACGGATTTCATCCTTACTTGTGGGATATCGCCTCCTGGTCAGCAGGAAGTGGCAAAGAGCTCAACAGCAGAGCTGCATAAATAGCCCCTCCCTTCCCTCCCCCTCCAGTCATTCTCTTTGCCTGTGTTAGTGATAGGAAGAGGTAAAGTGAGGTGATTAGTTTAGATTCTTCAATCAAGAGTTTTTTATTTTTAAATGGTGCCAAAGTGTACTATTTTTATTTCAGAGCAGCTTCAAGTAGTCTTTTTAGACTATAGGAACTGGTGGATTATTGTCTCCACTGTGCCTCCCAGGATTGTGCTGCATGAATATACAATGGGGCATATGTATCAAGCTCCAAATGGAGCTTGATGTCCCGTGTTTCTGGCGAGTCACAAAGACTGCTGCTCCATAACCTGTCCGCCTGCTCTGAGCAGACGGACAGACATCGCCAGAAATCAACCCGATCGAGTATGATCGGGTTGATTGACACCCCCCTGCTGGCGGCCAAATGGCCGCGAGTCAGAAGGGGGCGGCGTTGCACCAGCAGCTCTTGTGAGCTGCTGGTGCAATGCTGAATATGGCGAGTGTATTGCTCGCCGTATTCAGCGAGATCTGGCGGACCTGATCCACACTGTCTTATCAGGTCCGCCAGACCTTGATAAATAGGGGCCATAGTCTTAGAAATTCTTAACTAAGAGTCTAAGACTTTTATGTTTCACAGGACCTCAGGAGGATAGATGACACCTCTTGACACTGTGAAGTTATTATGAAGGTAAGTGCAGTTCTTTATTCTGGGGCAAAGAACAGACTGTATTTTTACTATGCTTGGTATGTATATACTTGTAAAGGAGTGACAGAACCAGACACTCTAGCAGGTTTTTTCCTAGAAGCACTGGTATACATGTACAGGATGACATAATGTACCTAGTTTTCTAACGATGTTTATTTAAGAAAGCTGAGGATTGCTGTATTATATGTCCCTACTAGACATTCAGGCGTGTGACTTATAATGCTGGGAAACTGTGTGGGCACTTTTTTCATGGGGCTGGCTGACGCAAGGGTATATGAAATCTGTGTTTTGTGTGCACCGGATGTTTTTTGTTCCGGTTAATGGCGGACATTGTCTGTTTCAATAGAGCTTGATGATTACGCCCTCGAGGGGCGGGGCTAGACTTTGCGCGCTTTCATAGCGCAGTCAGTGTCTTAGCTTGGTTGATCTCAGCTACTAGCTTGCTTCCCGGATTGCGCATTTAATATTTTCTTGTTCCGGTCTCAGGTGCAGGTAGGAGCCGCAGCAGAGCTGCGGCAGGGTGACGAGCCTTTTTGAAAAGTTTAAAGGCAAACTGTTTTTTGTATATTGTGGGTTGCTGCCAAATTATACACATGGAATATAGGGGGAAGGTGATAAATTTTTCTCCTTTGCAATACAGTACTCAGTTTTTGTGTGATTGTTAATAAAAAATAAAAAAATGAAGCGGATTTATGTGTCTTAAGTCCTTAAAGAGACAGTATTCAATTTATTTTACAATAGAGTTTTTTGTGAGTGGGTCATTTGTGTTATTTGATTCACTTTATTAACATGGATGAACACAGTGAATGCCTTATGTGTTTAAATGCCATTGTGGAACCCCCTGTTACACTTTGTCCCTCATGTATAACTAGGGCATTACAGTGTAAAGAACAAATTTTCTTGTCTGATGATAATAATGATTGTACTCAGAATGATGAAGTTCAGGGTCAAGTTCAAACCCAAGCGTCTCAGCCCATAATGCCCACACAGGCGACACCATGTTTTTCGGTGTCTGCATCATTCACTCTGCAAGATATGGCTACTGTTATGTCCTCAACCCTTACAGAGGTATTATCTAAGTTGCCAGTACTACAGGGTAAATGTAGAATAGAGACCCAGGTAGTCCATGTGACTTCTGATTCCTTGATGGCGATCTCTGATCTTCCCTCCTAAGACTCTGAAGGGGGGGGGGGGGGCAGGGAGGTTTTATCAGAAGGAGAACTGTCTGACTCAGGTAGTGCATTACCTAAGACAGATTCGGATGTGCTATCCTTCAGATTTAAGCTTGAACACCTTCTCTTGTTGTTGCGGGAGGTCTTGTCAACCCTGGACCACTGTGATTCTATTGTAGTCCCTCCAGAGAAATTGTGTAAGATGGACAGGTATTTGGAGGTCCCTACTTATGCTGATGTTTTTCTGATTCCTAAAAGAATTTCAGAAATTATTACCAAGGAATGGGAGAGACAGGGTATACCGTTCTCTCCTTCCCCTATATTTAAGAAAAAAATTTATGCTTACCTGATAAATTACTTTCTTTTACGATATGACGAGTCCACGGATTTCATCCTTACTTGTGGGATATTAACCTCCTGCTAACAGGAAGCGGCAAAGAGCACCACAGCAGAGCTGTATATATATAGCCCCTCCCCTTCCCCTCCACCCTCAGTCATTCAGCCGAAGGTATAGGAAGAGAAAAAGGAAAGGCTAAAAAGGTGCAGAGGTGACTGAAGTTTACAAAAAATATAAAGAAAAACTGTCTTAAAAAGAACAGGGTGGGGGCGGAGCTAAGCCACGCAGGCGGATGGCTGACTTCTGAGTGAGCTCCTAAATCCCAAGGCAGTGCATCTATAATATGATGGCTTTTCCCTTCCCTTTCTCCCCTGTTCATTGATGGGAACACTCACTCTAAATAGCAAGAGGCTTTTTGCGCGGTTACCGGATCTCTCTCAGACGTTTTGAACAGGAGCTGTAGGAGTGACGCACCAGACCGGAGCTCCCGGTGAGACCTGCGGCCCTGTGTATAACGCTGGAGCGCTTGGGCATTGACTGTGTGCTGTGTGCAGAGGAGCCAACTTACTGATCGTAGTCAAGGGGCCGCAACTTATTGGGTAATTTTAGCCGCGCACACACCCGACTAATACGCCGGCCCTAACAGACCATACACTCTTTTCCTAACACCGCGATCAGTGTTTTCTAGCGGTGCCCGCTCCCTATCTGCTAGTGACAGTTGTTGGCAGAGACCGGAGGCAATTGATTCAAAACAGGGGCCCTGGTGAATTGGCCCACTTCCCCTCTTTCTTTTTTGTGTGCGTGCTTGATGTGTGTTGGGAGGCCTAATTAAAACTTTTATTTTGACACACTGCAACAACCTTGTTCAAGGGGATACATCTATAACGGTCAGTGAGATTGCTTTCCTTAGACACCTCGCAGAGCTCACAAGCAACACCTAATTTATTACTACCCAGCTCTGTAGCCTAACTGTTTCTGTGACATTTCCTTTGCTAGTGCCTGTCACCTGGGCCTCAGTCTAACTCCTCTGTGGGAAATTTTTGAACTCTACTACAGCTTTGTTCAACTTTGCTCTCTCCTGCACTTAAGCACATAGGGTAGATATGCCTTGTAAAAGACAATCTAAATCAGAAAAAGATCTCCCTGTGCGCACACTTAGTGGCTATCTGAAACATCTTGACCATCCTAATATGGAGTTGTCTAGCAGCATGGAGGACAGCCAAAATGCTTCTCCTCCCACCCTGCAGAATCCTGATTTGCCTGCCTCACAGCCTATCACAAAAGAGGACTTACAGCTTCTTTCCTCCAAAGAGGACATCAAAAATGCTGTCAAAGAAATGAGAAATCTATTTCATGAATTGAAAAAAGACATTGGCTCTCTTGACAATAGAGTTACACAATCTGAGGCAAAACATAAGGAAACATCAAGCTCCATACTACAAATGCAAACTGAGATGCAGCGTCAATCTGACACTATTCAGCTCATGTCTGACAAGATAGAAGATCTTGATAATAGAGGCCGCCGCAACAATTTAAGAATCAGGGGAGTATCCGAAACCATTCATCCCCCGGCGATTGAAGGCTATCTGCAGAGCCTGTTTCGCACTCTTAAAGACACCCCGTCCTCTCCTGAGATAGCATTGGAGCGGGCACACAGAGCGCTCAGGGCAAAGCCACCCCCTAAGGCGCCCCCTAGGGATATAATTGTCCGTTTTTTGAATTTTAAAGAAAAGGAAGAAATTCTCCGTTGTGCACGCAGCAAACAACCGGTACAACATGCAGGCGAAACACTTCAGGTTTTTTCTGACCTCTCTCCAACCACTCTCTCTAAGAGGAGAGATTTATCGCATATCACAGAGAGACTGAGGGCTCACAAGATCCCATATAGGTGGGGATTCCCTGTCTCCATTATTGCCTCCTGGCAGAACAAGACAGCTATCTACCGCCCAGGATCCGAGGCTCAAGCCTTTTTTGCCACTCTATCCATTGATGATGATGCCCCACATTAACTTTTCAATGCCACAGCTCTTTGCTTTTTGCCTCTTGAAGAAATAACATCCTCCTTATGCTCAAATGCTTAAGGGGCCTTTCCTGACTTTTATTTACATGGACATTCGTATTCCTTAAGTGACTCTTCATCCTCTGGCTCTTAATCTCCAGATAAGGTATCATTTATTGCACTGAAGCCGGGTATAACTGTCTTACATGAGTCTGGGAGGACACTAGTCTTCTCATATTCTGTTCTCCCCCCTCTCCCTTTCCCTATCATTTCATGTAAATTTTATTTATCAGGGGTCCTATATGTTACATTGGCATTCTATGGAACTGTTATTTACCTTGTATTTACCCTGTTGGTTTATTTGCCTTATACTGTTGACATAGGGTCTTCTAGCCTAGTGCCAGGAATACCATTTATCTGGGGTTTTGTTATATTGATATGTTCTCATCCCTATACCCCCCTCCCCCCCCCCCCTCCTCTCCCTCCCCCTCCCTTTTCCTCCCCCCCCCTCCCTCCCCCTTGCCCCTCCCCCCCCCCCTTTTTTCTTTCCCTGCCTCTCCACCTCCCTTCCTCCTCTACCTTTTCCCCCTCCTTTTCCCCCCCCCCCTCATTGCCCTTCCCCCTTCCCCCCCTCATCTAGCTTAACTGCACCCTGAGTTATCACTGAATCTACCACATTGCTGCCGTAAATTTTTAAATTTACCTGAACCTTTCTTCTGCAACTGCTCTCCTAATTTAATGCATATAGATGAGTTTTGTACACTTGCAGTAGCAGTGATGTTGTTTTAGTTTAAATTTAGTAAAGCAAGATTAGCAAATACCAACTTACTGAGGAATTGTTATACTGAATTGTACTCCTCTTTACATCCCCTTTTCTCCTCCCCCTCTCCTCAACCCTCCCCTCCCCCCCCCCCCTCCCTTACCCCTTTTCCTTCCCTCCTCCCCTTAGCTTAATTGCACCTTGAGTTATCACTGATACGATCACGAAGTTGTTGAAAATTTTACTAATTACCTGATTCTCTCAATTGCATCTACACTCTTGATTCAATGTCTATAATTAAGCTTCGTATAAGTATATAAGGGATGTTATTACTTTAGTTTAAATATAGTTAAATGTGTTCAGCTGTAATGAACCTTTGAATGCTTTCTTCCCTTCCCCTTCCTCCTTCCCCCCTCCCCTTTTCTTCCTCCCTCCCCCCTCTAACCTCCTCACCTATCCTCCTTCTTTCTCCCTCCTCCCCCCCACTACTTCTCCCCCCCCTCTTTCTCTTTTCCCAAGCCATCTTCTTTACTGCTTCGGGAGAGTCTGCTGCAGTGCTACTCTCCTGAAATTTTATATTATATGTTTAAAATGCTCTGTCCTAGGGATTACTTCCCTTGATTCTCATACTTCTTTGTTTTCTTCTCCTTCTGCTGTTAGCTTTATTCCTTCACCGTTACATTCTTACTTTTCCCTCTCCATCTTGATTATCACACCCCTCTAGTGTTTCCCTTATCTTTCTTCTTCTGTATACATTTTCCTCTCTCTTTCCCTTTTTTTTTTTTTTTTTTTTTTTTTTTTTTTTTTTTTTTTCCTTTCCCTCCCATGGCCTGCTCGAGTAGTAAGTTTGGCTCTCACGGGCTTACTTTTGTCTCTGTTAATGCCAAAGGTCTGAATGACCCAGGAAAGAGGTCAATTGCTCTCCGCGATCTGCAAAAACACCATAGTCATGTCATCTTTTTTCAAGAAACTCATTTTCGTAGGGGACGCGAACCAAAATGGCAGAATAAACAGTACCCTGTTGCCTTGTTCGCCTCAGGCCCTTCCAAGAAATGTGGGGTTGGCATTATGATTCACCACTCAGTCCCTTTGCAAATTATGCATGTTGAAAGAGACCCTGAGGGTAGGTTTTTGCTGATTACTGGCACATTGTATGATCACCCGATTACGCTGGCCACTGTCTATTTCCCAAATGCCGACCAGCATCGTTTCATGTCTAAAGTCTCAAAGTTAATTCTTGACCACTCTAGGGGCCCTCTGTTTTTGGCAGGGGACCTTAACATACCTTTGGATGTGTGTGTAGACACATCCAATGGATCAGCGAGTATTCCCTCTAAAATAATTAAATCTGTTAGGACAGCCATCTCGAATCTCCAACTACATGATGTGTGGAGAACACTTCACCCATCTGGGAGAGACTATACTTACTACTCCCCCCCACACAATAAATACTCCCGTATTGATTATTTTCTTTTTAACTCGACTGGACTGGACATGACCGTTAGTTCTAAAATAGACTCTATTACATGGTCAGACCATGCTCCTATAATTTGTAATATCCTATGGCCTGACCTTCCTCCTACGTCTTACATTTGGAAATTAGACGATCACCTATTAGAGAGACAGGACATTAAATCTGCGATCCAAAAATCACTAACGGACTACATGACACATAACGACCCTGCACATACTTCTATCACTAGCTTTTGGGAAGCACACAAGTGTGTCATTCGAGGCGAATTCCTTAAACATAAGGCCCAATTGTTGAAACAGCAGAGAATAAAACATACACAACTCCTACAAAAAGTGTCTGAACTAGAAACCACACATAAACAAGATCCCTCGAATGGGGCTATAGGCAGGTTGTTGACTGAGGCTAGATCACTCCTTACCCAACACCAATTTGAGACGCTACATCATAAGCTGTTCAGGACAAAACAACAATACTATGAAGGGGGCAATAGGCCTGGTAAACTCTTGGCCAGAAACATCCGTAGACAGCAAATTAAATCCCATATCTATATGATACAAAAGGAAGACGGTACAGCAGTGAAAGGAACTAGACAAATAGCAGACTCTTTCCATACATATTACACTAAACTCTATAACATCTCGCAGTCACGCGAGGTCGGACACCAAGATTTGACTGAGTTAGAAAAACAGGACGCTATAGACAAATACCTGTCCTCCTTGTCTATCCCCCAGCTTTCTACTAGTGACAGGGAATCTCTTGACGCTCCCATCACTCTTGAGGAACTAGCCCAAGCCCTGACAGATCTCCCGGGTGGGAAGTGCCCCGGCCCCGATGGATTCACTCCCAAATACTATCGTGCTTTCTTTGACACTCTGGGTCCCTCCATGCTCCTACTATTTAACAATCTGATCAAATATCCCACACTCCCCACTACGTCCCTAGAGGCACATATCACTGTCATCCCTAAACAGGGCAAACCCCCTACTTCCCCAGCCAATTTTCGCCCGATTTCTCTCCTGAATACGGACATGAAAGCCTATGCGAAAGTGCTTGCAAAGAGGCTAAATAGATTTCTCCCTTCCCTGATATCGTCGGATCAGGTGGGTTTTGTCCCTGGCAGAGAGGCACGGGATAACACTAATAAAGTGCTACAGTTGATATCCCACGCGCGGGTCGAGGGTAGGCCAATGGTCCTGCTCTCGACTGACGCGGAAAAAGCCTTTGACCGGGTGAACTGGCTTTTTCTCCGAAGGGTCATGAAGGCAATGAATTTTGGCAACCCCTTTATCAACATGGCTTTTGCATTATACTCTGCGCCGAACGCTAGGATCCGGATAAATAACACCTTATCTGAGACCTTTCATATTACGAATGGCACTAGGCAGGGCTGCCCTTTATCTCCGCTCCTCTTTGCTCTCTCTATTGAAGCATTGGCACAAAAAATTAGGGAAAATCCAAAGATCTGTGGGATGCAAGTAGGTGACAATGAATTTAAACAAGCACTATATGCGGATGATATCCTCTACACCCTCACCAAAATTGATACATCGATCCCAGAGTTGCTTGGTGAATTGCAAAAATATGGTGAGCTTTCTGATTTTCATCTCAATCTATCCAAGTCAGTGCTACTGAACATTAATTCTCCCCCAGAACTTGTCCAAGAAATAGCCCAAAAATTTCATATACCTGTAGCCGCCTCCAGATTAAAATATCTGGGTGTATACCTGTCCGCAAACCCCTCTGACCTATACAAACACAACTATTTACCCCTACGCCAGGATATTATCACTGACTTATCCTCCTGGAGGAACAAGATGTTAACATGGCTAGGGAAAATAAGCTTGATTAAAATGAATGTTCTGCCGCGAATCTTGTACATCCTACAGACTGTGCCTATTGCCTTGCCTGGTGATTATTTATCACAGCTGCAACGATCTCTTGAGCAATTTATTTGGTCAGGAGTTAAACCAAGAGTGCCCCGGAAGACATTATATCTTCCTCGCGAGAAAGGAGGGCTGGGATTCCCTGATCTATCACTGTATAGAAGAGCAATTCTTTTGCAGAGAGTGGTTGAGTGGTCGCGAAATGACACACAAAAGCAATGGGTTCGCCTTGATGGCTACATTTTTAAACGGCATAACATTGGAGCCCTTGCGTGGCTTCCGCCGCTGAGGCGTCCTGCCCTCGTGCGGAAATATCACTTAACACAAGCGACCCTCCAGGAGTGGGATAGGTTATTGGCTACCTCCACCCACGTTTCCTCAGTCCACTCCCCCATGATCCCAATAATTGAAAACCCTGATATTCCATATCACGTTTTGGGTACTCGATTGAGTACGTTTTACCATTTGCGAGACGGTATTCTACACTTTGCCATACATGAGGGCAGGCTGCGTACACAACTTGATATGTCGACACATTACGGTACTCTTTTTTCCTCATGGCTGCGATATCATCAGCTAGTGCACTTTCTCATGCATCATAAACACAAAGATAGGTTTAATAGGGACCTCACTTCATTTGAACAGCTGTGCACAAATACCACCCCCCCCAAACGGTTGATATCAAAAGTTTATAAACTCTTACTCACTCCCCCAGATGTTCAACTCCCCTCCTTTACATTAGCTTGGTGCAGAGACCTTGACAGAACTATTGACGAAGACGTTTGGCTAAAGTCATTTGCCCTTGCGCGGCAGTCGTCAGTATCGGCGACAGTACAAGAAATACACCTGAAATTATTAACCAGGTGGTATCACACCCCGGTGAGACTGCATAAGTACTTTCCCTCGGCAAGTCCATACTGCTGGAGGGGATGCGGAGAGCTTGGCTCTCTTATGCATATCTGGTGGTCCTGCCCTTTGTTGAGAGATTTCTGGTCGACAGTTCTTCAGACAATGTCACACAAGGTGCAGACTCCGATACCTGATGCCCCTGAGACCATACTCCTGTTGCAAATTCCTAAATTAAAAAATGACTTTGCTAGAGCGCTGCTTCTAATAATGATTACGGGAGCCAAGAGACTGATCCCTCGTAAATGGAAGTCCAAACAAACCCCCTCCCTGGATGAGTGGTGTGCCTCGGTTGACGACCTGCTAAACTTAGAGAGACTGCATTACTTTAAAATCAATCAGCTGGCAACCCATGAGATGATGCTGGCGGTATGGAAGGACACCCCAATCTGAGCCCATACCCGCTTCAATTATTGCTTCAATTGCTACATATTACCCCATGCTCGGGCATTCCACCTTTCCCCTCCCCCCTTTTTTTTTTTTTTTTTTTTTTTTTTTTTTTTTTTTCCTTTCTTCTCCTTTCTCCCCCTCCTCCTTTCCCCAATGTATGTACCCTTCTCTTCTTCCCTCTATTCCTTCTCTGACTATTCCCTTCTATTTACTATGAGTCTTTATATCTCCTTTTATCTCTGTAAAATTAAAAAAATTTATTGGTACCATGCTTTACTGTTTCGGAGGGGTGTCTAGTTTTCCCCCCCCTCCGTTCTCATTATCACTCAGAAATGCAACTGTACGATCTTGTTCGCTCCTTTGAGTCGGGCAAGTCAGACACTGTAGACGAACATATGTACTTCATTGTGTGTAGGTCTTATGCTATCTCTTGTTATGTGGAGTAATAATCCTACAACGGATAATGTTATGTTATGCTATTCCATTGTTGTATTTCTGATTCTTTTTCCTGTTTAATAAAGCTGGTTTTAAAAATAAAAAAAAATAAAAAAAAAAAAAAAAAAAGAACAGGGTGGGCCGTGGACTCATATCGTAAAAGAAAGTAATTTATCAGGTAAGCATAAATTTAGTTTTCTTTTACAAAGATATAACGAGTCCACGGATTTCATCCTTACTTGTGGGAAACCAATACCAAAGCAATAGGACACGGATGAAATCGAGGGACAAGACAGGAACCTAAATGGAAGGCACCACTGCTTGAAGAACCTTTCTCCCAAAGATAGCCTCAGAAGAAGCAAAAGAATCAAATTTGGAAAATTTGGAAAAAGTGTGAAGGGATGACCAAGTCGCAGCCTTACAAATCTGTTCCACAGATGCATCGTTTTTAAAAGCCCATGTGGAAGCCACAGCCCTAGAAGAATGAGCCGTAATTCTTTCAGGAGGCTGCTGTTCAGCAGTCTCATATGCCAGGCGGATGATACTTCTCAACCAAAAAGAAAGAGAGTTAGCCATAGCTTTCTGACCCCTACGCTTTCCAGAATAAACAATGAATAATAAAGATGATTGATGGAAATCCTTAGTTGCCTGTAAGTAAAACTTTAAGGCATGGACCACATCCAAGTTATATAACAGACGCTCCTTCTTAGAAGAAGGATTAGGACACAAGGAAGGAACAACAATTTCCTGATTAATATTCTTATTCGAAACAACCTTAGGAATTAGGAACCCAGGTTTGATACGTAAAAACCACCTTATCAGAATGAAATATGATATAAGCTGAATCACACTGTAATGCTGAAAATTTCAGAAACTCTTCGAGCAGAAGAAATAGCAATCAAAAACATAATTTATGTAAGAACTTACCTGATAAATTCATTTCTTTCATATTAGCAAGAGTCCATGAGCTAGTGACGTATGGGATATACATTCCTACCAGGAGGGGCAAAGTTTCCCAAACCTCAAAATGCCTATAAATACACCCCTCACCACACCCACAAACCAGTTTAACGTATAGCCAAGAAGTGGGGTGATAAGAAAAAAGTGCGAAAGCATAAAAAATAAGGAATTGGAATAATTGTGCTTTATACAAAAAAATCATAATCACCACAAAAAAGGGTGGGCCTCATGGACTCTTGCTAATATGAAAGAAATGAATTTATCAGGTAAGTTCTTACATAAATTATGTTTTCTTTCATGTAATTAGCAAGAGTCCATGAGCTAGTGACGTATGGGATAATGACTACCCAAGATGTGGATCTTCCACGCAAGAGTCTCTAGAGAGGGAGGGATAAAATAAAGACAGCCAATTCCGCTGAAAAAAATCCACACCCAAAATAAAGTTTAAATCTTATAATGAAAAAAACTGAAATTATAAGCAGAAGAATCAAACTGAAACAGCTGTCTGAAGTACTTTTCTACCAAAAAATGCTTCAGAAGAAGAAAGCACATCAAATTGGTAGAATTTAGTAAAAGTATGCAAAGAAGACCAAGTGGCTGCTTTGCAAATCTGATCAACTGAAGCTTCATTCCTATAGGCCCAGGAAGTAGAAACTGACCTAGTAGAATGAGCTATAATCCTTTGAGGCGAAGTTTTACCCGACTCGACATAGGCATGATGAAACAAAGATTTTAACCAAGATGCCAAAGAAATGGCAGAAGCCTTCTGACCTTTCCTAGAACCGGAAAAGATAACAAATAGACTAGAAGTCTTTCAGAAATCCTTAGTAGCTTCAACATAATATTTCAAAGCTCTAACTACATCTAAAGAATGCAACGACTTTTCCTTAGAATTCTTAGGATTAGGACACAATGAAGGAACCACAATTTCTCTACTAATGTTGTTAGAATTCACAACCTTAGGTAAAAATTGAAAAGAAGTTCGCAACACCGCCTTATCCTGATGAAAAATCAGAAAAGGAGACTCACAAGAAAGAGCAGATAATTCAGAAACTCTTCTAGCAGAAGAGATGGCCAAAAGAAACAAAACTTTCCAAGAAAGTAATTAATGTCCAGTGAATGCATAGGTTCAAACGGAGGAGCTTGAAGAGCCCCCAGAACCAAATTCAAACTCCAAGGAGGAGAGATTGACTTAATAACAGGTTTTATACGAGCCAAAGCTTGTACAAAACAATGAATATCAGGAAGACTAGCGATCTTTCTGTGAAAAAGAACAGAAAGAGCAGAGATTTGACCTTTCAAGAAACTTGCAGACAAACCTTATCCAAACCAACCTGAAGAAACTGTAAAATTCTAGGAATTCTAAAAGAATGCCAAGAAAAATGATGAGAAAAACACCAAGAAATGTAAATCTTCTAGACTCGATAATATATCTTCCTAGATACAGTTTTACGAGCCTGTAACATAGTATGTATCACAGAGTCAGAGAAACCTCTATGACTGAGAATCAAGCGTTCAATCTCCATACCTTCAAATTTAAGGATTTGAGAACCTGATGGAAAAAAGGACCTTGCGATAGAAGGTCTGGTCTTAACGGAAGCGTCCACAGTTGGCAAGTGGCCATCCGGACAAGATCCGCATACCAAAACCTGTGAGGCCATGCTGGAGCCACCAGCAGAATAAACAAACGTTCCTTTAAAATCTTGGAAAAAGAACTATAGTCGGAAAGATATAAGCAGGATGATACTTCCAAGGAAGTGACAATGCATCCACTGCTTCCGCCTGAGGATCCCTGGATCTGGACAGATACCTGGGAAGTAGGCCTGTCAAAAATAATCGTTTTGACGATGCATCGCGATGCGGCATGAAACGATTCTGCATCGATGCGCTGAGACGCGATAATCGATTAACGTTACCCACGTGACCAGCCTCCAGGACAAGTAACAGAAAGTGCGCGGTACATCGTTTTGACGTCACTGACGTCACGTCACCCAATAAAGCAACATGGGCGCTCCATGGGCGGTCTCTGGAAGTGCCGAAGTTACGCAGTAGGAGCAAAGCAGGAGTGTGTTGCCTGAGATTGATGATGGTGAATGTGATGACGATTCCGACTCCGAGTATACACGGCGGTATACAGCTACACGGCGGGCTCATTTTTATTTTGTGGGAGACAGAGGAGGAGACCTATGGTGAGAATTAGACTAACTAACTGCTTAGTTACCAAAACGTCGTACATTTTGCCAATGCCATGCCATAATTGCCATTGCCATGCCTATTGCCTCAACTGCCTACTTGCCATAGGTAAACTAATTATTAACTTACTTAAAGAGCAAATCAATAAGGGGTACACATTTATTACACAATAAGGGGTACAATTAAATACTTGCCTTGTTTACTTAACGTACTATGTACTACTACTACTGCTGAGCTGACTGAGGCTCAGGCTGATGCATAATTAATTGCTGCATTATTGAATAATATTGCATTATAAATAAATATAGTATACTATTATTGTCTAATGTGTGTCTCTATTAGTCTAATCTGTATCTATCTATATCTACATGTTTTTCACATGGATGGATGGCCTGGTCTGAAGTTCTAATATTTTAATAATATACACTTTTTATATATAATAATAGTATTTATTTTTTTAATATAATACATTTTATATATGCAATTTAATATGCAATGCAATTTGCATGCATGTGCTGACTCTGAGTGCTCTCTTAAAAGATGCCAATCCGAAGAACCCAATCCTTGTTTTTATTTTATAAGTTAACAAAACTTAACAAGGCTAAAAGCTGCATTTTTTAAACATACTAAACTAAAGGCCATAAAACCCATTTTGTGATTCAAGAAAGTGCATGCAATTTTAAACAACTTTCCCTATTATATAATTTGCTTATCCTTTGTTGAAATGCATAGCCTATTAGCCTCCTCCTTGTGCACTAAGTATTATATAGTAAGTAATGTGTGTGCTGTGCAATGCATTGCTAATATGTCATCAACAAACGATATCTGAGAAGTATGAAGCAAATTAAATAATAGAAGTTAGTAATGATGTTTTTTAAAATTGTATTCTCTATCTGAATCATGAAAGTAAATGTTTGGGTTTCATTGCACCTTTAAGTGTGTAATATTACAGTAACTTACAGTGTCAGTGAGTGAGTGATGTCCCCTGCAATGCAATTTGTTTTAAAATTTATGTTCGCAAAATGTATGGCATTGGCAAAGTAGTTGAAGTTACTAGTACTTGTTGATTTTACATTTGCGGCTTGAAATTTTGACAACTGGAACTTAGTGTTTTTTCTTTTTTTTTAACACTGACAGAGTTCGACGTTGACAACAACATCATCCGTCACATATGTACATGTCATGCTAAAATGACAGAGGGAGACAAAAAAGATAGAGAGATAAAAAATGCACCTAGCATTTTAAAAGCAAGCATCTGGGCACATTTTGGATTTTATGAACATACTGGAAAGCACGAATTGGACAAGACACACGCGGTTTGTAAAGCCTGTCACACAAAAATTAAATACCTAGGGAATACTACTAACTTGAGAAATCACGTTAGACGTTTTCACTCTGAGATGCTAACCCCTGCCGCTGCCGCCAGTGCCACTGCCAAGGAAATAACAAGACTAGCTGAAGCTCATCAGCCAAGAATTGATGCAATGCTGTCAACTTTGCCACCCAACTCTGAAAAAGGGAAGAGAATAACCAAAGCTTTGGCAACTTTCATAGCGAAGGACCTACGGCCTTACTCTGTTGTGGAAAACCTTGGGTTTCGCAACCTGTTGAAGACACTAAAGCCACGTTATAAGATCCCGTCACGCAATCACTTAACAGAAAACGTTATACCTGCACTCTACCACGAAACAAAAGCTCAGGTAATTGCATCAATGAGCCAAGCCAGTCGAGTCGCAATAACGTGTGATTCATGGACTTCAGTCACGACGGAGTCTTATGTAACAGTAACTGCACATTACGTTAGCAAGGACTGGAAGATCTTGTCGCATGTGCTGCAAACGAGAGCAGTTTATGAGTCTCACACGGGTTCTCATCTGGCAGAGCTACTGTCTCGTGTCATGGAAGAATGGCAGCTGTCCGATAAATCTGTAGTGCTTGTGACCGACAATGCGTCGAACATGATTGTTGCTGCTCAAGTTGGAAAATTCCCTCATGTAAAATGCTTCGCCCATACACTGAATCTCGCATCCCAGCGGGCGCTGAAAGTGGCCACACTCTCCAGGCTTTTAGGCAGAGTGCGACGAATATCAACATTTTTTCACCGCAGCACTACAGCAAACCACTGTCTGAAAGAAAAACAGAAATGTCTTGGCCTGAAGAATCATAAGCTGATAACTGATGTGACAAAAAGGTGGAACAGCTCATATAACATGGTCGAGAGGTTCCTAGAACAGCAACCTGCAATCTGTGCCACATTGTTGTCTCCAGAAGTCAGAAAAAGTGAGTCAGATCTCTGCACTCTCAACGAAACAGATGTGTCAAATGCAGAGGATGCTGTGAGTGCATTAAAGCCAATGAAAGATGCAACCACACTGATGTCAGAAGAGCGCAATCCAACTGTTTCTCTCATTGCCCCTCTAAATGCACAACTGCTCCAGAACATGACAGACACCATGGGAGACACACCCATGATCCATGAGATCAAGAATGCCATCAAAACAGATCTCCTGAAGAGGTACAGCAGTGAGGCAGAGAAGAAGATACTTTATACAGCCTCTGCCCTGGATCCTCGTTTTAAGGGACTGCCTTTTATTCTCACAGAGGAGGAGAGATTGGAGATATACAGAGGAGTGACTGAGGAGGCTGCATCCTTGGAGGTAATTTTAATTGCATCATGTTTCTTGAAAAATGTATAAATTGAAAACAAACATAAAACATACCATCCATCCATACAAAATAGACTTAGCTAGCAGTAGCTTGATTAGTAGCTAGTTTAATGAGTACAAGGTTTATTATATAAGTCAGTTTGAAAACGCCACAGTCAGTCAACTTTCCTCCTCCTCCGTCCACTCCCGAGTCCTTCCTAATAGATGTGAGCTGTTGCATGCATTTATTTATGCATTACTGTCTCTCTGAGCACACACATAGCATTAGCTGGCTGGCTGCTCGAGGTAATAATGAATGCTATTTTTTCTATTCTTTTGTTCAAACACAGATTGAGTGTAGTAGTACAGTTACATCTAGGAGGACAAACGTGGATGAAGTGCCACTGCCTGAGGGAAAAGAAACTCTGGAAGAAGAATCACCCATCGAGGAGGATAACCCTTCTCCTCCCAAAAGAAAGTCCACATCGCTGCTCATGACTTTGCTGGGACAGTCTTTCACTGACACTGAAGGTACAATAGAACCCAAGACCCCCTATGCCAAGGCTGAAGAGGAAATAGAGAAATATTGTAAAGCCCCATCTCTGCCTCTCACTGAAGACCCTTTGAAATGGTGGCATGTACATGAGGTCATATTTCCCCTCCTCTCTCATTTGTCAAAGCGATACTTGTGTATCCCAGGTACAAGCGTGTCTGCAGAGCGGGTTTTCTCCACTGCAGGAGATGTGGTAACGGCAAAAAGAAGCACCCTCAAACCAGAGCATGTGGATCAACTAGTGTTCTTACAGAAAAACCTACATATTCCATAATTCTGAGTAGTGATTCAGGTTTATAATATTAATATTTAATGTTTTTGGCACATCCAGAAGAATGTGCTGTGTGCCCCACTGCCCAGTGCAGACTACTGTTAAGTTATTTTATATTTGTTACTGTTATATAGCTTATAGCTTTTTGAAAAATGAAGCTTAAAACCTTGAGTAAATCTTTGTTGGATCACAAAATATACTAGTACACTACACGACACGACCGACCACGTCACTCTGTCACAGTCACACACACACACAAACAATACAAAAGAAACAACACACAACTGCACACACCTCATGTGTGCGTGTCAGTGTCACCCTTCACCATGATTCACTCTTTTTATGATGTGTGGTTTTTTTGGTATTGTTTGACTGTGTGTGACTGTGACTGTGTGTGTGTTGTGTAACAATATATTTGTGATCCCATAAAGATAATCAAAGTTAGTAAATCTAGTAGTTCAATGCTACTTGTTGTATAATGTCTATTACTACTTCTAGTGTTACTGTGATGTTTGCCAATCAGGAAGTGCTCTGTTTTGTAGATGTTGTGCTATTGTTTACAGCACACCCCTGTATTGTTTGCAATGCAGTGAGTGCATAGTGCATAAGGGATTATTAATATTATTCACACTAAAAATTGTCTATTTTAAATAGACCCTTTAAGAAAGATATCATATGTTTTTGTTTATGATCCCAATCCCAAATGCCATCCCACTCCCAGGCAGATCTGTAGGGGTTAACCTAATATAACCAACCAGTTAAGTTAACAATAACAATGTGTACTGTGTACTGTCTAACTGTCTTTATGAGTGTGTGAGTGTGACTGTGACTGAGTGAGTGCCAGTTTGAAAAGTTTGTATGTATCTATCTATGAGTGTGTGTGAGATGAGTGTATTAACTGCCTTTGAATGTTTTTGTTTGTATGTGATTGTGTGTCTGTCCCAGTGTCTAAGTGTCTATGAGTGTGAGTGTGACTGTGGCTGACTGGCTGTGGTGCCTTTGAATGTTTTTGTTTGTGTGTGTGTCCCACTGTGTCTCTAGTGTCTGAGTGTCTAGTGAGTGTGACTGTCAGTGTCTAACTGTCAGTGTCTATGAGTGCACTATGCAGAGAGTGAGACTGAAGCCAAACCACTATAGGGGAAGGAAAAACCTTGAGTAAACCTTGAGTAAATCTTTATTGGATCACAAATATACTGTACACTACAGACAGTACAGCACACACAGCACACAGTGCCACACACAACAGCACAATACAAAAATAAAGCACACACACCTCAGGTGAGTGGCGTGCCACCCTTTCTTCACCATGATTTACTCCTTGATGTCTGTGTCCTTTTTTATGTATTGTTTGTTTGTGTGTGACTGCTGTGTACTGTTCAGTGACAGACTCAGTCACTGTTCAGTTGTGTGTAGTACTGCTTTAACAGTAACTAATAACTAACTAATTATATTTGTGATCCCATAAAGATAATATAATCATCAAGAAGAAACTACTAGTTAGTTATAGTAGTTCAGTTCAATGCTACTTGTTTTAAATGTCTCTCTCTCTAGTACTATTGTAAGTCTGTAACTGTGTAAACTAATTGTATATGTCACAATCACGTGTGTTGTGTGCACACTCTGTGCTGTGTGTTGTGTTCCAGATTCTTCACGTGATGTTTGTTTGCCACAAATTGACAGTCATGAAGGCACAGTGGACTGCACCTGTAATTTTGTACCTATAAGGGATTTATGTTTTGTTTTCTGAGGACAATTTTCACACAAATAAAGTATTATGGTGGTAACTTAAGCTTAACCTATCTATTTTGGTTTTAATTTAATGTCTATTATTATATTATTATTAGTACTAAGTAAGTAAAGAAATTAAATTAAAACCAACATAGATAGGTTAGACATTTATTTGTTGTTCATGTTTCTTTACAAGTGTATAGTGTACTTACTTTACTATATATAATATATACATTTAAATATTTTCTTTTATTGAAGAAGTACACTGTGAGCACTGCACTTTTTACACTACGTTCGTACTCTGTAACTACAGTTTGATGCCATAATATTGTTTCCAAACCAATACAACAATTGCCATTTAGTATTTACTGTTCTATAAACTGTTGTTGTCTGCTGTGTTCAGACTTTGCCACAGGAAGAGTGTCCTTTTTTGAGCTAATAAAATAAAAAAACATAATTTATGTAAGAACTTACCTGATAAATTCATTTCTTTCATATTAACAAGAGTCCATGAGCTAGTGACGTATGGGATATACATTCCTACCAGGAGGGGCAAAGTTTCCCAAACCTTAAAATGCCTATAAATACACCCCTCACCACACCCACAAATCAGTTTAACGAATAGCCAAGAAGTGGGGTGATAAGAAAAAAGTGCGAAGCATATAAAATAAGGAATTGGAATAATTGTGCTTTATACAAAAAAATCATAACCACCACAAAAAAGGGTGGGCCTCATGGACTCTTGTTAATATGAAAGAAATGAATTTATCAGGTAAGTTCTTACATAAATTATGTTTTCTTTCATGTAATTAACAAGAGTCCATGAGCTAGTGACGTATGGGATAATGACTACCCAAGATGTGGATCTTTCCACACAAGAGTCACTAGAGAGGGAGGGATAAAATAAAGACAGCCAATTCCTGCTGAAAATAATCCACACCCAAAATAAAGTTTAACAAAAAACATAAGCAGAAGATTCAAACTGAAACCGCTGCCTGAAGAACTTTTCTACCAAAAACTGCTTCAGAAGAAGAAAATACATCAAAATGGTAGAATTTAGTAAAAGTATGCAAAGAGGACCAAGTTGCTGCTTTGCAGATCTGGTCAACCGAAGCTTCATTCCTAAACGCCCAGGAAGTAGATACTGACCTAGTAGAATGAGCTGTAATTCTTTGAGGCGGAATTTTACCCGACTCAACATAGGCAAGATGAATTAAAGATTTCAACCAAGATGCCAAAGAAATGGCAGAAGCTTTCTGGCCTTTCCTAGAACCGGAAAAGATAACAAATAGACTAGAAGTCTTACGGAAAGATTTCGTAGCTTCAACATAATATTTCAAAGCTCTAACAACATCCAAAGAATGCAATGATTTCTCCTTAGAATTCTTAGGATTAGGACATAATGAAGGAACCACAATTTCTCTACTAATGTTGTTGGAATTCACAACTTTAGGTAAAAATTCAAAAGAAGTTCGCAACACCGCCTTATCCTGATGAAAAATCAGAAAAGGAGACTCACACGAAAGAGCAGATAATTCAGAAACTCTTCTAGCAGAAGAGATGGCCAAAAGGAACAAAACTTTCCAAGAAAGTAATTTAATGTCCAATGAATGCATAGGTTCAAACGGAGGAGCTTGAAGAGCTCCCAGAACCAAATTCAAACTCCAAGGAGGAGAAATTGACTTAATGACAGGTTTTATACGAACCAAAGCTTGTACAAAACAATGAATATCAGGAAGAATAGCAATCTTTCTGTGAAAAAGAACAGAAAGAGCGGAGATTTGTCCTTTCAAAGAACTTGCGGACAAACCCTTATCTAAACCATCCTGAAGAAACTGTAAAATTCTCGGTATTCTAAAAGAATGCCAAGAAAAAATGATGAGAAAGACACCAAGAAATATAAGTCTTCCAGACTCTATAATATATCTCTCGAGATACAGATTTACGAGCCTGTAACATAGTATTAATCACGGAGTCAGAGAAACCTCTATGACCAAGAATCAAGCGTTCAATCTCCATACCTTTAAATTTAAGGATTTCAGATCCGGATGGAAAAAAGGACCTTGTGACAGAAGGTCTGGTCTTAACGGAAGAGTCCATGGCTGGCAAGATGCCATCCGGACAAGATCCGCATACCAAAACCTGTGAGGCCATGCCGGAGCTATTAGCAGAACAAACGAGCATTCCCTCAGAATCTTGGAGATTACTCTTGGAAGAAGAACTAGAGGCGGAAAGATATAGGCAGGATGATACTTCCAAGGAAGTGATAATGCATCCACTGCCTCCGCCTGAGGATCCCGGGATCTGGACAGATACCTGGGAAGTTTCTTGTTTAGATGAGAGGCCATCAGATCTATCTCTGGGAGCCCCCACAATTGAACAATCTGAAGAAATACCTCTGGGTGAAGAGACCATTCGCCCGGATGCAACGTTTGGCGACTGAGATAATCCGCTTCCCAATTGTCTACACCTGGGATATGAACCGCAGAGATTAGACAGGAGCTGGATTCCGCCCAAACCAAAATTCGAGATACTTCTTTCATAGCCAGAGGACTGTGAGTCCCTCCTTGATGATTGATGTATGCCACAGTTGTGACATTGTCTGTCTGAAAACAAATGAACGATTCTCTCTTCAGAAGAGGCCAAAACTGAAGAGCTCTGAGAACTGCACGGAGTTCCAAGATATTGATCGGTAATCTCACCTCCTGAGATTCCCAAACTCCTTGTGCCGTCAGAGATCCCCACACAGCTCCCCAACCTGTGAGACTTGCATCTGTTGAAATTACAGTCCAGGTCGGAAGAACAAAAGAAGCCCCCTGAATTAAACGATGGTGATCTGTCCACCACGTTAGAGAGTGCCGAACAATCGGTTTTAAAGATATTAATTGATATATCTTCGTGTAATCCCTGCACCATTGGTTCAGCATACAGAGCTGAAGAGGTCGCATGTGAAAACGAGCAAAGGGGATCGCGTCCGATGCAGCAGTCATAAGACCTAGAATTTCCATGCATAAGGCTACCGAAGGGAATGATTGAGACTGAAGGTTTCGACAGGCTGTAATCAATTTTAGACGTCTCTTGTCTGTTAAAGACAAAGTCATGGACACTGAATCTATCTGGAAACCCAGAAAGTTTACCCTTGTTTGAGGAATCAAAGAACTTTTTGGTAAATTGATCCTCCAACCATGATCTTGAAGAAACAACACAAGTCGATTCGTATGAGACTCTGCTAAATGTAAAGACGGAGCAAGTACCAAGATATCGTCCAAATAAGGAAATACCACAATACCCTGTTCTCTGATTACAGACAGAAGGGCACCGAGAATCTTTGTGAAAATTCTTGGAGCTGTAGCAAGGCCAAACGGTAGAGCCACAAATTGGTAATGCTTGTCTAGAAAAGAGAATCTCAGGAACTGATAATGATCTGGATGAATCGGAATATGCAGATATGCATCCTGTAAATCTATTGTGGACATATAATTCCCTTGCTGAACAAAAGGCAATATAGTCCTTACAGTTACCATCTTGAACGTTGGTATCCTTACATAACGATTCAATAATTTTAGATCCAGAACTGGTCTGAAGGAATTCTCCTTCTTTGGTACAATGAAGAGATTTGAATAAAACCCCATCCCCTGTTCCGGAACTGGAACTGGCATAATTACTCCAGCCAACTCTAGATCTGAAACACAATTCAGAAATGCTTGAGCTTTCACTGGATTTACTGGGACATGGGAAAGAAAAAATCTCTTTGCAGGAGGTCTCATCTTGAAACCAATTCTGTACCCTTCTGAAACAATGTTCTGAATCCAAAGATTGTGAACAGAATTGATCCAAATTTCTTTGAAAAAACGTATCCTGCCCCCTACCAGCTGAACTGGAATGAGGGCCGTACCTTCATGTGAACTTAGAAGCAGGCTTTGCCTTTCTAGCAGGCTTGGATTTATTCCAGACTGGAGATGGTTTCCAAACTGAAACTGCTCCTGAGGACGAAGGATCAGGCTTTTGTTCTTTGTTGAAACGAAAGGAACGAAAACGATTGTTAGCCCTGTTTTTACCTTTAGACTTTTTATCCTGTGGTAAAAAAGTTCCTTTCCCACCAGTAACAGTTGAAATAATAGAATCCAACTGAGAACCAAATAATTTGTTTCCCTGGAAAGAAATGGAAAGTAGAGTTGATTTAGAAGCCATATCAGCATTCCAAGTCTTAAGCCATAAAGCTCTTCTGGCTAAGATAGCCAGAGACATAAATCTAACATCAACTCTAATAATATCAAAAATGGCATCACAGATGAAATTATTAGCATGCTGGAGAAGAATAATAATATCATGAGAATCACGATTTGTTACTTGTTGCGCTAGAGTTTCCAACCAAAAAGTTGAAGCTGCAGCAACATCAGCCAATGATATAGCAGGTCTAAGAAGATTACCTGAACATAGATAAGCTTTTCTTAGAAAAGATTCAATTTTTCTATCTAAAGGATCCTTAAACGAGGTACCATCTGACGTAGGAATGGTAGTACGTTTAGCAAGGGTAGAAATAGCCCCATCAACTTTAGGGATTTTGTCCCAAAATTCTAACCTGTCAGGCGGAACAGGATATAATTGCTTAAAACGTTTAGAAGGAGTAAATGAATTACCCAATTTATCCCATTCCTTAGCAATTACTGCAGAAATAGCATTAGGAACAGGAAAGACTTCTGGAATAACCGCAGGAGCTTTAAAAACCTTATCCAAACGTATAGAATTAGTATCAAGAGGACTAGAATCCTCTATTTCTAAAGCAATTAATACTTCTTTAAGTAAAGAGCGAATAAATTCCATCTTAAATAAATATGAAGATTTATCAGCATCAATCTCTGAGACAGAATCCTCTGAACCAGAAGAGTCCAAAGAATCAGAATGATGGTGTTCATTTAAAAATTCATCTGTAGAGAGAGAAGATTTAAAAGACTTTTTACGTTTACTAGAAGGAGAAATAACAGACAAAGCCTTCTTTATGGATTCAGAAACAAAATCTCTTATGTTATCAGGAACATTCTGCACCTTAGATGTTGAGGGAACTGCAACAGGCAATGGTACATCACTAAAGGAAATATTATCTGCTTTAACAAGTTTGTCATGACAATTATTACAAACAACAGCTGGAGGAATAGCTACCAAAAGTTTACAGCAGATACACTTAGCTTTGGTAGATCCAGCAGGCAGTGGTTTTCCTGTAGTATCTTCTGGCTCAGATGCAACGTGAGACATCTTGCAATATGTAAGAGAAAAAACAACATATAAAGCAAAATAGATCAAATTCCTTATAAGACAGTTTCAGGAATGGGAAAAAAATGCCAAACATCAAGCTTCTAGCAACCAGAAGCAAATGAAAAATGAGACTGAAATAATGTGGAGACAAAAGCGACGCCCATATTTTTTGGCGCCAAATAAGACGCCCACAATATTTGGCGCCTAAATGCTTTTGGCGCCAAAAATGACTCCACATCCGGAACGCCGACATTTTCGGCGCAAAATAACGTCAAAAATGACGCAACTTCCGGCGACACGTATGACGCCGGAAACGGAAAAGAATTTTTGCGCCAAAAAAGTCCGCGCCAAGAATGACGCAATAAAATGAAGCATTTTCAGCCCCCGCGAGCCTAACAGCCCACAGGGAAAAAAGTCAAATTTTTGAGGTAAGAAAAAATATGATAATTTAAAGCATAATCCCAAATATGAAACTGACTGTCTGGAAATAAGGAAAGTTGAACATTCTGAGTCAAGGCAAATAAATGTTTGAATACATATATTTAGAACTTTATAAATAAAGTGCCCAACCATAGCTTAGAGTGTCACAGAAAATAAGACTTACTTACCCCAGGACACTCATCTACATGTTTGTAGAAAGCCAAACCAGTACTGAAACGAGAATCAGTAGAGGAAATGGTAAATATAAGAGTATATCGTCGATCTGAAAAGGGAGGTAAGAGATGAATCTCTACGACCGATAACAGAGAACCTTATGAAATAGACCCCGTAGAAGGAGATCACTGCATTCAATAGGCAATACTCTCCTCACATCCCTCTGACATTCACTGCACGCTGAGAGGAAAACCGGGCTCCAACTTGCTGCGGAGCGCATATCAACGTAGAATCTAGCACAAACTTACTTCACCACCTCCCTTGGAGGCAAAGTTTGTAAAACTGATTTGTGGGTGTGGTGAGGGGTGTATTTATAGGCATTTTAAGGTTTGGGAAACTTTGCCCCTCCTGGTAGGAATGTATATCCCATACGTCACTAGCTCATGGACTCTTGTTAATTACATGAAAGAAAAGAGTTTATTTCAATACTTTGACTGCTTGAATTTTTTTTTCTGAAAATTTAAAAAATTGGGCAGAAATAGTGCAGTAATCGTGATGCATCGCGATGCATCGTAGAATCGAATCGTATCGAATCGTTACGATGATAATCGTAATCGAATCGAATCGTGAGACAGGTGAAGATGCACAGCTCTACTGGGAAGTTTCTTGTTTAGATGAGAAGCCATCAGATCTATTTCTGGAAGTCCCCATATTTGAACAATCTGAAGAAATACCTCTAAGTGAAGAAACCATTCGCCCGGATGTAGCGTTTGGCGACTGAGATAATCCGCTTCCCAATTTGTCTAAACCTGGGATATGAACCGCAGAAATTAGACAGCAGCTGGATTCCGCCCATACAAGTATTCGAGAGACTTCTTTCATAGCCAGAGGACTGTGAGTTCCTCCTTGATGATTGACATATGCCACGGTTGTGACATCGTCCGTCTAGAAACAAATGAACGACTCTCTCTTTAGAAGAGGCCACGACTGAAGAGCTCTGAAAATTGCACGGAGTTCCAAAAATGTTGATTGGTAATCTCACCTCCTGAGATTCCCAAACCCCTTGTGCTGTCAGAAACCCCCATACAGCTCCCCATCCTGTCAGACTTGCATCTGTTGAGATCACAGTCTAGGTTGGAAGAACAAAAAAAGCCCCCTGAACTAAACGATGGTGGTCTGTCCACCACGTCAGAGAGTGTCGAACAATCGGTTTTAAAGATATTAATTGAGATATCTTTGTATAATCCCTGCACCACTGGTTCAGCATACAGAGCTGAAGAGGTCGCATGTGAAAACGAGCAAAGGGGATCGCGTCCAATGCAGCAGTCATAAGACCTAGAATTTCCATGCATAAGGCTACCGAAGGGAAAGATTGAGACTGAAGGTTTCGATAAGCTGAAACCAATTTCAGACGCCTCTTGTCCGTCATAGACAGAATCAAGAACACTGAATCTATCAGGAAACCTAAAAAGGTTACCCTTGTCTGAGGAATCAAACAAACTTTTTGGTAAATTGATCCTCCAACCATGTTCTTGAAGAAACAACACTTATAAAAGACTGGAAAGGATCTTTCTAGTGAAAATGAGCAAAGGGAATTGAATCCAATGCTGTGGCCATAAGACCTAAAACTTCTATGCATATATAGCAATTGAAGGAAATAATAGAGACTAAAGGTACCAATAGACGGAACCCATAACATTATCCCTTGTCTGATAGAGACAAGGACAGTGACACAAACTATCTGGAAACCTAAAAAAGGTGACCCTTGTGTGAGGAATCAAGAGCTTTTGAAAAGAAGATCCTCTAACTATGTCCTGAAGAGTAAGTGAATCATATGAGATTCCGCATCCTCAGAAAATAATCTGAATGAAAACAGAAAAATGAAAATATGCATTTATTGTATCTAATGAAAACAAATAATGCTATCAACGACCATAAAAAGGCAAAATAGTTTGAATAAAACTCCAAAACCCGGTTCCTCAAAAGGAACTGGAAGAAATACCCTAGAAGATTCCAGGTCTGAGCAGCGCTTGAACCCCATGGGTGCCCAGCCATGCTTCAACAGTACCCAAAATATATAGGACAGAAACACAGTTAAAGAAAGTGTTAGCCTTACTGGAATAAAGACAAAGAAATTTCAAAGAAGCCTTAACCTGCCCCTTACCAGCCAAGCTGGAATACGGCACGTACATCGCAAAATTAGGGAGCTAATTTCGAACTCCAAATATAGACATGTTACTTGGGAAAGAACTCAGGAATTCGTTCCTTAATAAGAACAACCAAACCAGTATAAGCTTAAAGTTTTAGTCTTAGAACTCAACCTTGAAGCCCAGAGTAACCGTTAAGAATTGAATCCAATTATAAAACAAATAATTGATTATCTTAGAACAAAAGAAATATGGATTTTTTTTTTTATTTTTTTTTTAAAAATCACAACATTCTTCTAGCTAAAAAAGCTAAAGACATAGATTAACCCTCATTTGCGAAAATATTCAATAAAATGAAGACACAAATGAAATTATTAGCATGATAGTCCAGATTAAAGGACCAGCCAATACAGTGGACTTGCATAATCAATAAATGCAAAACAACAAGACAAATGCAACAGCACCTAGTAAATGTTGTCCCTTTAACAATGCTAAAATAAATCATAATCTGATACTTGATCTTAAAGTAAACAGAGAAAATGAAGCAATTGCAATATCCAAATAAATCACAGGACCAAGAAAGTACCTGAAACTAAATAATTTTCCATAAATAAGATACAACTATCTAAAGGAAAATAAATACTATTTTGCTATAGAAACAATAGCATAATAAGCAGAATTAGAGATAGCCCCAATAAATTGGAGAACCCTCCAAATTGAGTTTAACTGATGGCAAAGAATATAGTTTAAAACCTTTGAAGAAGGAATAAAAGAAAATTCTCAGCCTATTCCATTCCCTAGTATAGGGAATTGGAAAGAAAACCTCTGAAAACACAGAAGAAATAAATAGGCAGAAATAATGTCAGCTAGTCTTAAAGAACTAGTTACCTTAATATCCAAAATAATCAACACCTTTTCAACAAAGAACAAATGTACTTTAATAATAGAAAAATAATAAAAAAGTAGATTTGTTAGTGTCAATATCTGATGAAGATAATTTCTGAAAGCGAAAAAAACATCATCAGAGAAGGATAAATCAGTATGTTGTTGGTCATTTGAAACTTCAATAATTAAAAAAAGAAGTGAAAAAGACCTAAAAATGTTATTAGAAGGCACAAAGTCAGACAAAGCCTTTAACATAGAATCAGAAAAATATTTCTTATAAGTCTTCTAAATATTTCTTGTAAGAAAAGAAAATATATAAAGCATAAATACTAATGGAATTTGCGTGTAAAAGTATAACATAATAACTTATTACAAACCATAGCTAAAGATAACCATTTATAACATTTAAAATAAATGAACTTAGCTTTGGTAGAACTGAAACTCAGTTAAGCGTTTTTCCAGAAGTGGCTTCTGATTCAGAGTCCATCTGAGACATCTTGCAATATGTAATAGAAAAAACAACATATAAAGCAAAATTGATCAAATTCCTTAAATGACAGTTTCAGGAATGGGAAAAAAATGCCAATGAACAAGCTTCTAGCAACCAGAAGCAATAAATAATGAGACTTAAATATTGTGGAGACAACAATGACGCTCAAATTTTTAGCGCCAAAAAAGCCACCCACATTATTTGGCGCCTAAATGCTTTTGGCGCCAAGAATGGAGCCACATCCGGTAACGCCGACATTTTTTGGCGCAAAAACGTAAAAAAAATGACGCAACTTCCGGCGACACGTATGACGCCGGAAATGACAAGAAAATTTTTGCGCCTAGAAAGTCCGCGCCAAGAATGACGCAATAAAATGAAGCATTTTCAGCCCCCGCGAGCCTAACAGCCCACAGGAAAAAAAGTCAAATTTTAAGGTAAGAAAAAATTGAATTATTCATATGCATTATCCCAAATATGAAACTGACTGTCTGAAAATAAGGAACGTTGAACATCCTGAATCAAGGCAAATAAATGTTTAAACAAATATATTTAGAACTTTATATAAAAGTGCCCAACCATAGCTTAGAGTGTCACAGAAAATAAGACTTACTTACCCCAGGACACTCAACTACATGTAGTAGAAAGCCAAACCAGTACTGAAACGAGAATCAGTAGAGGTAATGGTATATATAAGAGTATATTGTCGATCTGAAAAGGGAGGTAAGAGATGAATCTCTACGACCGATAACATAGAACCTATGAAATAGACCCCGTAGAAGGAGATCATTGAATTCAAACAGGCAATACTCTCTTCACATCCCTCTGACATTCACTGCACGCTGAGAGGAAAACCGGGCTCCAACCTGCTGCGGAGCGCATATCAACGTAGAATCTAGCACAAACTTACTTCACCACCTCCACAGGAGGCAAAGTTTGTAAAACTGATTTGTGGGTGTGGTGAGGGGTGTATTTATAGGCATTTTGAGGTTTGGGAAACTTTGCCCCTCCTGGTAGGAATGTATATCCCATACGTCACTAGCTCATGGACTCTTGCAAATTACATGAAAGAAAACAGAACTTTCCAAGATAAAAGTTTAATATCTATGGAATGCATAGGTTCAAACGGAACCCCTTGCAGAACTCGAAGAACTAAATTCAAACTCCAGGGAGGAGTAATAGGTCTAAATACAGGCTTAATTCTAGATAGAGCCTGACAAAAAGACTGAACATCTGATACATTTGCCAAACGTTTGTGAAACAGAATTGACATAGCTGAAATTTGTCCCTTAAGGAACTTGCTGATAACCCTTTCTCCAATCCTTCTTGGAGAAAAGACAACATCCTAGGAATCCTAACTTTACTCCATGAGTAACCCTTGGATTCACACCAAAAAGATATTTATGCCATATCTTATGATAGATTTTTCTAGTGTCAGGATTTCTAGCCTGTATCAAAGTATTGATAACTGAACCAGAGAATCCTTGCTTCGATAAAATCAAGCATTCAATCTCCATGCAGTCAGTTGCAGAGAAATTAGATTTAGATGTTGGAAAAGACCTTGCATGAAAAGGTCCTGTCTCAATGGAAGTTTCCACGGTGGCAGAGAGGACATGTCCACTAGATCCGCATACCATGTCCTGCGTGGCCATGCAGGCGCTATCAGGATCACTGAAGCTCTCTCCTGTTTGATTCGAGCAATCACGGGTGGGAGGAGAGGAAACGGCGGAAACGCATAAGCTAGGCTGAACAACCAAGGCACTGCCAAGGCATCTATCAGTTCGGCCTGAGGATCCCTTGACCGGGATCCGTATCTTAGAAGCTTGGCGTTCTGACGAGATGCCATCAAAACCAATTCCGGTCTGCCCCATCTGAGAATCAATGATGCAAATACCTCCGGGTGAAGTTCCCACTCCCCCGGATGAAAAGTCTGTCGACTTAGAAAATCTGCTTCCCAGTCCTCTACCCCTGGGATGTAGATCGCTGACAGATGACAAGAGTGGGCCTCTGCCCAACTGATTATCTTGGATACTTCTATCATCGCTAAGGAACTCCTTGTTCCCCCCTGATGATTGACATATGCCACAGTCGTTATGTTGTCCGACTGGAATCTGATGAATTTGGCCGAAGCCAACTGAGGCCACGCCTGAACCGCATTGAATATTGCTCTCAGTTCCAGAATATTGATTGGAAGTAGAGACTCCACCTGAGTCCAAACACCCTGAGCCTTCAGGGAGTTCCAAACTTCACCCCAGCCCAGAAGGCTGGCATCTGTTGTCACTATCACCCACAAGGGTCTGCGGAAACAAGTCCCCTGGGACAGATGATCTGGCGACAACCACCAAAGAAAAGAGTTTCTGGTCTCTTAATCCAGAATTATCTTTGGAGATAAATCTGCACAATCCCCATTCCACTGACCGAGCATGCACAGTTGCAGTGGTCTGAGATGAAAGCGAGCAAACGGAACGATGTCCATTGCCGCTACCATTAATCCGATTACCTCCATACACTGAGCCACTGATGGCCGAGGAATAGACAGAAGTGCTCGGCAAGTATTCAAAATCTTTGATTTTCTGACCTCCGTCAGAAATACTTTCATGGCTACCGAGTCTATCAGAGTTCCCAGAAAAGGAACCCTTGTCTGTGTAACAAGTGAACTCTTCTCTATGTTCCCCTTCCAGCCGTGAGTTCTCAGAAAAGACAACACTGTGTCCGTGTAAGATTTTGTCAGTTAACTCCTGAATCAGAATATCGTCCAGATAAGGCGCCACCGCTATCCCTTGCGGTTTGAGAACCGCCAAAGAGACCCTAGAACCTGTCTGAAGATTCTGGGTGCTATGGCCAACCCGAAAGGAAGAGCCACAAACTGATAATGTTTGTCCAAGAAGGCAAACCTTAGAAACCGATGATGATCTTTGTTGATTGGAATATGAAGGTAAGCATCCTTCAAATCCACGGTAGTCATATATTGACCCTCCTGAATAATTGGCAAAATCATTCTAATTGTCTCCATCTTGAATGATGGAACTCTTAGAAATTTTTTAGACACTTGAGGTCAAAAATGGGTCTGAACGTTCCCTCTTTTTTGGGGACCACAAATAGGTTTGAGTAAAACCCCTGTCCCTGTTCCAATTTTGGAACAGGACAGATTACTCCCATAGTAAAAAGGTCTTTTACACAGCGTAAGAACGCCTCTCTCTTTATCTGGTTTGCAGATAATTTTGAAAGATGAAATCTCCCTCTTGGGAGAAATCCTTGAATTCCAATTGATAACTGTGGTTCACTATTTCTAGTGCCCAGGAATCCTGAACATCACTTGCCCAAGCCTGAGCAAAGAAAGAAAGTCTGCCCCCGACTAGATCTGGTCCCGGATCGGGGGCCACCCCTTCATGCTGCTTTGTGGAAGAAGAAGAAGCGGGGGGTCCTCCTTTAAAGTTCCCGAAAGGAACAAAAATTATTCTGTTTACCCCTCATTTTAACCAACCTATCCCTGAGGTAGGGCATGGCCCTTACCTCCTGTAATATCAGAAATGATCTCCTTCAATTCTGGCCCAAAAAGGGTCTTACCTTTAAAGGAAATAGCTAAAAGATTATGTTTTGTTGACAGATCAGCAGACCAAGATTTGAGACACAATGCTCTACGTGCTAAAATAGCAAATTCTACATTTTTTGCCACTAATTTAGCAATTTGAAAAGCGGTATCAGTAATAAAAGAATTAGCTAGCTTAAGAGCCTTAATTCTATCTAGAATGTCATCTAATGGAGTCTCAACCTTAAGAGACTCTTCTAGAGCCTCAAACCAAAAAGCTGCTGCAGTAGTTACTGGAACAATGCAAGCCGTAGGTTGTAAAAGAAATCCCTGATTAACAAATAATTTCTTTAGTAGACCCTCTAATTTCTTATCCATAGGATCCTTGAAAGCACAACTATCCTCAATGGGTATAGTAGTACGCTTAGCTAGGGAAGATACAGCTCCCTCTACCTTAGGGACCGCTTGCCATGAGTCCCGAATGGTATCTGATATAGGAAACATTTTCTTAAAATTAGGAGAGGGAGAAAAACGGTATACCTGGTCTATCCCATTTCTTACTAATAATTTCCGAAATTCTCTTAGGAACCGGAAAAACATCAGTATAAGTAGGAACTTCCAAATATTTATCCATTTTACACAATTTCTCTGGAGGAATCACAATAGGATCACAATCATCCAGAGTCGCTAAAACCTCCCTAAGCAACAGGCAGAGGTGATCAAGCTTAAATTTAAATGACATAGCATCCGAATCTGTCTGAGGCAAAACATTCCCTGAATCAGAAATTTCACCCTTAGACAGTAATTCCCTAATCCCCAACTCAGAGCACTGTGAGGGAACATCGGAAATAGCTAATAAAGCATCAGAGGATTCAGTATTTACATTAATACTTGACCTACTGCGTTCACCCTGCAACACTGGTAATTTAGACAATACCTCTGTAAGGGTAGTTAACATAACTGCAGCTATCTCCTGCAGAGTAAAGGAATTAGACGCACTAGAAGTACTAGGCGTCGCTTGTGTGGGCATAAAAGGTTGTGACACTTGGGGAGAATTGGATGGCATATCCTGATTCTCTTCAAACTGAGAATCATCCCTAGGCACACTTACTTTATTTAAAATATGCTTTTTACATTGTAAAGCCCTTTCAGTACAAAAGTTACACAATGTAAGAGGGGGTTGCACAATATCTTCTAAACACATAGAACAATGAGAAACCTCAATGTCAGACATGTTGAACAGACTAGTAATACCACAAAAGTCGTTTAAACACTTATTTATAGCATAAAATAAACAGAAAAAACGTGTACTGTGCCTTTAAGAAAAGAAAGTGAACAATTTTTCAAAAATGCACAAAAAACGTCATTCGACCCAAGGCTAGGAAGAAAAAGGAGAAACTATAGGGTGCAGTGGTGACTGAAAGTTTAAAAATAAAAATATATATATGCCTGTCTCAATAAACAGGGCGGGCCGTGGACTCGATACATCACAAGAGAAATAAATTTATCAGGTAAGCATAAATTATGTTTTCTCTTGTGAGATGTATTGAGTCCACGGATTCATCCTTACTTATGGGATACCAATACCAAAGCTTTAGGACACGGATGAAGGGAGGGAAAAGACAGGGACCTTAAACGGAAGGCACCACTGCTTGTAGAACCTTTCTCCCAAAAATAGCCTTCGAAAAAGCAAAAAGTATCAAATTTGGAAAATTTGGAAAAAGTATGAAGCGAAGACCAAGTCGCCGCTTTACAAATCTGTTCAACAGAAGCCTAATTTTTAAAAGCCCATGTGGAAGCCACAGCTCTAGTAGATGAGCAGAAATTCTTTCAGGAGGCTGCTGTCCAGCAGTCTCATAGGCCAAAAGGATGATGCTTTTCAGCCAAAAGGAAAGAGAGGTAGCCGTAGCCTTTTGACCTCTCCGCTTACCAGAATAAACAACAAACAATGAAGATGTTTGACGGAAATCTTTGGTTGCTTGTAAGTAGAACTTTAAAGCACGAACCACATCAAGATTGTGCAACAGACGTTCCTTCTTTGATGAAGGATTAGGACACAGTGAAGGAACAACAATCTCTTGATTGATATTCTTATTAGAAACAACCTTAGGAAGAAACCCATGTTTGGTACGCAAAACCACCTTATCTGCATGGAAAATAAGATAAGGGGAATCACACTGTAAAGCAGATAGCTCAGAAACTCTTCGAGCCGAAGAGATAGCAACTAAAAACAAAACTTTCCAAGATAGAAGCTTAATATCTATGGAATGCATAGGTTCAAACGGAACCCCTTGAAGAACTCTAAGGACTAAGTTTAGGCTCCAAGGCAGAGCAACAGGCGTAAATACAGGCTTAATTCTGACCAAAGCCTGACTAAATGCTTGAACGTCTGGGACATCTGCCAGACGTTTGCGTAGTAGAATAGACAAAGCAGATATTTGCCCTTTTAGAGAACTAGCTGGTAATCCCTTCTCCAAACCTTTTTGGAGAAAAGACAATATTCTAGGAATCCTAATCTTACTCCACGAGTAACCTTTGGATTCACACCAATAAAGATATTTGCGCCAAATCTTATGATAAATCTTCCTGGTGACAGGTTTTCTAGCCTGAATCAGGGTATCAATGACCGACTCAGAGAACCCACGCTTTGATAGAATCAGGCGTTCAATCTCCAAGCAGTCAGACGTAGAGAAACTAGATTTGGATGCGTGAACGGACCTTGGATTAGAAGGTCCCGCCTCATTGGCAGGGTCCACAGTGGAACCGAGGACATGCCCACTAGGTCTGCATACCAAGTCCTGCGTGGCCCCGCAGGTGCTATCAGAATCACTGAAGCTCTCTCTTGCTTGATTCTGGCAACCAGACATGGGAGGAGAGGAAACGATGGAAATACGTAGGCCAGATTGAAGGACCAAGGCACTGCTAGAGCATCTATCAGTACCGCCTTGGGATCCCGGGACCTGGACCCGTAACAAGTAAGTTTAGCATTCTGACAAGACGCCATCAGATCCAATTCTGGTGTGCCCCATAGCTGTATCAGCTGAGCAAATACCTCCGGATGGAGTTCCCATTCCCCCGGATGAAAAGTCTGACGACTTAGAAAATCCGCCTCCCAGTTCTCTACTCCTGGGATGTGGATTGCTGAGAGATGGCAAGAGTGATCCTCTGCCCATCAGATTATTTTGGTTACCTCCATCATCGCTAGGGAACTCCTTGTTCCTCCTTGATGATTGATATAAGCTACAGTCGTGATGTTGTCCGACTGAAACCTGATGAATTTGGCTGCAGCAAGCTGAGGCCATGCCTGAAGCGCATTGAATATCGCTCTCAGTTCTAGAATGTTTATTGGAAGAATAGATTCCTCCCGAGACCATAAGCCCTGTGCTTTCAGGGAGTTTCAGACTGCACCCCAGCCTAGCAGGCTGGCATCTGTCATTACAATGAGCCACTCTGGCCTGTGGAAGTACATTCCCTGAGACAGGTGGTCCTGAGACAACCACCAGAGAAGAGAATCTCTGGTCTCCTGGTCCAGATGCAGTTGAGGAGATAAATCTGCATCATCCCCATTCCACTGTTTGAGCATGCATAGTTGCAGTGGTCTGAGGTGTAGGCTGGCAAAAGGAACTATGTCCATTGCGGCTACCATGAGTCCGATTACCTCCATACACTGAGCCACTGATGGCTGAGGAATGGAATGAAGAGTTCGGCAAGTGGTTAAGAGTTTTGATTTTCTGACCTCCGTCAGAAATATTTTCAATTCTACTGAATCTATCAGAGTCCCTAGAAAGGAAACTCTTGTAAGAGGGAAGAGAGAACTCTTTTTTATGTTCACCTTCCACCCGTGAGATCTCAGAAAAGCCAACACAATGTCCGTGTGAGACTTGGCTAGCTGAAAAGTCGACGCCTGAATTAAGATGTTGTCTAGATAAGGCACCACTGCTATGCCCCGAGGTTGTAGAGCCGCCAGAAGGGACCCTAGCACCTTTGTGAAAATTCTTGGAGCCGTGGCCAACCAGAAGGGAAGAGCCACAAACTGGTAATGCCTGTTTAGAAAGGCAAATCAGAGAAATTGATGATGATTTCTGTGAATAGGGATGTGTAGATACGCATCCTTTATGTCCACGGTAGTCATATATTGACCCTCCTGGATCAGAGGCAGAATAGTCTGAATGGTCTCCATCTTGAATGATGGAACTTTGAGGAACTTGTTTAGAGTTTTGAGATCCAAGATTGGTCTGAAAGTTCCCTCTTTTTTGGGAACCACAAACAGGTTTGAGTAGAACCCTAGCCCCTGCTCCTCTTTTGGGACTGAGCGGATCACCCCCATGGTATGTAGATCTTCTACACAGCGTAAGAACGCCTCTCTCTTTGTCTGGTTTACAGACAATCGAGAAATATGAAATCTCCCCCTTGGAAGGGAGTCTTTGAATTCCAGAAGATATCCCTGGGACACAATTTCTAAAGCCCAGGGATCGTGAACATCTCTTGCCCAAGCTTGAGCGAAGAGAGAGAGTCTGCCACCTACTAGATCCGGTCCTGGATTGGGGGCTACCCCTTCATGCTGTCTTAGTGGCAGCTGCAGACTTCTTGGCCTGTTTACCCTTGTTCCAAGCCTGGTTAGGTCTCCAGACTGACTTGGATTGGGCAAAATTCCCCTCTTGCTTTGCAGCAGAGGAAGCTGAAATGGAACCACTCTTAAAGTTCCGAAAGGAACGAAAATTATTTTGTTTGGTCCTCATCTTATTTGATCTATCCTGAGGAAGGGCATGACCTTTCCCTCCAGTGATGTCTGAAATAATCTCTTTCAGTTCAGGCCTGAATAGGGTCTTTCCTTTGAAAGGGATGTTCAAAAGTTTAGATTTAGATGACACATCAGCAGACCAGGACTTAAGCCATAACGCCCTGCGTGCTAAAATGGCAAAACCTGAATTCTTTGCCGCTAATTTAGCCACTTGAAATGTGGCATCTGTAATAAAAGAATTAGCCAACTTAAGGGCCTTGATTCTGTCCATAATCTCCTCTAATGGAGTCTCCATCTGAAGAGCCTCTTCTAGAGCCTCAAACCAGAAAGCAGCTGCAGTAGTTACAGGAACAATGCACGCAATAGGTTGGAGAGAAAAACCCTGATGAACAAAAATTTTCTTCAGGAGACCCTCTAATTTTTTATCCATAGGATCTTTGAAAGCACAACTGTCCTCGATAGGTATAGTTGTATGCTTAGACAGAGTAGAAATAGCTCCCTCCACCTTAGGAACTGTCTGCCACGAGTCCCGCATGGTGTCAGATATGGCAAACATTTTCTTAAAAACAGGAGGGGGAGAGAACGGAATACCTGGTCTATCCCAATCCTTAGTAATAATATTCACAATCCTCTTAGGGACTGGAAAAACATCAGTGTAAACAGGAACCTCTAAGTATTTATCCATTTTACACAATTTCTCTAGAACCACTATAGGGTCACATTCATCTAGAGTCGCTAATACCTCCCTGAGCAATAAGCGGAGGTTTTCAAGCTTAAATTTAAAGGCCGTCATATCAGAATCTGTCTGAGGAAGCATCTTTCCTGAATCAGAAATTTCTCCCTCAGATAACAAATCCCTCACCCCTACTTCAGAGCATTGTGAGGGTATATCAGATACGGCTACTAAAGCGTCAGACGGCTCAGCATTTGTTCTTAACCCAGAGCTGTCCCGCTTTCCTTGTAAACCAGGCAGTTTAGATAAAACCTCTGAGGGTTGTATTCATAACTGTGGCCATGTCTTGTAAAGTAAAAGAATTTGACGCACTAGAGGTACTTGGCGTCACTTGTGTGGGCGTTACTGGTTGTGACACTTGGGTAGAGCTAGATGGCGAACCCTCATTTACTTCTGATTGAGAATCATCTATTGCTCTATTTTTAAGTGTTAATATGTGTTCTTTATAGTTTATAGACATATCAGTACAATTGGGACACATTCTAAGAGGGGTTTCCACAATGGCTTCCAAACATATTGAACAAGGATTTTCCTTTGTGTCAGACATGTTAAACAGGCTAGTAATGTAACAAGCAAGCTTGGAAAACACTGTAACCAAAGTAAATAGCACAAATTCTGCAAAACAGTGTAAAAAAGAAGTAAACAACGAATTTTTTACAGTAGCATCATAAAGACTTAGTGACTTTGCACAGCTATGCAAATAAACAATTAACCCCTTAATGGCAAAACCGGATTGAAAAAAGACTTTCAGCACCTTGCCACAGCTCTGCTGTGGCTCCTACCTGCCCTTCAGAAGATTTATGGGGGAAAAAACTTCTTTTACAGCCCTCAAACACAGCAGGAACCTCAGGAGAAGCAGTTAGATGTCTCAGAGGAAAAGAAACTGCGCAACTGAGGCGTGAAAATAGGCCCCTTCCATCTCACTCAATGTTTTGAGGCCTATCAGAGAAACACCAGAGTGTCTCTTAATTAACCATGTGAGTTACAAAACTCAAAAACAAGCCACAATGACCCCTTTAGTCCCTTCAAAAAACGTTATAATTGCATCATTCACTGAATAAAAAAAAAAAACGTTTTTTCCTAACAGTGTCACAGTAACTAATGAGCACTTCAAGCAAGCTGAAATTCCTATCAAAGTGTCTGAATACAGCTTACCCTTCCCTCATGGGGATATTGCCAGCCTTTTCTAGAATTAACACAGTCTGTCTAGAAAAATATAGACTGAACATACCTCATATGCAGCTTAGCCTGCAAAACGTTCTCCCAACTGAAGTTTTCCAGTACTCTTCAGCCCTTGTGAGAACAGCAGTGGATCTTAGTTACAAAGTGCTAAGATCATCATCCTCCTTGCAGAAATCTTCATCCCTATTCTGCCACAGAGTAAATAGTACACACCGGTACCATTTAAAAAAATAAACTTTTGCTTGAGAAATAAACTAACATATTTGTCACCACACACAGCTCTTTGCCCTTCCTAGCAGTTAAGCAGGCAGAGAGAATGACTGGGGGGAGGAGCTATATAGACGGCTCTGCTGTGGGTGCTCTCTCTGCCACTTCCTGTAGGGAAGGAGAATATCCCACAAGTAAGGATAAATCCGTGGACTTGATACATCTTACAAGAGAAAAAGGCTGCACATACCTTAATGCAGCTTGTAGCATTAAACCGGTCTCCACACTGAAGATGTCTAATGGTTACCTTCAGAAGTCTTGTGGGAACCAGCGTGGATCTTAGTTACAAATGCTAAGATCATCAAACCTCAGGGCAGAAATCTTCTTCTATATCCCCCTGAGGAAAATAGTACGCACCGGTACCATTTAAAATAAAAAAACTTCTTGATTGAAGAAACTAAAACTAACACCTCACTTTACCTCTTCCTAATATAACAAAGGCAAAGAGAATGACTGGGGGTGGAGGGGAAGGGGAGGGGCTATATATACAGCTCTGCTGTGGTGCTCCTTGCCACTTCCTGTTAGCAGGAGGTTAATATCCCACAAGTAAGGATGAAATTCGTGGACTCGTCATATCTTTGTAAAAGAAATGTATCCTTTACCTGATACCATTAGGGATGTTTGGCTGGCAAACAAATCCTAAGGTGGAGGGAGCCATTTCTACTCTCGCGAAACGTACGACTATTCCTATTGAGGACAGTTGTGTTTTCAAAGACCCTATGGATAAAAAATTGGAGGGTCTTCTAAAGAAACTGTTTTTTCATCAAGGGTTTCTATTGCAACCAACGGCCTGCATTGTACCGGTTACAACTGCAGATGCTTTTTGGTTTGATGCTCTAGAAGAGTCTCTTAAGACTGAGACTCCTTTGGAAGAGATATTGGATAGGATTAAGGCCCTTAAGCTGGCCAATTCCTTTCTTACAGACGCCGCTTTTCAAATTGCCAAGTTGGCGGCTAAGAATGCAGGTTTAGCCATTGTGGCACGCAGAGCCTTATGGTTGAAATGCTGGTCTGAGGATGTATCCTCTAAATCCAAACTTTTGGCTATCCCTTTTAAAGGAAAGACTTTATTCGGGCCTGAATTAAAAGAGATCATCTCTGATATTATGGGAGGTAAGGGTCATCTCCTCCCTCAGGATAAGACGTCTAAGCAGAGAAGACAGAGTACTTTTCGTTCCTTTTGAAAATTCAGAGGAGTCCCTTCTTCCTCTTCCACTAAAAAGGAAGGGAACCAATCAGGCTTGGAACAAGGGTAAGCAACCCAAGAAGCCTACCGCTGCTCCCAAGACAGCATGAAGGGGCGGCCCCCGATCCAGGACCGTATCTAGTAGGGGGCAGACTTTCTTTCTTCGTTCAGGCTTGGACAAGAGATGTTCAGGATCCCTGGGCATTAGAGATTTTGTCCCAGGGGTATCAACTGGAGTTCAAAAATTCCCTTCCAAGGGGAAGGTTTCTGCTTTCACGATTGTCTGTAGACCAGACAAAAAGAGAGGCGTTCTTAAGTTGTGTAGAAGACCTCTCCTCTATGGGAGTAATTTGTCCCGTTCCAATTCAGGAACAGGGACAGGGGTTTTACTCAAAACTTTTTGTGGTTCCCAAAAAAGAGGGGACGTTCAGACCCATTTTAGATCTCAAGAGTCTAAAAAAGTTTCTCAGAGTCCCATCCTTCAAGATGGAGACAATTCGGACAATTCTTCCATTAATCCAGGAGGGTCAATATATGACTACCGTGAACTTAAAGGATGCGTATCTTCACATTCCTATCCAAAGAGATCATCACCAGTTCCTAAGGTTTGCCTTCCTGGACAGACATTTTCAGTTTGTGGCCCTTCCCTTCGGGTTGGCCACGGCACCCAGGATCTTCACGAAGGTCCTAGGAGCTTTGTTAGCTGTTCTCAGACTACGGGCATTGCAATGGCGCCTTATCTAGACGATATTCTAATCCAGGCGTCCTCCTTTCAACTGACAAAGTCCCATACCGACATAGTTCTGTCCTTTCTAAGAACTCATGTGTGGAAGATGAATCTGGAAAAGAGTTCCCTATTTCCACAGTCAAATGTTCCTTTTCTGGGAACTCTAATAGAATCTGTATCCATGAAAATCTTTTTGACGGAAGTCAGAATGTTAACGATTCTGGAGACATGCCGAACCCTTCAGTCCACTCCGCGGCCATCAGTGGCTCAGTGCATGGAGAATTGGATTGGTAATTGGATTGATGGTGGAGGCAATGGACGTCATTCCGTTTGCACGTTTTCCTCTCAGACCGCTACAACTGAGCATGCTCAGGCAGTGGAATGGAGATTATGCAAAGTTGTCTCCTCAGATAGATTTAGATCAGTTGACAAGAGACTCTCTTCTTTGGTGGTTGTTGCCGGATCATCTGTCCCGGGGGACGTGCTTCCGCAGACCCTCATGGGTGATAGTGACAATGGATGCCAGTCTACTGGGATGGGGGGCAGTCTGGAATTCCCTGAAGGCTCAGGGAGTGTGGACTCGATCAGAATCTATACTTCCCATAAATATTCTGGAGTTGAGAGCAATATTCCATGCACTTCAGGCTTGGCCTCAGTTGACTTCGGCCAAATTCATCCGATTTCAGCTGGACAACATCCTGACTGTGGCTTACATCAATCATCAGGGAGGAACAAGGAGTTCCTTAGCAATGACAGAAGTATCCAAGATATTTCAGTGGGCGGAGACTCACTCTTGTTATCTGTCAGCAATTTACATCCCAGGAGTGGACAACTGGGAAGCGGATTTTTTGAGAAGACAGACGTTTCATCCGAAGGTCTTTGCTTCCCCGATTCTAAGGTGGGGCAGACCGGAATTGGACCTGATGGCATCTCGTCAGAATGCCAAGCTTCCAAGATACGGGTCCAGGTCCAGGGATCCTCAGGCCGAACTGATAGATGCCTTGGCAGTACCTTGGTCGTTCAACCTGGCTTATGTGTTTCCTTTGTTTGCCCTCCTTCCTCGGGTGATTGCTCGGATCAAACAGGAGAAGGCATCAGTGATTCTCATCGCCCCTGCGTGACCTCGCAGGATTTGTTATGCCGATCTGGTAGACATGTCATCTCTGCCGCCATGGAAGCTTCCATTGAGGCAGGACCTTCTCATTCATGGACCCTTCCATCATCCCAATTTAGTTTCTCTGCAGCTGACTGCTTGGAGATTGAACGCTTGATTTTATCTAAGCGAGGGTTCTCTGATTCGGTTATTGATACTTTAATTCAGGCATGTAAGCCTGTTACTAGAAAGATTTACCCTAAGATATGGCTTAAATATCTCTATTGGTGCGACTCCAAGGGCTACTCATGGAGTAGAGTTAGGATTCCCAGGATTTTATCTTCTCTACAAGAAGGATTGGAGAAAGGGTTGTCAGCAAGTTCCTTAAAGGGACAGATTTCTGCTTTGTCCATTTCACAAATGTCTGGCAGATGTTCCAGATGTTCAATCTTTTTGTCAGGCTCTGACTAGAATCAGGCCTGTATTCAGACCAATTGCTCCTCCTTGGAGTTTGAATTTATTTCTTAATGTTCTTCAAGGGGTTCCGTTTGAACCTATGCATTCCATAGATATAAAGTTATTATCTTGGAAAGTATTATTTTTGGTTGCTATTTCTTTGGCTCGCAGAGTTTATGAACTTTCAGCTTTACAATGTGATTCACCTTATCTTATTTTCCATGCTGATAAAGTGGTGTTATGTACCAAACTTGGTTTTCTTCCTAAAGTTGTTTCTAACAAGAATATTAATCAGGAAATTGTTGTTCCTTCATTATGTCCTAACCCTTCTTCTAAGAAGGAGCGTCTGCTACATGACTTAGATATAGTTCGTGCCTTAAAATTTTATTTACAGGCGACTAAGGATTTTCATCAAACATCTTCTTTGTTTGTGTTTTTTACTGGAAAGCGTAGAGGTCAGAAAGCTACGGCTACCTCTCTTTCTTTTTGGCTGAACAGTATCATCCGTCTTGCATATGAGACTGCTGGACAGCAGCCTCCTGAAAGAATTATGGCTCATTCTACTAGGGCTGTGGCTTCCTCATGGGCATTTAAAAACTATGCTTCTGTTGAACAGATTTGCAAGGCTGCAACTTGGTCATCTCTTCATACTTTTTCCAAATTTTCCAAATTTTATACTTTTGCTTCTTCTGAGGCTGTTTTTGGGAGAAAGGTTCATCAAGCAGTGGTGCCTTCCGTTTAGGTCCCTATCTTGTCCCTCCCTTTCATCCGTGTCCTATAGCTTTGGTATTGTATCCCACAAGTAAGGATGAAATCTGTGAACTTGTCATATCTTGTAAAAGAAAAAGAAATTTATGCTTACCTGATAAATTTATTTCTTTTACAAAATGACGAGTCCACAGCCCACCCTGTTATTTTTATAAAGAAACAGGTTTTAATTTTTAAACTTCAGTCACCTCTGCTCCTTGGCCTTTCCTTTCTCTTTCTAAACTTCGGTTGAATGACTGGAGGGGGAGGGAAGGGAGGGGCTATTTATGCAGCTCTGCTGTGGAGCTCTCTGCCACTTCCTGCTGACCAGGAGGCGATATCCCACAAGTAAGGATGAAATCCGCGGACTCGTCATATCGTAAAAGAAATAAATTTATCATTTAAGCATAAATTTCCTTTTCTGTCCCTTGAAGTTACGAAAATAGAAGTCTGATGACCCTTGGGTCTATTCTTCTTATCCTGTGGTAAAAAAAACTTATTTTCCACCAGTAACCGTGGACATTATCTCTGCCAGACCAGGACCAAATAAAGTCTTACCTTTAAAAGGTAGAGACAGAAGCTTGGATTTGGAAGTCACATCCACAGACCAAGACTTTAACCAAAGGGCTCTGCGGGCTAGTATCACAAAACTAGAAATCTTGGCTCCCAGCCTAACAACTTGCTTACTGGCATCCCAGATAAAAGTATTAGACAGCTTTAGAGCTTTGATCCTATCCTGGATCTCCTCTATAGTATTCTCCTCTGAAATTAGATCAGACAATGAGTCACACCAATAAGAGGCTGCACCAGCAACTGTCGCAATACTAGCAACTGGTTGCCACTGCAAACCCTGATGAAGAAACATCTTTCTTAAATAACCCTCCAGTTTCTTATCCATAGGGTCTATAAAAAAAGGAACTATCCTCAAGAGAAATAGTAGTTCTCTTGGCTAAGGTAGATATACTCTACACTTGGAACAGTGTGCCACAGATCTTGCACTGAATCAGCCACAGGAAACATCTTTTTAAACACAGGAGATGGGTTAAAAGGAACACCTGGCTTCTCCTATTCCTGAGATATAATGTGTGACATGCGATCTGGAACAGGAAAAACCTCCACAGATTTAGGTTTGACATCAAAAACTCTATCCAGTTTATTAGCTTTTTTAGGAGCCTCTGTAATTGTTTAAGAGTAATCCAAAGTAGCTAAAACCTCCTTCAAAAGTAAACGGAGATGCTCTAGTTTAAATCTAAAATTAACCTCCTCAGAATCTACTGTTCTAGAAACTTTCAGAATTTTCAGATTCATTATTCATATTCTTAAATTTTCATTGTTCTAATCTTAACCTCAGTTCCCCGACATTGCCAACGCTAATTAAATCACTAAATCAACTATTAATCCCTAAACCACCGTTCCCCGACATCGCCAACACTAACTAAACCTATTAATCCCTAAACCTTAGTTCCCCAATACTAACTGAAACACTAAATAAACCTATTAACCCCTAAACTGCCGTTCCCAACATCGCCAACACAAACTAAACCTATTGACCCCTAAACCGCCGGCCCCCACACCTAACACCCCCTAACTTTAACAATTAAAATAGACCTAAATTAAGTTAAAAATATTAACTAACTACCTATTTAAAAATAAATACAATCTTACCTGTGAAATAGAAATAAAACCTAAGCTTAAACTAACATTACAAACCCCACCCCCCAAACCCACAAAATAAAAAAAACCTAGCTAAAAAAACCTAATCTACCCATTGCCCTGGAAAGGGCATATGTATGGGCATTGCCCTTAAAAGGGCATTCAGCTCTTTTTCGGCCATTAAAATAAAAAGCCCTAATCTAAAAAAAAAAACTCCCCAAAAAAATACATAACACTAACCCCAAAATCAGTAATCACAGTTGCTGAACTCCGGCGAAAGATCTTCATCCCAGCGGCAAGCATCTTCATCCAGGCGGCTCCATCTTTATCCATCGTGGGACCGGCATCTTCTTATCTTCATCCCAGCGGAGGAGCAGTTGGCGGATGCAAGGAGGGCGGAGGCTGAGGTCCATCGGTCCGACGTGGAGGTCCTCTTCATGTGATCGTCCGCCGCACACTGAGGATTCAATGCAAGGTACCCCTTTTATATTGGGGTACCGTTGCATTTCTATTGGCTGAAAAATTTAAATCAGCCAATAGAAATGAGAGCTGTTAAAATTCTATTGGCTGATTTAAACAGCCAATAGGATTTAATCAGCTCTCATTCCTATTGGCTGATTTGAATAAGCCAATAGGAATGAGAGCTGCTTAAATCATATTGGTTGTTCAAATCAGCCAAAAGGATTTAAGTAGCTCTAATTCCTATTGGCTGATTTTAATTTTTCAGCCAATAAGAATGCAACGGTACCCCAATATAAAAGGGGTATCTTGCATTGAATCCTCAGTGTGCGGCGGACAATCGCATAAAGAGGACCTCCATGTCAAACCAATGGACCTCCGATCCGTGCATCGACTGCTCTGCCTCCACAGGGATGAAGAAGATGCTGGTCCCACGATGGATCAAGATGGAGCCGCCTGGATGAAGATGCTTCGCCGCTGGGATGAAAATCATTCGCCAGACTTCAGCAACTGTGAGTACCAATTTTGGGGTTAGTGTTAAGTTTTTTTGTTTTGTTTTTTTGGAGTGTTTTTTTTTTTTTTTTTTTTAAAGATTATTGCTTTTTTTATTTTATTGGGCCGAAAAAGAGCTAATTACCCTTTTAAGGGCAGTAAAAGATCTGAATGGCCATTTAAGGGCAATGCCCATACTAATGCCCTTTTCAGGGCAATGGTTAGATTAGGTTTTTTTAGTTAGGTGTTTTTTTATTTTGTGGGTTTGGGGGTGGGGGTTTGTAATGTTAGGGGGTATTTGTTTCATTTATTGGCAAAATAGCTGTTAACTTTAGGGCAATGTTCTACTAAAGGCCCTTTTAAGGGCTATTGGTAGTTTATTATAGATTAGGTTTTTTTTTATTTTGGGGTGTTTTTTTTTTTAAAACGGGATATTAGAATAGGAATAATTTTTATTATTTTGGATAATTTTGTTTGTTATTTTTTGTAATGGGTGTTTTCTTTTTTTTTTTAGATTAGGCATTTTTTATTTTTAATACGCCAAAAAAGAGCTGAATGCCCTTTTAAGGGCAATGCCCATACAAATGCCCTTTTCGGGGGAATAGGTAGATTAGGTTTATTTTTATTTTGTGGGTTTGTAATGTCAGGGGGTGTTTGTTTTTATTTTTTTGCAAAAGAGCTGTTAACTTTAGGACAATGCCCTACAAAAGGCAATTTTAAGGGCCCTTTGTAGTTTATTATAGATTAGGGGTTTTTTTATTTTGGGGGTAAAAAGGGAGGGGGTATTAGAATAGGAATAATTTTAATTTTTTTGGATAATTTTGTTTGTTATTTTTTGTAATGGTAGTTTTTTATTTTTTGTAAATTTAGTGTTTATTATTTTTTGTAATTGTAGTTTTGATCATTTAGTAATCTTAGGTTTTTTTATTTTTAGTAATCTTAGGTTTTTTATTTTTAGTAATGTTAGGTTTTATTTTTATTTCACAGGTAAGTTTGTATTTATTTTAACTAGGTAGTTAGTAAAGGTAAGTTGTTTTTTTTTAAATTGGTAGTTAGTTAATAATTGTAACTTTAATTTAGGTCTATTTTAATTATTTAAAGTTGGGGTATTGGGTTTAGGGGTTAATATAGTTTAATTTAGGTTGTTACGATGATGTGGTGGTGGCGGTTTAGGGGTTAATAGATTTAGTTAGTGTCAGCGATGTTTGGGAACAGCAGTTTAGGGGTTAATAGGTTTATTTAGTGTTTTAGTTAGTGTTGGGGAACTGTGGTTTAGGGGTTAATAGGTTACTTAGTGTCAGAGATGTTTGGGGTTAATAGGTTTAGGTTAGTGTCGGCAATGTCAGGGAACTGCGGTTTAGGGGTAAATAGGTTTAGGTTGTGTTGGTGATGTGGGGGGACAGCGGTTTAGGGGTTAATAGCTTTATTTAGTGTCGGCGGCAGCAGTTTTAGATAATTTTGTTTTGGCAATTGCCGGCATATTAGTTATGTTTAGTTAAATAATTTTTTCGGATCCATTCTTTATTCATATGCATTATTCTATTCTAAACTTCAGAATAGAATAATGCATATGAATAAAGAATGGATCCGAAAAAACGAACGGATCCGATAAAAACATTTAACTTAACATAACAAATTTTCTGAAACAAATTTTTTTTTTAAACTTAACTAAACTAATTTGCCGAAACAAAATGATTTATTTATTTTAACTAATAAAAACTAAACACATTTTTTAGCATTGCACATGTCTACTAGAAAGCTGCAAACATCAGAGAGAAGCGACAGGCAGAAAAAACAATCTAATGACAGAAAATCCGGTCTGTCCCCATGAAAATCTCGCTTCCAAACAGCCGGCTAGAAACAAACCATTCAGCACTCAGGAAGTAACTAAGCGGTCACATAATTGCAAATTCAAAGAGTGAGATGCGGTAAAAAGAAGCGCCAATAACTTCCTTAAAGAGATATTACCCAAACAAAATAAAAATGTAAACTTGTGCAAACAAATCCCCATAGCCAAAATCAAAAAAGCCTTCATATGACAGAACATGCCCTGAACTGCTGCCCAATAAATCCCCAATCTTTAAAAGGGATATTCAGTCCCATAAGGATCCACCTTGTTCTCCAAGTATCCTTTTTTTAAAAACAAACAAACAAGGAAATCCCTAAGTGCTGCATCTTTCTCACCTAGAAGGTAAAAGCACTTACCTGTGGATCCGCTGTTGGGCAGGTACAGCAAACAGGTGTGACAGAATCCTAACTGACATAGGCCTCGATGATTGAAAGCTCGTTTTTAAAATGATATGATGTAAAGATGTTCGCACTGGAGTGCGAATATAATATCGGAATGAATGAAAGTGTTCGAAATTGATTGTGTGTATGTATTCGAAATGGGCGTTTTTTCATCATTCGACATAAGCTGCGAATGGTTTTTTTGGTTTGCGTAATGTTAAATACCCACTTCGTATGTGTAATTCTGTATTCGTAATTTTTTTAAAAAGTGTCTATTGATCAATTGTATTATCAACTTTGAACTTAGAAATTCAGATTTGCATATTATAAATATTAAGGCCTAGATTTGGAGTTCGGCGGTAAAAGGGCTGTTAACGCTCCGCAGGCTTTTTTCTGGCCGCACCATAAATTTAACTCTGGTATCGAGAGTTTAAACAAATGCTGCGTTAGGCTCCAAAAAAGGAGCGTAGAGCATTTTTACCGCAAATGCAACTCTCGATACCAGAGTTGCTTACGGACGCGGCCGGCCTCAAAAACGTGCTCGTGCACGATTCTCCCATAGGAAACAATGGGGCTGTTTGAGCTGAAAAAAAAACCTAACACCTGCAAAAAAGCAGCGTTCAGCTCCTAACGCAGCCCCATTGTTTGCTATGCGGAAACACTTCCTACGTCTGCACCTAACACTCTAACATGTACCCCGAGTCTAAACACCCCTAGCCTTACACTTATTAACCCCTAATCTTCCGCCCCCGCTATCGCTGACCCCTGCATATTTTTTTAACCCCTAATCTGCCGCTCCGTAAACCGCCGCAACCTACGTTATCCCTATGTACCCCTAATCTGCTGCCCTAACATCGCCGACCCCTATATTATATTTATTAACCCCTAATCTGCCCCCCTCAACGTCGCCGACACCTGCCTACACTTATTAACCCCTAATCTGCCGAGCGGACCTGAGCGCTACTATAATAAAGTTATTAACCCCTAATCCGCCTCACTAACCCTATCATAAATAGTATTAACCCCTAATCTGCCCTCCCTAACATCGCCGACACCTACCTTCAATTATTAACCCCTAATCTGCCGAGCGGACCTCAATGCTACTATAATAAATGTATTAACCCCTAAAGCTAAGTCTAACCCTAATACTAACACCCCCCTAAGTTAAATATAATTTACATCTAACAAAATAAATTAACTCTTATTAAATAACTTATTCCTATTTAAAGCTAAATACTTACCTGTAAAATAAATCCTAATATAGCTACAATATAAATTATAATTATATTATAGCTATTTTAGGTTTAATATTTATTTTACAGGCAACTTTGTGTTTATTTTAACCAGGTACAATAGCTATTAAATAGTTAATAACTATTTAATAGCTACCTAGTTAAAATAATAACAAAATTACCTGTAAAATAAATCCTAACCTAAGTTACAATTAAACCTAACACTACACTATCAATAAATTAATTAAATAAACTACCTACAATTACCTACAATTAACCTAACACTACACTATCAATAAATTAATTAAACACAATTCCTACAAATAAATACAATTAAATAAACTAGCTAAAGTACAAAAAATAAAAAAGAACTAAGTTACAAAAAATAATAAAATATTTACAAACATAAGAAAAATATTACAACAATTTTAAACTAATTACACCTACTCTAAGCCCCCTAATAAAATAACAAAGCCCCCCAAAATAAAAAATTCCCTACCCTATTCTAAATTAAAAAAGTTACAAGCTCTTTTACCTTACCAGCCCTGAACAGGGCCCTTTGCGGGGCATGCCCCAAGGATTTCAGCTCTTTTGCCTGTAAAAAAATAAATACAATACCCCCCCCCAACATTACAACCCACCACCCACATACCCCTAATCTAACCCAAACCCCCCTTAAATAAACCTAACACTAAGCCCCTGAAGATCTTCCTACCTTGTCTTCACCATACCAGGTTCACCGATCCGTCCTGGCTCCAACATCTTCATCCAACCCAAGCGGGGGTTGGCGATCCATCATCCGGTGCTGAAGAGGTCCAGAAGAGGCTCCAAAGTCTTCCTCCTATCCGGCAAGAAGAGGACATCCGGACCGGCAAACATCTTCTCCAAGCGGCATCTTCAATCTTCTTCCATCCGGTGCGGAGCGGGTCCATCTTGAAGCAGGCGACGCGGATCCATCCTCTTCTTCCGTTGTCTCCCGACGAATGACGGTTCCTTTAAGGGACGTCATCCAAGATGGCGTCCCTCGAATTCCGATTGGCTGATATCAGTTCCGATCAGCCAATAGAATGCGAGCTCAATCTGATTGGCTGATTGGATCAGCCAATCGGATTGAACTTGATTCTGATTGGCTGATTCCATCAGCCAATCAGAAAATTCCTACCTTAATTCCGATTGGCTGATAGAATCCTATCAGCCAATCGGAATTCGAGGGACGCCATCTTGGATGACGTCCCTTAAAGGAACCGTCATTCGTCGGGAGACAACGGAAGAAGAGGATGGATCCGCGTCGCCTGCTTCAAGATGGACCCGCTCCGCACCGGATGGAAGAAGATTGAAGATGCCGCTTGGAGAAGATGTTTGCCGGTCCGGATGTCCTCTTCTTGCCGGATAGGAGGAAGACTTTGGAGCCTCTTCTGGACCTCTTCAGCACCGGATGATGGATCGCCAACCCCCGCTTGGGTTGGATGAAGATGTTGGAGCCAGGACGGATCGGTGAACCTGGTATGGTGAAGACAAGGTAGGAAGATCTTCAGGGGCTTAGTGTTAGGTTTATTTAAGGGGGGTTTGGGTTAGATTAGGGGTATGTGGGTGGTGGGTTGTAATGTTGGGGGGGGTATGGTATGTTTTTTTTTACAGGCAAAAGAGCTGAAATCCTTGGGGCATGCCCCGCAAAGGGCCCTGTTCAGGGCTGGTAAGGTAAAAGAGCTTGTAACTTTTTTAATTTAGAATAGGGTAGGGAATTTTTTATTTTGGGGGGCTTTGTTATTTTATTAGGGGGCTTAGAGTAGGTGTAATTAGTTTAAAATTGTTGTAATATTTTTCTTATGTTTGTAAATATTTTATTATTTTTTGTAACTTAGTTCTTTTTTATTTTTTGTACTTTAGCTAGTTTATTTAATTGTATTTATTTGTAGCAATTGTGTTTAATTAATTTATTGATAGTGTAGTGTTAGGTTAATTGTAGGTAATTGTAGGTAGTTTATTTAATTATTTTATTGATAGGGTAGTGTTAGGTTTAATTATATCTTAGGTTAGGATTTATTTTACAGGTAAATTTGTTATTATTTTAACTAGGTAGCTATTAAATAGTTCTTAACTATTTAATAGCTATTGTACCTGGTTAAAATAAATACCAAGTTGCCTGTAAAATAAATATTAATCCTAAAATAGCTATAATATAATTATAATTTATATTGTAGCTATATTAGGATTTATTTTACAGGTAAGTATTTAGCTTTAAATAGGAATCATTTATTTAATAAGAGTTAATTAATTTCGTTAGATTTAAATTATATTTAACTTAGGGGGGTGTTAGTGTTAGGGTTAGACTTAGCTTTAGGGGTTAATCAATTTATTAGAATAGCGGTGAGCTCCGGTCGTCAGATTAGGGGTTAATAATTGAAGTTAGGTGTTGGCGATGTAAGGGAGGGCAGATTAGGGGTTAATACTATTTATGATAGGGTTAGTGAGGCGGGTTAGGGGTTAATAACTTTATTATAGTAGCGCTCAGGTCCGCTCGGCAGATTAGGGGTTAATAAGTGTAGGCAGGTGTCGGCGACGTTGAGGGGGGCAGATTAGGGGTTAATAAATATAATATAGGGGTCGGCGGTGTTAGGGGTAGCAGATTAGGGGTACATAGGGATAACGTAGGTGGCGGCGCTTTGCGGTCGGAAGATTAGGGGTTAATTATTTTAAGTAGCTGGCAGCGACGTTGTGGGGGGCAGGTTAGGGGTTAATAAATGTAATACAGGGGTCGGCGGGGTTAGGGGCAGCAGATTAGGGGTACATAAGTATAACGTAGGTGGCGGTCGGCAGATTAGGGGTTAAAAATTTTAATCGAGTGGCGGCGATGTGGGGGGAGCTCGGTTTAGGGGTACATAGGTAGTTTATGGGTGTTAGTGTACTTTAGGGTACAGTAGTTAAGAGCTTTATGAACCGGCGTTAGCCATAAAGCTCTTAACTCCTGCTATTTTCAGGCGGCTGGAATTTTGTCGTTAGATGTCTGACGCTCACTTCAGAAACGACTCTAAATACCGGAGTTAGAAAGATCCCATTGAAAAGATAGGCTACGCAAATGGCGTAGGGGGATCTGCGGTATGGAAAAGTCGCGGCTGAAAAGTGAGCGTTAGACCCTTTAATCACTGACTCCAAATACCAGCGGGCGGCCAAAACCAGCGTTAGGAGCCTCTAACGCTGGTTTTGACGGCTACCGCCGAACTCCAAATCTAGGCCTTAATGCCCAAAACTTATGTATTATTTCTGACTTCTATTTATTTTGAAATAAAAAGAAAATTAATACAATTGCATTTATAAGTAAAGCAATGCAATGCAATGTAATTATACAGTTTTAAATCAAAAATAATTATTAATCATGTGTTCCCTCACACTGGTGTTTACAGCAGGGTCCTGTGAAGAAAATTCATTTTGAATTATTCCATGTTCATCATCATAATCCACATCAATATCTAGATTATTTTCAATGGCTAAATTATGAAGCATACAACACAAAGTTATTGTGTCTGCAGCCTTTGTCAGTTGATATTTTAATGCTCCTCCAGTTTTATCAATACAACGGAACCTACTCTTAAGATGTCCAAATGTACGTTCAATAGCTGATCTTGCTTTTGAGTGTGCGTCATTGAACTTCATTTCTTTTCTGTTTGCTGGTTTGGAGACAGGTGTGATTAACCATTTGTAACATGGGTATCCTGCATCTCCTGTTGGATGTATGATTTATGGTTAGTATTACAAATAACATAATTTATGTAAGAACTTACCTGATAAATTCATTTCTTTCATATTAGCAAGAGTCCATGAGCTAGTGACGTATGGGATATACATTCCTACCAGGAGGGGCAAAGTTTCCCAAACCTCAAAATGCCTATAAATACACCCCTCACCACACCCACAAATCAGTTTAACGAATAGCCAAGAAGTGGGGTGATAAGAAAAAGTGCGAAAGCATAAAAAATAAGGAATTGGAATAATTGTGCTTTATACAAAAAAATCATAACCACCACAAAAAAGGGCGGGCCTCATGGACTCTTGCTAATATGAAAGAAATGAATTTATCAGGTAAGTTCTTACATAAATTATGTTTTCTTTCATGTAATTAGCAAGAGTCCATGAGCTAGTGACGTATGGGATAGTGACTACCCAAGATGTGGATCTTCCACGCAAGAGTCACTAGAGAGGGAGGGATAAAATAAAGACAGCCAATTCCGCTGAAAATAATCCACACCCAAAATAAAGTTTAATATTAAAAATATAAGCAGAAGATTCAAACTGAAACAGCTGCCTGAAGTACTTTTCTACCAAAAACTGCTTCAGAAGAAGAAAACACATCAAAATGGTAGAATTTAGTAAAAGTATGCAAAGAAGACCAAGTTGCAGCTTTGCAAATCTGATCAACCGAAGCTTCATTCCTAAACGCCCAGGAAGTAGAAACTGACCTAGTAGAATGAGCTGTAATCCTCTGAGGCGGAGTTTTACCCGACTCAACATAGGCATGATGAATTAAAGATTTCAACCAAGATGCCAAAGAAATGGCAGAAGCTTTCTGGCCTTTTCTAGAACCGGAAAAGATGACAAATAGACTAGAAGTCTTTCGGAAAGTCTTAGTAGCTTCAACATAATATTTCAAAGCTCTAACAACATCCAAAGAATGCAATGATTTCTCCTTAGAATTCTTAGGATTAGGGCATAATGAAGGAACCACAATTTCTCTACTAATGTTGTTGGAATTCACAACCTTAGGTAAAAATTTAAAAGAAGTTCGCAACACCGCCTTATCCTGATGAAAAATCAGAAAAGGAGACTCACAAGAAAGAGCAGACAATTCAGAGACTCTTCTGGCAGAAGAGATGGCCAAAAGGAACAAAACTTTCCAAGAAAGTAATTTAATGTCCAATGAATGCATAGGTTCAAACGGAGGAGCTTGAAGAGCCCCCAGAACCAAATTCAAACTCCAAGGAGGAGAAATTGACTTAATGACAGGTTTTATACGAACCAAGGCTTGTACAAAACAATGAATATCAGGAAGATTAGCAATCTTTCTGTGAAAAAGAACAGAAAGAGCAGAGATTTGACCTTTCAAGGAACTTGCGGACAAACCTTTATCTAAACCATCCTGAAGAAACTGTAAAATTCTCGGAATTCTAAAAGAATGCCAGGAAAAATGATGAGAAAGACACCAAGAAATATGTCTTCCAGACTCTATAATATATCTCTCTAGATACAGATTTACGAGCCTGTAACATAGTATTAATCACAGAGTCAGAGAAACCTCTTTGACCAAGAATCAAGCGTTCAATCTCCATACCTTTAAATTTAAGGATTTGAGATCCTGATGGAAAAAAGGACCTTGCGACAGAAGGTCTGGTCTTAACGGAAGAGTCCACGGTTGGCAAGAGGCCATCCGGACAAGATCCGCATACCAAAACCTGTGAGGCCATGCTGGAGCTACCAGCAGAACAAACGAGCATTCCTTCAGAATCTTGGAGATTACTCTTGGAAGAAGAACTAGAGGCGGAAAGATATAGGCAGGATGATACTTCCAAGGAAGTGATAATGCATCCACTGCCTCCGCCTGAGGATCCCGTAATCTGGACAGATACCTGGGAAGTTTCTTGTTTAGATGAGAAGCCATCAGATCTATTTCTGGAAGTTCCCACATTTGAACAATCTGAAGAAATACCTCTGGGTGAAGAGACCATTCGCCCGGATGCAACGTTTGGCGACTGAGATAATCCGCTTCCCAGTTGTCTATACCTGGAATATGAACCGCAGAGATTAGACAGGAGCTGGATTCCGCCCAAACCAGAATTCGAGATACTTCTTTCATAGCCAGAGGACTGAGTCCCTCCTTGATGATTGATGTATGCCACAGTTGTGACATTGTCTGTTTGAAAACAAATGAACGATTCTCTCTTCAGAAGAGGCCAAGACTGAAGAGCTCTGAAAATTGCACAGAGTTCCAAAATATTGATCGGTAATCTCACCTCCTGAGATTCCCAAACCCCTTGTGCCGTCAGAGACCCCCACACAGCTCCCCAACCTGTAAGACTTGCATCTGTTGAAATTACAGTCCAGGTCGGAAGAACAAAAGAAGCCCCCTGAACTAAACGATGGTGATCTGTCCACCACGTCAGAGAGTGTCATACAATCGGTTTTAAAGATATTAATTGAGATATCTTTGTGTAATCCCTGCACCATTGGTTCAGCATACAGAGCTGAAGAGGTCGCATGTGAAAACGAGCAAAGGGGATCGCGTCCGATGCAGCAGTCATAAGACCTAGAATTTCCATGCATAAGGCTACCGAAGGGAATGATTGTGACTGAAGGTTTCGACAAGCTGAAATCAATTTTAGACGTCTCTTGTCTGTCAAAGACAGAGTCATGGACACTGAATCTATCTGGAAACCCAAAAAGGTTACCCTTGTCTGAGGAATCAATGAACTTTTTAGTGAATTGATCCTCCAACCATGATCTTGAAGAAACAACAAAAGTCGATTCGTATGAAATTCTGCTAAATGTGAAGACTGAGCAAGTACCAAGATATCGTCCAAATAAGGAAATACCACAATACCCTGTTCTCTGATTACAGACAGAAGGGCACCGAGAACCTTTGTAAAAATTCTTGGAGCTGTTGCTAGGCCAAACGGCAGAGCCACAAACTGGTAATGCTTGTCCAGGAAAGAGAATCTCAGAAACTGATAGTTAGCTGGATGAATCGGAATATGCAGATATGCATCCTGTAAATCTATTGTAGACATATAATGCCCTTACTGAACAAAAGGCAGGATAGTCCTTACAGTTACCATTTTGAATGTTGGTATCCTTACATAACAATTCAATATTTTTAGATCCAGAACTGGTCTGAAGGAATTCTCCTTCTTTGGTACAATGAAGAGATTCGAATAAAACCCCAGCCCCTGTTCCAGAACTGGAACTGGCATAATTACTCCGGCCAACTCTAGATCTGAAACACATTTCAGAAATGCTTGAGCTTTCGCTGGGTTTACTGGGACACGGGAAAGAAAAAATTTCTTTGCAGGAGGTCTTATCTTGAAACCAATTCTGTACCCTTCTGAAATAATGTTCTGAATCCAAAGATTGTGAACAGAATTGATCCAAATTTCTTTGAAAAAACGTAATCTGCCCCCTACCAGCTGAGCTGGAATGAGGGCCGCACCTTCATGTGGACTTAGAAGCTGGCTTTGCTTTTCTAGAAGGCTTGGATTTATTCCAGACTGGAGATGGTTTCCAAACTGAAACTGCTCCTGAGGATGAAGGATCAGGCTTTTGTTCTTTGTTGAAACGAAAGGAACGTAAATGATTATTAGCCCTGTTTTTACCCTTAGATTTTTTATCCTGTGGTAAAAAAGTTCCTTTCCCACCAGTAACAGTTGAGATAATAGAATCCAACTGAGAACCAAATAATTTATTACCCTGGAAAGAAAGGGAAAGTAGAGTCGATTTAGAAGACATATCAGCATTCCAAGTTTTAAGCCATAAAGCTCTTCTAGCTAAAATAGCTAGAGACATAAACCTGACATCAACTCTGATAATATCAAAAATGGCATCACAGGGCGGAGCAAGCCTTGGAACCGAGCGGTCGCACACTATCATAGCTCCGCATATATTTTTGATTTTATAACTAAGTGACTGCTGGGCTGACCAAACTTTATTGCAAAAGTGAGGCGAAATCCTTGGGGATTGAAAGTTGCATCCAGGGGCCACCTCTGAAATTGAATTAACCCCCTTTCAAGTGGAACTCAACAACCTAAAGCTGCTGGGAAGCGACCATCTTTATGCTCAAGTGGAGCATCACAATTCTAACAACATAAGTCCCTCACGGTAATATCTACTTCTACGGCAGATATGGAATATATTTCAGAGGAGAGGGTGCTTGCACTTCTGGAGGAACACTTTACCGCTCTGAATGTATGGGTAGATCGCCGCATTGATAACTTCCTCATCTCTCCGGCTATTAAATATGGCGACCTGACTCCCTCTCCACATGGCCAAGCGGTAACTTCCGAGAGCAGCACACAGGTGGGCGGTGTGCCAAGGGATCAAACTGACGACACTGCTTACCCCGGGTGCTCCCCAGTGCGGATGCCGATTTGGCCTCTACTTGTTTTGAAAGCCGAGGGGGAAACAGGGGAGTGTGGTTATTTTCCCATCATCTCTGAGTCAGAACTGTGGAGGATGCCCTCTCCCTGGGCGAACATGGATAATATAACGTCTTGCAGAGATGCGACCGAGAGTTGGAGGAGAGTGATTGATCCTTTAAAGCCCTGGCTGTACTCATTTCTCTGGATGGGGTCCCCACGGACCTCTATGGGGGTCTTATCAGCTGGATGTGTTGCGCTGAGGCCGGTGCAGACATGCAAAGTTGGTGTCGGCTGAAACCTGGGCCATACTCTAGTGGAGCAGGAGGCTCTTCAGGACTATCCCATGGTGCTGTACTAAACAACCGATAACTTTTGTGAGGACTGAACATGGGCCCTGCTCCTATCAATATTTTTTTATTCTTAGAGACTCATTCATGTTTTTCCCCTATCCCCACATGTAGTGTCCACTGGGCTAATATGATAAATTGGTGTGCATGAAACACAGGACGGGGACTATTACGAATGAGCACTGCTTGCCCTCAATCTACAGTGGGTCTGCACCTATAGATATTGCATAGGGTAAACATCCCCCCATTGATGTGACTTATCATTGAGAGCACGAAATGTTTTAACTTAGTGACGGCCTCCAAGCTTGATATATCTGTTTTGTGACTTATGAAAGTGGCCTGCTTTTCCCTTAAGAAATGCATTGTGTATACTTACATATTTTTATTTTTATTTTTTTTACACTTGCCATTTATCTGACCAATTGTTTTGCAGCATCAGGGTGGGTTTTAGACAGATATATTTTCAGGATTAGCCTGTCATAAATTATGGGGTCTACCCTGTTAAATACATATTCTCTGCTAACTTATGTACTTCATAGGGCTAAGGTAATAAGCAGTAGCTATTTTCTTACAATATCTTGTATATACAATTGCCTCTCTGTCATCTGCGGCCGGGATGATGGAGTTGCAGAGGATGCCTAGTCTAACCCTTTTGATAATATATTGCAGATGGCATGTGCTGTATCTATAAGTAGCTTGTAATTTAATGTTTGCCTTCTGGGTTAATGAGGTGAATTACATAATAAACTTCTCTAGAGCAAGTGACTACTAAACTTTGGGCACTGCCTCCTATGTTTGCCTTAACCAGGGTGTAGGGGTTTCAAGAAGTATAAAGTTATATTAGGCATTAAATGTGAGCAATGCTTGGGTCCCTGTAAGCTAATATCTATTGTTAATAGTGAGGTTAGTGGGGCCTGTGTGGAGGTGTCAGTGTATTTCGCTCTACTTGTGTATGTACCTAACTCTGACATTCAGACTTTTTGCACCCTATGGTTGACTTATACCTGGTTATTTATACTCCTTGTATTTGATTTTATGTATAACGTTTTACATGTGTTATAGTATACACAGAGAATATATCTATATAGACGGAGCAGGCCACATACTATATTAGATTCCGCCCCCACCTACTAATTTTACTTGTAGGGGATGGAGGTGACTTGTCACCCTCCACAATCTCAGGCAGATCTGGGAAGTCTCTGCCCATCCTTATTGTTACTATGTTTATAAATGGCCCACTTATGTAGTTTTTTACCATAGACCTGTAAATGTTCCACAGGGGGCGAGCACAAGATTTCCTACAGAGCTTTCCAGCCTGTTAAAAGGCGCCTCCCCCTGAAGCTCATACTTATTACTCTCTCTCTGGCGCTGCCTACCTGTGGAGTGTATATGTTTGCGACCTATTTCATTGAAGGTCATGTAAGGGCCTATAGAGTCTTCCTCCGACTGAATACTATTAAAGTGAATGGAAGTCCATAAGTGACTTCGTACTTTGTGGAGGATGCACGTCAGATTAAAATGGTTGAAATAGAAAAAACTGGGGTAATATTTTATATGTTTTCCTGTGTGTATGATAGGCATTACTACTTATATTTCAAGGGCTCCAGCCCTGCATTGTTTTCTAGAGGGTTCTGCTGAAACTTGGTATATTATAGCATATCTCACTTGTTAGGTTTATTTAAGCCTGGTATTGAATGCTGTATATTGTGTTTGAGATTCCAAGGAGTCTATACTGGAATGTTGATACTTTGACACTCTGATTTCTTGTCTGATGTATATTGAAAATGTATGACTCTGGAAAATATGCAATTTTTGCTTGAAGCATACTCTCTCTCATGATTGTAGCAATGTCTATGCATTTACCTCAATAAAAATTATTTTAAAAAAAAAATGGCATCACAGATAAAATTATTAGCATGTTGAAGAAGAATAATAATGTTATGAGAATCATGATCTGTTACTTGTTGCGCTAAAGTTTCCAACCAAAAAGTTGAAGCTGCAGCAACATCCGCCAAAGATATAGCAGGTCTAAGAAGATTACCTGAACACAAATAAGCTTTTCTTAGAAAGGATTCAATTTTCCTATCTAAAGGATCCTTAAAGGAAGTACCATCTGCCGTAGGAATAGTAGTACGTTTAGCAAGGGTAGAGATAGCCCCATCAACTTTAGGGATTTTGTCCCAAAACTCTAATCTGTCAGACGGCACAGGATATAATTGCTTAAAACGTTTAGAAGGAGTAAATGAATTACCCAAATTATTCCATTCCCTGGAAATTACTTCAGAAATAGCAGCAGGAACAGGAAAAACTTCTGGAATAACTACAGGAGATTTAAAGACCTTGTCTAAACGTTTAGATTTAGTATCAAGAGGACCAGAATCCTCAATTTCTAATGCAATTAGGACTTCTTTAAGTAAAGAACGAATAAATTCCATTTTAAATAAATATGAAGATTTATCAGCATCAACCTCTGAAACAGAATCATCTGAACCAGAAGAATCATTAGAATCAGAATGATGATGTTCATTTAAAAATTCATCTGGATAAAGAGAAGTTTTAAAAGACTTTTTATGTTTACTAGAAGGAGGAATAACAGACATAGCCTTCTTAATGGATTCAGAAACAAAATCTCTTATGTTATCAGGAACACTCTGAACATTAGATGTTGATGGAACTGCAACAGGTAATGGTATTTTACTAAAGGAAATATTTTCTGCATTAACAAGTTTGTCATGACATTTAATACAAACAACAGCTGGAGGAACAGCTACCAAAAGTTTACAGCAGATACACTTAGCTTTGGTAGTTCCAGCACCAGGCAGCGATTTTCCTGAAGTATCTTCTGACTCAGATGCAACATGAGACATCTTGCAATATGTAAGAGAAAAAACAACATATAAAGCAAAATTGATCAAATTCCTTAAATGACAGTTTCAGGAATGGGAAAAAATGCCAAAGAACAAGCTTCTAGCAACCAGAAGCAATGAAAAATGAGACTTAAATAATGTGGAGACAAAAGAGACGCCCATATTTTTTTAGCGCCAAATAAGACGCCCACATTATTTGGCGCCTAAATGCTTTTGGCGCCAAAAATGACGCCACATCCGGAACGCCGACATTTTTGGCGCAAAAGAACGTCAAAAAATGACGCAACTTCCGGCGACACGTATGACGCCGGAAACAGAAAAGATTTTTTGCGCCAAAAAAGTCTGCGCCATAAAATGACGCAATAAAATTAAGCATTTTCAGCCCCCGCGAGCCTAACAGCCCACAGGGAAAAAGTCAAATTTTTTAAGGTAAGAAAAAATGATTGATTCAAATGCATTATCCCAAATATGAAACTGACTGTCTGAAAATAAGGAATGTTGAACATCCTGAGTCAAGGCAAATAAATGTTTGAATACATATATTTAGAACTTTATATAAAAGCGCCCAACCATAGCTTAGAGTGTCACAGAAAATAAGACTTACTTACCCCAGGACACTCGTCTACATGTTGTAGAAAGCCAAACCAGTACTGAAACGAAAATCAGCAGAGGTAATGGTATATATATATATATATAAGAGTATATCGTCGATCTGAAAAGGGAGGTAAGAGATTAATCTCTACGACCGATAACAGAGAACCTATGAAATAGACCCCGTAGAAGGAGATCATTGCATTCAAATAGGCAATACTCTCCTCACATCCCTCTGACATTCACTGCACGCTGAGAGGAAAACCGGGCTCCAACCTGCTGCAGAGCGCATATCAGCGTAGAATCTAGCACAAACTTACTTCACCACCTCCATAGGTGGCAAAGTTTGTAAAACTGATTTGTGTATTTATAGGCATTTTGAGGTTTGGGAAACTTTGCCCCTCCTGGTAGGAATGTATATCCCATATGTCACTAGCTCATGGACTCTTGCTAATTACATGAAAGAAAATTAATTTTATGTATTAGGCAATTAAACATCTTAGTACATAACTTACCAAGTATCAAACCATTTCCACAAATTCCTGCATTCATATCTTCATAAAGGAGTGATTGCTTTAGAATATACGAGTCATGTGCACTCCCTGGAAAAGCTGACAACAGAGAAATAATTTTGTATTTGTGGTCACATACAACTTGAGTGTTTAGAGAGTGCCACCCCTTTCTGTTAAAATATGTTTCTGGATGATCAATTGGTGCACAATTTTGTATGTGTGTGCAGTCAATACATCCTAGAGTATTTGGTATTCCATAATGTTCATAGAAATATTCCTTAATTATATTTTTTTCATTTTCAGTCATTGGAAATTTTATAAATCTGTCAATATTTTTCTTGAAAACATTAATTACCTGGTTAAGAAACCTGGAAAAAGCACTTTGTGACACATCTGTAATAGAACTGGTGGTATGTTGGAAAGAACCCGTTCCCAAAAAATGAAGTGTGGTCAATAATTTAACAATTCCTGGTATTGCTCTATTTCTCCTTGTTCTAGGATCCAAATCATCTTTAAATAATTCATAAAGGGTAATTATAACTGATTTGTTAAATCGAAATCTTTGAAATACAATATCATCAGGCATGTCATTTAAAAATTGTCTTTCTCTGTATGTTCTGGGCCTGTATACCCTGTGTGTCCTCATGGTTGTTGTTTCTGAAATTAATCCTTGAGATTGTTCAACATCATTTTCATTCAAGATTTCTATCCTATTTGTATGATGTGTTATCAACCTCCTTCTCCTTTGAAATCTTCTATGTTGAAATAATGTATAATATATATATTCTGCCATCTGTAATAATAAATATTAAATAGAATTGTAAATTAAATATTTTATTAAATTTAAAATCATATATTTCGAAATAATTTTCGTAAACTTACCCTCGTAAATAGAATTTCACGCACTTTTTTGAAAATTACGTCAAAATATTTATAGTCTCCATAATTGCTTATTACGACGCTCTTTGATCACGTCATTTTTGATCATTGCACATTTTGTAATAAAGTTTTGTAGTGAAAACATACGCAATCATCCTTCGCTATTTCAATATAAACTTCGTAAATGTGTTTGTGAATATTCGTAACTGCAATCGTTACGTAATTTGACATTATAAAAGTCCACTTTTTATGGCGCGAAATTCTCTATGCTACTTTCAGGAGTAAACTTAAAATTCGATTTTCATTTCCAAAAGAAAAACAAGTGTATTTAAATTACGAAAATATTAACAATGGTAAGTACATATAATCCACCATATTATATATATTTATTGTATATGTTATTTTACATTTACTTTTATTTATTTAAAGAAATATGACATTTAATGATAATGTTATTTTATTAAAAAGACATTTAAAATGTATTCATAGGTTCTACCAACTGGAGTATCATCACAAAATAGTGAGTCTGGTAGAAACCCTGCATTCACAGAAGAGGAAAATCTGGTATTAGCACAGCAAATGCAAATGTATTATGATAAACTGTTTGGATCCATGGCTGCAAAAACTTCTAATTTTGAAAAGAATTCAATATGGGAAAAAATTTCAAAATCTGTATCAGCTGTAGGTGTTAGGCCCAGATCAGTGACCAAATGCAAAAAAAGATACTCTGATTTAAAAATTAAAGTTAAAGCAAAAATGGGAAAAGAAAAAACTGAAAGAATGAAAACAGGTGGTGGAACATATGTACCAATCACATACTCTGATTCTGAAAAAATAATTAGAGAATTAATCCCAGCTGCAATGGTTTCTGGAGTTCCTGGACTTACTAATATTGGTGTAAGAACAGGATAATGTAATTTTAAATATGTATGTGAAATAATAAATATAAAATAAACCAAAAACATTTTTTTTTAGTGGCAGAAGAACAAAATGAAAGCTCACAAGAAAATCTTGAGACACCATCATTGGATCTTAATGAATGTAATATTAATGAAAACGAAATGTTGGATAATTTAGAATGTGATATAACTAATAAAGAAATAAGTATTGAAAGTGAACTACCACCCAACAATATATCATCTCAAAATAAAATACCAATTAATGTAGTGTTGGATTTATCACAAGCCACATTTTCAAATAGTAACATAGAACAGGAGGAGGAAAACAACAATAGCAATGAAGCTGAACATACAATTATTTTTTTACAAAATGAAAATAATTCATTACCATCAGAAAATGAGAACAATCCTGAGGACAATGAATTTTATAAGGATGTTGGTGAATTTAGTTATAAATTAATACAACATAATGATTTATTACGCGACAGACTTGAGATTATGAATAACACAATGCTTGAATTTAAGGAAGAAATAGTTAAACAAAATCATGCTATTAAAAATTTAAATGATTCTGTTGAAAAAAGTAATACACATTTGGAACACATTAGTGAGTCCTTAAAATCAATAGCTCAGTCAATGATTTTTTTATGCCAAAAAAATGATTGTACTAATACTCCTTTAAATTTAAATGTTAGTTCTTCAGAAAATCCTGAAAATTTAAATTCATTTGTAACCAAATCAACCAATTTAGGTAATTCAGATATTGATGGAATACATTCTGATGTTATAATTTCTGATGGAAAAAGAAAAGGACATCAGAATTCTGATGGTAATCTTCAAGCTAGTAAAAAACCAATAAGAAAATATAGAAAAAGAAAATAAATTTAATATGTGTATATTATAATTCTTTGAGTTAAACATAGTAATTTAAAATAAATGAAGATAAAAAACTTGTAAAATATTTGTAAGGTTTATTTTTGTAAAATATTAAAGGGACAGTGCACACAAATATGCAGACACATGTGTATTATAAACTAATATAAGTAAGAACATGATTTGATAATGATATATACATCCATGTTCATTAATTATATATTCATACTTGTGAACACCCCACACTGAAATCATAAATCAAATGTACACGTCCCTTTAATACATGTGTGAAAATATGTAATGTGTTGTATGGTGTATAAATCTAAAAAATAAAAAGACCAATTGTAAACATTCTTTTTATTAACTTTCTAAATAACAAACGAAAAAACAAACATAAGATATTAATGTGGATAATAAAATGGTCCACCACATGTTTTAACCCCAGAATAAAATGCCCTTCCCTCCCACCTTCTTTCTCGGAACATTAGAGCACGCTGTTCTTTTTGATTTTCAATCACTCTGGTTAAAAGTCTTCTTACTTTTTGATTGTGAAGTCTTTTTTTTTTAAATTGTGAAGCATAGAGTCTTTTAAAATGGTGAGATTGTTGTTTATATTCTCTATCAAAACACACATTTTATCCCATTTATTCTCTTCCATTTTTCCTGTTAGACATAAAACAAATATCATATTAAACTACATTAAAATTTAATTGCACTAAGCACATATTTAAAATATTGTTATGATAAAGAAAAAAAGAAAAAAGGAATTGATAGTTCATGTGTTAAAAATAAAAACTGTGACAACAATGTAATTTTATTTTTACATTTAAATTAAAAATGCACACACATATAAGTGACATTCTTTATTAACATACAAATTAACATGGTAAGGTGTAAATTAATACATACCTTGTTCATGTGGTTGAGAATCTTCTCCATTGGCAGCATCAACCACATTTGTACTAATTGCATTTTCATCATCTTAAAAAAAAAGAAAATTAAATTATTTAGAAACATATTTATATATTAATTTCTATATTACAAGTAGTGAAAATAAAATATTGTGCATCCATTAATGTATAACAAATCCCTTTTATGGAGGCATAATTAATAAACATCCATTACAAGTGATTTTAACATTATTTACAAATCTGAAGCAGGTTTTTGGGGTTAAACTTAGCAGATGTAAGGAGATATCCTAACATGTTATAGATCAGGGGATTTACATATTGGTCTATAGGGAACTTTGTCATATAAAAAAATTAATATATATTCTAAAAATACAACGCTTAAAGGGACAGTGAACACACTCATAGAACATGCAATTTTAAGAAAATATCTAATTTACTCCGATTATCAAATTTTAATAATATTCTTGCTATCTTGATTTGAAAAAGAAGGCATGTAAGCTAAGGAGCCAGCAATTATTTTGGTCAGCAGTTGTTTATTGTGCGTGAACTTATCCAACAATCAAGAAGAACAACCCAGGTTGATTGCCAAAAATGTGCTAACAACTAAACCTACATTATAGCTTTTCGAATAAAGATAGCAAGAGAATGTATAACATTTGATAATAGGAGTAAACTAGAAAGTTGATTTTAATTGCATGCTGTATCTTATTCACAAATTAAAGAATGTGGGTTCATTGTCACTTTAAATTGATGTTTAAATTTACATGCTAAATGATTATAAAATAAAAATATCCACATATATACCGGTAATGATGAATTCAATATTTTGAATTGCTGGAATTTCAAATTGGTCACTTCCACGCGCTGCCTCAGTGCTTTCAGCAAGTAATGCTGGTGATGTAGTAACTTCTTGCACTAAATTAAAATAAACTTGATGTAATTTTTTATAAGGAACATGATATGTTAACTAAATAAATTAAAAGAAAAAATAAATTACCTTCATCCACATCCTCAGAATTATTTTGCTGTGAAACATCACTTTCTGGGCCAACAGAGACATCTACATGTTCTTCACACAAGGGAGAAGTCTGGGAAGATGATGCTGAAGTCGACTGTTGCTCAATGTCCACATTAGGGTTTACAGACATTAAAAGTTTAATAAATATTCTTTCATATTTTAAAAATCGCCTCCTCCTCTTATTCTTTCTTTGAACTTTCCTTTTAATGTCTGCAACCCTTTTGCGACATTGAGCCAGTGTCTTTATATGTGTGGCATTTAAATTAACAATTTCAGCAATATCTTCCCAGATTGCATCCCTTGTCTTTAAACTAGTGTCACGCCTCTGTGGTCCAAAAAGCATGTCATAGTTTGGTTCCAAAGCAGATACAAGGATTTTATTCTCCACAACTGTAAACCTCTCAGCAACCATTTTCAAATATCTCATCAACTGCCTCACAGAATAAAATATGATATCTATATAAATATACATGTAACCAGAGTAAAATGTAAAATATGCTGTGATTGGAGACTATTAAGGAAGTACTCATAAATATGCGTACATAAATGTATTGCAAGGTATTATGGTAACAGAAATAATATAACAATAAATATGATTGGTTAACAAATATTGCACATTGAACATTGTTTAAAACATATACGCAATTTCGTAATAATACAAATGAGTGAAAATATCTAAATAAAGAGCGTAAAAATATTTATTGTACGATTTCAATAAAAAGAATAACAAAATATAACCAGAACAGTAAAAGCAGAATTCATTGCGAAGGAGAGTTTCATTGCGAAAGAGAGGGCGTAGGATGGGCGTAACTTGAGTAAATATAGCAAGTTTCACAGATATGTTACGATGATATAAAAAACATACGCCATACGAATCACACATTCAACTCACATACATATCTCGCCAGCCATCCTTTGGCGAAATAACATGAATAACATTATTTACAATATTTATTTCATTTTAAAAATAATACGATATAACGTATTTAGACAATATACTATAACTGTAGTTTTACATTTTGAAATATGCAAACACAAACTGAAATAAAGTGAATCATTAAAATTACGAAGCGACGCAATTATATATGGAAACCCATTTCGAGGTTCGTGAAATGATATAAGGAGGCGAAGTCTATAGTTTACTATGGACAGCTTATCGCGTAACGTATTGTTAACAATGGACTGCCCACTTTATACGATCATTACGCAAGGCGTGAAATTTGCGAGAGTTGCGAGTCAGAAATACACATTTCTCGCCGCCAATTACGAACTTTCAATCATCAAGGCCATAGACCTGTAGATAAAGAAAAAACAGAGTAACCAACCCTGGTTTTCTATATAGGGGTAGCAAAAATGTTGGAGGGTAAGCAAAGACCATCTCGCTGTCTTTTAAATAGGATCCTCACTTTTATATCTTAAAATTGCTTTTCTTAAACTTTTCACACTATTAAAATCCTAACTGGCTTTTTTTTTTTAAATACAACCCACAGTTTATAGAAAAATGTTTAGCAACTTACATGCTGCTTTAACCCCTTAGTGACCAGAGAACTTTTCCATTTGTTGACTGTCTGGGACCAAGGCTATTTTTGCATTTCTGCAGTGTTTGTTAGTGATGTCGCGAACTTAAAACGGGCGAACCGGGCGAACCGCCATTGACTTCAATAGGCAGGTGAATTTTAAAACCCACAGGGACTCTTTCTGGCCACAATAGTGATGGAAAAGTTGTTTCAAGGGTACTAACACCTGGACTGTGGCATGCCGGAGGGGGATCCATGGCAAAACTCCCACGTAAAATTACATAGTTGATGCAGAGTCTGGTTTTAATCCATAAAGGGCATAAATCAACTAACATTCCTAAAATGTTTGGAATAACGTGCTTTAAAACATCAGGTATGATGTTGTATCAATCAGGTAGTATAAGGGTTACGCCCGCTTCACAGTGACAGACCAAACTCTCCGCACCGCAAACAACCGCAAACAGTCCATTTGCACAACCGCAAACTCCCCATTTGTACAAGGTTGGATACCAAGCTAGCCATGTCCCGTTCCTTGTCCTCACTGATGTCATTGAAGGTCTCTTCCTCCACCCAGCCACGTATAACACCAAGGGTGCCCGAAAGGTGACAACAAGCCCCCTGGGACGCCTGCTGTGTTTGGTCTTCCACCTCCACAAAGCCACCTTCCTCCTCTGACTCCTCTTCTTCAGACTCCTCTCTCTGCATTGTCTCTCTCTGCGTTATTATAAGGTGTGTTAAGTAGTACTATTCCTATCAGTTTAATCCCTGTTACGTCCCCTATCAGGGGACGTGTATATGGCATGGATTTTAGGAACCGGGAGATGGAAAAAAATGCTTGGTCGGTCCTCCTTCAAATTTGGGGCACTGCGTGTGCAATCGTGGCCGGACTTTTAGCCGATGGACATTTGGCCGACGGACATTTGGCCAAAACACAAGTGGCTGTCAGATAACAGTCCGGCCATGAGATAGATAGATTTGATAGATAGATCAATAGATACATTTGATAGATAGATTTGATTGATAAATAGATAGATTTGATAGATAATTTCCCAGACAGAGAATTACAAGACGTGTGGTCTGAGACCCATGGTAAGGTTCCCAGAGGCAGTTGCGGCACCAGGGGACGTGTATATGGCATGGATTTTAGGAACCGGGAGATGGAAAAAGATGCTTGGTCGGTCCTCCTACTTAAAATTTGGGACACTGCGCGTGCAATCTACTGTGCCACCAGATTTGAGTGGTGTGTTAAGTAGTACTATTTTTATCAGTTTAATCCCAGTTACGTCCCCTATCAGGGGACGTGTATATGGCATGGATTTTAGGAACCGGGAGATGGAAAAAGATGCTTGGTCGGTCCTCCTACTTCAAATTTGGGGCACTGCGCATGCAATCGTGGCCGGACTTTTAGCCGACGGACATTTGGCCGACGGACATTTGGCCGAAACACAAGTGGCTGTCAGATAACAGTCCGGCCACAAGATAGATAGATTTGATAGATAGATAGATACATAGATTAGATAGATCAATAGATGCAATAGATACATTTGATAGATACGATAGATAGATAGATTTGATAGATAATTTCCCAGACAGAGAATTACAAGACGTGCGGTCTGGGACCCATGGTAAGGTTCCCAGAGGCAGTTGCGGCGCCAGGGTACGTGTATATGGCATGGATTTTAGGAACTGGGAGTTGGAAAAAGATGCTTGGTCGGTCCTCCTACTTCAAATTTGGGGCACTGCACATGCAATCTAATGTGCCACCAGATAGGAGTGTTGTGTTAAGTAGTACTATTCCTATCAGTTTAATCCCTGTTACGTGCCTTTTTTTTTGTTTGGTTTTTGAAACCACAGTGCAGCACGAGAGGCCAGAAACATTTGTCATGTACACATGCCTGAAAAATTAGGTGCTGTAGCAGCGGCCAGAAAAATTGATGTTTGTTTCCCAGGCAGAAAGTGCCCTAAAACATTGCGGCTTGAACCCTAGTTGGTGGCGGATAAGTCACGAAAGTCATCCGGCATTTGAAGATAAAATATAGCAGCGTGTGGACCATTTTTAGCCCAAGGCAGCTCATCTCATCAGGCCTTTTTTACTCGAATGTATCGCCCAATGTCAGTCCCTTCGGGATCCATCCCTCATTCATCTTAATAAGGTGAGGTAATCTAGACTTTTTTGACCTAGGCGACTTCTCTTCTCAGTGACAATACCTCCTGCTGCACTGAAGGTCCTTTCTGACAGGACACTTGAAGCGGGGCAGGCCAGAAGTTCTATCGCAAATTGGGATAGCTCAGGCCACAGGTCAAGCCTGCACACCCAGCAGTCAAGGGGTTCATCGCTCCTCAGAGTGTCGAGATCTGCAGTTAAGGCGAGGTAGTCTGCTACCTGTCGGTCGAGTCGTTCTCTGAGGGTGGACCCCGAAGGGCTGTGGCGATGCATAGGACTTAAAAAGCTCTGCATGTCCTCCATCGACAACACGTCTGTAAAGCGTCCTGTCCTTGCCGGCGTGGGAGTCGGAGGATTACTTTCACCTCTTCCCCTGTTAGATTCCCGTTGTGCTGTGACATCACCCTTATACGCTGTGTAAAGCATACTTTTTAATTTATTTTGGAACTGCTGCATCCTTTCCGACTTGCGGTAATTCGGTAACATTTCAGGCACTTTATGCTTATACCGGGGATCTAGTAGCGTGGACACCCAGTACAGGTTGTTCTCCTTCAGCTTTTTTATACAAGGGTCCCTCAACAGGCACGACAGCATGAAAGACCCCATTTCACAAGGTTGGATGCCGAGCTACTCATGTCCCGTTCCTCGTCCTCAGTGATCTCACTGAACGTATCTTCTCCCCCCCAGCCACATACAACACCACGGGTACCAGATAGGTGACAACGAGCACCCTGGGATGCCTGTTGTGGTTGGTCTTCCTCCTCCTCCTCAAAGCCACATTCCTCTTCTGACTCCTCTTCCTCACAATCCTCTGGTCCAGCAAGCAATGCTGATAAGGCTGTTTCTGGTGTTGATGGTGACCACAACTCTTCCTCTTCACGCTCATCTATGGCCTGATCCAGCACTCTTCGCAGGGCACACTCCAGGAAGAAAACAAATGTTATGATGTCGCTGATGGTGCCTTCGGTGTGACTGACTAGGTTTGTCACCTCCTCAAAAGGACGCATGAGCCTACAGGCATTGCCCATGAGCGTCCAGTAACGTGGCAAAAAAATTCCCAGCTCCGCAGAGGCTGTCCTAGCACCCCGGTCATACAAATACTCGTTAACGGCTTTTTCTTGTTGGAGCAGGCGGTCGAACATTAGGAGTGTTGAATTCCAACGTGTCGGGCTGTCCCAAATCAAGCACCTCACTGGCATGTTGTTTCGCCGCTGGATATAGGAAAAGTGGCCATGGCCGTGTAGGAACGCCTCAAATGGCCACACACCTTCCTGGCCTGCTTCAGGACATCCTGTAAGCCTGGGTACTTATGCACAAAGCGTTGTACGATCAGATTACACACATGTGCCATGCACGGCACATGTGTCAACTTGCCCAATTTCAATGCCGCCACCAAATTACTTCTATTGTCAGAAACCATTTTGCCGATCTCCAGTTGGTGTGGAGTCAGCCACTGATCCACCTGTGCGTTCAGGGTGGACAGGAGTGCTGGTCCGGTGTGACTCTCTGCTTTCAGGCAAGTCAACCCCAAGACAGCATGATACTGCTGTATCCGGGATGTGGAATAGTACATGGGGAGCTGGGAGGGTGCCGTTGATGTGGAGCAAGACGCAGCAGCAGAAGAGGACTCAGCCAAGAAGGTTATGGAAGAGGATGGAGTAGGAGGAGTAGAGGAGGTGGCAGCAGGCCTGCCTGCAAGTCGTGGCGGTGTCACCAACTCCTCTGCAGAGCCACGCATTCCATGCTTGGCAGCCGTCAGCAGGTTTACCCAATGCGCAGTGTAGGTGATATACCTGCCCTGACCATGCTTTGCAGACCAGCTATCAGTGGTCAGATGGACCCTTGCCCCAACACTGTGTGCCAGACATGCCATTACTTCCTTTCGCACAATCGAGTACAGGTTGGGGATTGCCTTTTGTGCAAAGAAATTTCGGCCGGGTACCTTCCACTGCGGTGTCCCAATAGCTACAATTTTTTTGAACGCCTCAGATGCCTCAGACTCCACCAGCTTGTAGCAACAGCATGCGTTGATTGGCGTGCTGTCTAGCTGACCCCGGGTGCCGATGCATGCTGTCTGACTGTGCCACTAGCTCCTTGCGACAACCTCCCCCTGCTTCCAACTCGTCTCCTCCTCTTCCTCTCTGTCTCCCCATCTGAACTTTCCCCCTGTTCTTCTTTTCTTCTAGCGGGCACCCACATGACATCCACGGATGCATCGTCATCATCAACCGCTTCACTTGTATCTGACAAATCAACAAAAGAAGCAGCAGCGGGTACAACATCATCATCATCACACCGTACATCCATGTCTGTAATGCTGCCTGACTGAGACATATCAATGTTATCTACATCCTCTGTCAATGATGGTTGCGCATCACTCATTTCTTCCAACTGATGTGTAAATAACTCCTCTGACAGATCAAGTGAAGCGGCTGTGGTGCTAGTGTTGGTGGTGGTGGTAGGCGGGCGAGTGGTAACTTGAGAGGTGCCCAAAGATAAGCTGGAGGAGGATGGTGCATCAAGGTTCGGAGCGGAAGCTATAGAAGATTGGGTGTCCTGTTAAAAAGTCAACTATGTCCTCAGAACTTTTTGAGTTCATGGGACGTGGCCTCTGAACACTGGGCATTATTCTAGGGCCAAAGGGAATCACAGCACCACGACGGCACCTGCGGGGTGGCCTGCCTCTGCCTGTCACTTTTTTTAAATGTACACTTACACTACTATTAAACAAGATATGAGTGGTGCCACTGGGCAAGTGGGCACAGTATACGCTGTGAGCCTGACACAAAAAAGCAGACTGATGTTTCACAGTCCAAAAAGTTTTTATTTTTTTAAATGTACACTTACACTACTATTAAACAATATATGAGTGGTGGCACTGGGCAAGTGGGCACAGAATACGCTGTGAGCCTGACACAAAAAAGCAGACTGATGTTTCACAGTCCAAAAAGTTTTTATTTTTTAAATGTACACTTACACTACCATTAAACAAGATATGAGTGGTAGCACTGGGCAAGTGGGCCCAGTATACGCTGTGAGCCTGACACAAAAAAGCAGACTGATGTTTCACAGTCCAAAAAGTTTTTTGTTTTTTTTAAATGTACACTTACACTACTATTAAACATATGAGTGGTGCAAGTGGGCACAGTATACGCTGTGAGCCTGACACAAAAAAGCAGACTGATTTTTTTTTTTAAATTTACACTACTGTTACACCAGATATGAGTGGTGGCACTGGGCAACTGGGCCCAGTATACGCTGTGAGCCTGGCACACACGCTGGCAGGCAGGCAACTGGAATTAGATTACACTAGCAGACTAATGTTTCACAGTCGAAAAAGTTTTTTTTTTTTAAATTTACACTACTGTTACACCAGATATGAGTGGTGGCACTGGACAAGTGGGTCTGGCATACACGCTGGCAGGCAGGCAACTGCAATTAGATTACGCTAGCAGACTGATGTTTCACAGTCGAAAAAGTTTTTTTTTTAAAATTTACACTACTGTTACACCAGATATGAGTGGTGGCACTGGGCAAGTGGGCCTGGCATACACGCTGGCAGGCAGGCAACTGCAATTAGATTACACAAGCAGACTGATGTTTCACAGTTAAAAAAGGTTGTTTTTTTTAATTTACACTACTGTTACACCAGATATGAGTGGTGGCACTGGGCAAGTGGGCCTGGCACACACGCTGGCAGGCAGGCAACTGCAATTAGATTACACAAGCAGACTGATGTTTCACAGTCAAAAAAGTTTTAGTTTTTTAAATTTACACTACTGTTACACCAGATATGAGTGGTGGCACTGGGCAAGTGGGCACAGTATACGCTGTGAGCCTGGCACACACGCTGGCAGGCAGGCAGGCAACTGCAATTAGATTACACAAGCAGACTGATGTTTCACAGTCGAAAAAGTTTTTTTTTTTTTTAATTTACACTACTGTTACATCAGATATGAGTGGTGGCACTGGGCAAGTGGCTTGGCAGGCAGGCAACTGCAATTAGATTACACAGGGGAAAAAAAAAAAACAGACTGATGTTCTAGCCCTAAAAAGGGCTTTTTGGGTTGCTGTCCTTACAGCAGAGATCAGATAAGTCCTTCAGGACTGTAGTGGACACTGAATACACTAGCCTAGCTATCAATTTCCCTATTAAATCACCAGCAGCTACACTGTCCCTCCTCTCACTAAGAATGCAGCTTCCGAATGAATCTAAAATGGCTGCTGTCCAGGAGCTGGGAGGGTCTGGGAGGGAGGGTCTGCTGCTGATTGGCTGGAATGTGTCTGCAGACTGAGATACAGGGTCAAAGTTTACTCAATGATGACGAATAGGGGGCGGATCGAACATCGCATATGTTCGCCCGCCGTTGCGAACGCGAACAAGCTATGTTCGCCGGGAACTATTCGCCGGCGAACTATTCGCGACATCACTAGTGTTTGTGTTTAGCTGTAATTTTCCTCTTACTCATTTACTGTACCCACACATATTATATACCACTTTTCTCACCATTAAGTGGACTTTCTAAAGATACCATTATTTTCATCATATCTTATAATTTACTATACAAAATATATAAAATATGAGGAAAAATGGAAGCAAAACACACTTTTTCTAACTTTGACCCCCAAAATCTGTTAAGTAGCACTTTGATATTTCCAAACCATTTTTTTTTTTCAAAATTAGGGATAGTTACATTGGAACATTGATATCTTTCAGGAATCCCTGAATATCCCTTGACATGTATATATTTGTTTTTAGAAGACATCCCAAAGTATTGATCTAGGCCCATTTTGGTATATTTCATGCCACCATTTCACCGCCAAATGTGATCAAATAAAAAAAATTGTTCACTTTTTCACAAATTTTTTCACAAACTTTAGGTTTCTCACTGAAATTATTTACAAACAGCTTGTGCAATTATGGCACAAATGGTTGTAAATGCTTCTCTGGGATTCCCTTTGTTCAGAAATAGCAGACATATATAGCTTTGGTGTTACTTTTTGGTAATTAGAAGGCCGCTAAATGACACTGCGCACCACACGTGTATTATGCCCAGCTGTGAAGGGGTTAATTAGGGAGCTTGTAGGGTTAATTTTAGCTTTAGTGTAGTAGACAACCCAAAGCATTGATCTCTCTCTGCATCGGTGGGGTAAAAAGGATATTGCAGTGATGCCTGAATATCGAGGCATTACTGCAATACCCTCGAAGCAGCTGGAAGCGATCAGGATCGCTTCCAGAACTTCAAACCCCAGGACGTGCCAGGTACGTCCATTGTCACTAACTGATAGTTTTTGCAGGACGTACCTGGCACGTCCTTGGTCGTTAAAGGGATAGGAAAGTCAAAATTAAACTTGCATGATTTTGATAGAGCAAGCCATTTTAAGACACTTTTAAATTCACTTCTAATTTCAAATGTGCTTCGTTCTCTTGGTATCCCTTGTTGAAAAAGAATACACACAGATCCTACACTAGTTGGAGCTAGTTGCTAATTGGTGCCTGCATACATTTGTCTTTTATGGATTGGCTAACTAGATGTGTTCAACTAGCTGGCAGAAGTGCAATGCTGTTTCTTCAGTAAAGGATAAAAAGATAATGAAGCAATTTTGGTAATAGAAGTAAATTGGAAAGTTTAAAAGTGTATATTCTAGTATATGAAATCATCAACAGTGTATTTAATTTGATATACTTACTAGCTATCCATGCCTATAGGCCCAGTTATACCTTAACCAATCATTTAAAGGCCCATAAGACTGATTTTTGGATACTTTCACAGAGCAATTTTGTAGTTTTTAATTGCTTTTAATAAAAGTAATGTTTTATCTGTGGCTTACTTTTGCACCAAGGGAATAAGTGATATTCAAATTTGGGAAACAGATGTGCTTTTCAGTGCATGCTTTCAGTCAGTACTTACAGTATTCTTAAATAGAAGCTCTTTGGAGCATTAATTTTCCAACCGTGATCCTGAAGAAATGATAGAAGCTTGAGTTTGAGCAATAACTAGTAACAAGGAAGGAGCCTGAACTAGGATGTCATCCAGATAATTTAGATGGGCTCTGATTACAGCCAATAATGATCCCAGTACGTTCATAAAGATACGTGGAGCTGTAGCCAGACCAAAAAGAAGGGCAACAAACTGATTGTTTGTTGAAGAAGGCAAACCTTAGAAATTGAAATCTCTGTGAATAGAGATATGAAAGTATGCGTCCTTGAGGTCTATGGTAGACATAACTTGACCCTGTTGGATTAGGGTAAAATTGTACAAATTGTTTCCTTCTTGAAAGTAGCGACCCTCACAATCTTGTTTACAGTTTTCAAGTCTAACATGGGTCTGAAAGTCCCTTCCTTCTTTGGAACAATTAATAGGTTGGAGTAACATCCTTTTCCCTGTTGAGAGACAAGAACTGGAGCAACTACTCCCATATCTTCTAGATCCTGAGCACACTGAATGAAGCCAACCACTTTTACAGGATTTTTGGTGACATTAAAAAGATGGAATTGTTATCACGAAAACCTATCCTATAACCCTGGGATATGACATTTTGAATCCAAGGGTCCTTGACTGAATGCAACCAGGCAACTTAATTTATGCTTACTCGATAAATACATTTATTTCATGGTGGTAAAAGTCCACAATCCATTACTCATGGAAATTCCATTCCCTGCCACTAGGAGGCGGCAAAATTCCCAAACGCCAAAAGCAATATATAACCCCTCTCACCTCTATGGTAGTTAATCTGATGTATAGCCAAGCAAAAAAGGTATGAAAAGAAATAAGAGCAAGAAACATAGGAACCAGGAAAAAAGATGTGATATAACATAAAAAACATTACCAAAAACAAGGAGTCTTGTGGACTCTTATCACCATGAAAGAAAATAATTTATCAGGTAAGTTTTCATTCATAAATGTGGTAAGAGTACACGATCCATTACTCCTGGGAACTAATAACAAAGCTGTGGAGAGTCTCCAAGTAATAAAAAGATGGTGGGATTTTTTTTTATTATGCACTTAAAAACATCCAACAGGCAAATTACACAGAAACAACAGCCTGAAGGAAATTTCAACCAAAAGCTGCCTCAGAAGAAGCGAAAACATCAAAATGGTAGAATTTAGTGAAAGTATGCAATTAAGACCAAGTAGCTGCCTTGCAAATTTAGTCAACAGAAACTTCATTCTTGAATGCCCAAGAAGTAGCTACTGATCTAGCAGAATGAGCAGTAATCTGATTAAGAGGGACCTGACCTGCCTTCAAGTAAGCTTCACAAATCAAAAGCTCATAATGAGTTCATTCCTTTAAAGTTAAGTATATCTGGTTGTAGAAAGAGATGTGTCCTTTCAAGGTACTTGCAGACAACCCCTTATCCAAACAATCCTGAAGAAACTGTAAAATTCTAGGAATTATAAAAGAATGCCAAGAGAATTTATGAGAAGGACACCATGAAATGTGAGTCTTCCAAACTCGGTAATAAATCTTTCTAGACACAGATTTGCGAGCCTGCAACATAGTATTAATCACTGAGTCAGAGAAACCTCTATGACTAAGCACTAGGCATTCAATCTCCATACCTTCAAATTTAATCATTTGAGATCCTGAGATAGAAGATCTGGCCTTAACTGAAGTGGCCAAGGTTGGCAACTGGACATCCGAACAAGATCCGCATACCAAAACCTGTGTGGCCATGCTGGAGCCACCAGCAGTACAAATGAACACTCCATTATGATTTTGGAAATCACTCTTGGAAGAAGAACTAGAGGCGGAAAGACATAAGCAGGTTGATAATTCCAAGGAAGTGACAACGCATCCACTGCTTCCGCCTGAGGATCCCTGGACCTGGACAGTTACCTGGGAAGTTTCCTGTTTAGATGAGAAGCCATCAGATCTATTTCTGGAAGCCCCCACATCTGAACAATCTGAAGAAACACATCTGGGTGAAGAGACGATTCTCCCGGATGTAAAGTCTGGCGACTGAGCTAATCCGCTTCCCAATTGTCTATACCTGGGATATGGACTGCAGAGATTAGACAGGAGCTGGATTCCGCCCATGCAAGTATCCGAGATACTTCTTTCATAGCTTGAGGACTGTGAGTCCCACCTTGATGATTGACATACGCCACGGTTGTGACATTGTCTGTAAAACAAATAAACGGTTCTCTCTTCAGAAGAGGCCAACACTGAAGAGCTCTGAGAATCGCACAGAGTTTCAAAATATTGATTGGTAATTTCACCTCTTGAGATTTCCAAACCCCCTGCGCTGTCAGAGATCCCCAGACAGCTCCCCAACCTTTAAGACTTGCATCTGTTGTAATCACAGTCCAGGTTGGACAAACAAAAGAGGCCCCCTGAACTATACGATGGTGATCTAACCACCAAGTCAGAGATAGTCGAACATTGGGATTTAAGGATATTAATTGTGATATCTTTGTATAATCCCTGCACCATTGGCTCAGCATACAAAGCTGAAGAGGTCTCATGTGAAAACAAGCAAAGGGGATCGCATCCGATGCTGCAGTCAGGAGACCTGAAACCTCCATGCACATAGCTACTGAAGGGAATGACTGAGACTGAAGGTTCCGACAAGCTGAAACCAATTTCAGATGTCTTTTGTCTGTTATAGACAAAGTCATGGATACTGAATCTATTTGGAATCCTAAAAAGGTTATCCTTGTCTGAGGAATCAAGGAACTTTTTGGTAAATTTATCCTCCAACTTTGTCTTTGAAGAAACAACACTAGTTGATTCGTGTGAGATTCTGCAGAATGTAAAGACTGAGCAAGTACCAAGATATCGTCCAAATAAGGAAACACCGCAATACCTCGCTCTCTGATTACAGAGAGTAGGGCACCGAGAACTTTTGAAAAGATCCTTGGAGCTGTTGCTAGGCCAAAAGGAAGAGCAACAAATTGGTAATGCTTGTCTAGAAAAGAGAATCTCAGAAACTGATAGTGATCTGGATGAATCGGAATATGAAGATATGCATCCTGTAAGTCTATTGTGGACATATAATGCCCTTGTTGAACAAAAGGCAGAATAGTCCATCTAGTCACCATCTTGAATATTGGTATTCTTTCTTACATAATGATTCAAAATTTTTAGATCCAGAACTGGTCTGAAAGAATTCTCTTTCTTTGGAACAATGAACAGATTTGAATAAAACCCCAGACCCCGTTCCGGAAAGGGAACTGGCACAATTACCCCGGATAACTCCAGGTCCGAAACACAGTTCAGGAAAGCCTGAGCCTTTACTGGGTTCACTGGAATGTGTGAGAGAAAGAAACTTCTCACAGGCGGTCTTACCTTGAAACCTATTCTGTACCCTTGAAAGACAATGTTCTGGATTCAATGATTTTGGATTGAATTGATCCAAACATCTTTGTAAAATCTTAGTCTGTCCCCTACCAGCTGTACTGGAATGAGGGCCGCACCTTCATGCGGACTTGGGGGCTGATTTTGATTTTCTAAAAGGCTTGGATTTATTCCAGACTTTTGAAGGCTTCCAATTGGAAACCGTTCCATTAGGGGAAGGGTCAGGTTTCTGTTCCTTATTCTGACGAAAGGAACGAAAATGGTTAGCAGCCCTAAATTTACCCTTAGATTTTTTATCCTGAGGCAAAAAGGCTCCCTTCCCCCCAGTGACAGTTGAAATAATAGAATCCAACTGAGAACCAAATAATTTATTACCTTGGAAAGAAAGAGATAGCAACGTTGACTTAGAAGTCATATCCGCATTCCAAGATTTAAGCCATAAAGCTCTTTTAGCTAAAATAGCTAAAGACATATACCTGACATCAATTCTAATGATATCAAAAAATGGCATCACAAATGAAATTATTAGCATGTTGAATTAGCTTAACAATGCTACAGGGAGTGCAGAATTATTAGGCAAGTTGTATTTTTGAGGATTAATTTTATTATTGAACAACAACCATGTTCTCAATGAACCCAAAAAACTCATTAATATCAAAGCTGAATAGTTTTGGAAGTAGTTTTTAGTTTGTTTTTAGTTATAGCTATTTTAGGGGGATATCTGTGTGTGCAGGTGACTATTACTGTGCATAATTATTAGGCAACTTAACAAAAAACAAATATATACCCATTTCAATTATTTATTTTTACCAGTGAAACCAATATAACATCTCAACATTCACAAATATACATTTCTGACATTCAAAAACAAAACAAAAACAAATCAGTGACCAATATAGCCACCTTTCTTTGCAAGGACACTCAAAAGCCTGCCATCCATGGATTCTGTCAGTGTTTTGATCTGTTCACCATCAACATTGCGTGCAGCAGCAACCACAGCCTCCCAGACACTGTTCAGAGAGGTGTACTGTTTTCCCTCCTTGTAAATCTCACATTTGATGATGGACCACAGGTTCTCAATGGGGTTCAGATCAGGTGAACAAGGAGGCCATGTCATTAGATTTTTTTCTTTTATACCCTTTCTTGCCAGCCACGCTGTGGAGTACTTGGACGCGTGTGATGGAGCATTGTCCTGCATGAAAATCATGTTTTTCTTGAAGGATGCAGACTTCTTCCTGTACCACTGCTTGAAGAAGGTGTCTTCCAGAAACTGGCAGTAGGACTGGGAGTTGAGCTTGACTCCATCCTCAACCCGAAAAGGCCCCACAAGCTCATCTTTGATGATACCAGCCCAAACCAGTACTCCACCTCGCTGGTGTCTGAGTCTGACTGGAGCTCTCTGCCCTTTACCAATCCAGCCACGGGCCCATCAAGACTCACTCTCATTTCATCAGTCCATAAAACCTTAGAAAAATCAGTCTTGAGATATTTCTTGGCCCAGTCTTGACGTTTCAGCTTGTGTGTCTTGTTCAGTGGTGGTCATCTTTCAGCCTTTCTTACCTTGGCCATGTCTCTGAGTATTGCACACCTTGTGCTTTTGGGCACTCCAGTGATGTTGCAGCTCTGAAATATGGCCAAACTGGTGGCAAGTGGCATCTTGGCAGCTGCACGCTTGACTTTTCTCAGTTCATGGGCAGTTATTTTGCGCCTTGGTTTTTCCACACGCTTCTTGCGACCCTGTTGACTATTTTGAATGAAACGCTTGATTGTTCGATGATCACGCTTCAGAAGCTTTGCAATTTTAAGAGTGCTGCATCCCTCTGCAAGATATCTCACTATTTTTGACTTTTCTGAGCCTGTCAAGTCCTTCTTTTGACCCATTTTGCCAAAGGAAAGGAAGTTGCCTAATAATTATGCACACCTGATATAGGGTGTTGATGTCATTAGACCACACCCCTTCTCATTACAGAGATGCACATCACCTAATATGCTTAATTGGTAGTAGGCTTTCGAGCCTATACAGCCTGGAGTAAGACAACATGCATAAAGAGGATGATGTGGTCAAAATACTCATTTGCCTAATAATTCTGCACTCCCTGTATACACATTAGGATCTGGTACTTGTTGCGCTAAAGTTTCCAACCAAAAAGTTGAAACCGCAGCAACATCAGCCAAAGAAATAGCAGGCCTAATAAAATAAGCCTTCCTTAGAAATGATTCAAGCTTCCTATCTAAAGGATCTTTAAAAGAAGTACTATCTGCCGTAGGAATAGTAGTACGCTTTGCAAGAGTAGAGATAGCCCCATCAACTTTGGGGATCTTTTCCCAAAACTCCAATCTATCAGTCAGCAAAGGGTACAGTTTCTTAAACCTTGAAGAAGGAGTAAATGAAGTACCCAGACTATTCCATTCCCTAGAAATTACATCTGAAATAGCATCAGGAACTGGAAAAACCTCTGGAATAACTACATGAGGTTTAAAAACCGAATTTAAACGTTTACTGGTTTTAATATCAAGAGAACTAGTCTCCTCCATATCTAATGCAATCAACACCTCTTTTAATAAAGAATGAATATACTCCATTTTAAATAAATATGAAGATTTGTCAGTGTCAATATCTGAGGCAGAATCTTCTGAACCAGATAGATCCTCATCAGAGATAGATAAATCAAAATGCTGTCAGTCATTTAAAAATTCATTGAATTTATGAGAAGTTTTAAAAGACCTTTTACGTTTATTAGAAGGTGGTATAACAGACAGGGCCTTCTGAATAGAATTAGAAACAAATTCTCTCACATTAACAGGAATATCCTGAACATTAGATGTTGAAGGAACAACAACAGGTAATGGATTACTACTAATGGAAATATTATCTGCGTTTGAAAGTTTATCATGACAACTAACACAAACTACAGCCGGAGGAACAGTTACCACAAGTTTACAACAAATGCACTTAGCTTTGGTAGAACCGACATCAGGCAGCAGCATTCCAGAAGTAGATTCTGAGACAGGGTCAGATTGAGACATCTTGCAATATGTAATAGAAAAACAACATATAAAGCAAAATGATCAATTTCCTTATATGACAGTTTCAGGAATGGGAAAAAATGCAAAGAGAATAAGCCTCTGTAAACCAGAAGCAAAATGAAATAAGGACTTAATCAATGTCGAAAATCTGGTGCCAAGTATGACACCCACAACTGCCAAAATATTTTTTGGCGCCAAAAACGTCTGCAACAAACACGAGCGTCATAGATGACGCAACTACGTGAAAACTCTTGGCGCCAACTAAGACACCGGAAATGACGATATTACGTCAACAAACGTAATTCTCGAGCCAAAAATGACGCAATAAATTATAGCATTTTACGCTCCTGCGAGTCTAACAGCCTGCAATTTAGAAAAGAAAGTCAATTTGAAAAATTTTCAGATAGGAAATAATTTTTTCATATGCATTTCCCAAAATGAAACTGACAGTCTGTAAGAAGGAAATATACTGATTAACCTGAATCATGGAAAATATAAGTATAAAACATATATTTAGAACTTTAAATATAAAGTGCCAAACCATAGCTGAGAGTGTCATAAATAAAAGAAAACATACTTACCAAAAGACACTCATCTAGATAAAGTAGATAGCCAAACCAGTACTGAAACGAGAATCAGTAGAGGTAATGGTATATAAGAGTATATCATCGATCTGAAAAGGGAGGTAGGAGAAAAATCTCTACGACCGATAACAGAGAACCTATGAAATAGATCCCCTTAGGATGACCATTGTATTTAATCGGTAATACTCCCTTCACATCCCTCTGTCATTCACTGCACTCTGAAAGGAACCGGGCTTCAGCATGCTGAAAAGTGCATATCAACGTAGAAATCTAGCACAAACTTACTTCACCACCTCCATAGGAGGCAAAGTTTGTAAAAACTGAATTGTGGGTGTGGTGGGGGTGTATGTATAGGCATTTTGAGGTTTGGGAAACTTTGCCCCTCCTGGTAGGAATGTATATCCCATACGTCACTAGCTTATGGACTCTTGCCAATTACATGAAAGAAAAAGAATAAACCGACTATAAGTCTGCCTGAAATCTTTAGTAGCTTCAACATAATATTTCAATGCTCTAACAAATTCCAAAGAATATAGGATTCTTTTAGAATATTTCTTCAGATTAGGACACAAGGAGGGAATAATAATTTATTTCATGTAAGGGGCAAAAGTCCATGAGCTAGTGACGTATGGGATATACATTCCTAACAGGAGGGGGCAAAGTTTCCCAAACCTCAAAATGCCTATAAATCCACCTTTCACCACACTCATACCTTAGTCTTTGCAAACTTTGCCTCCTATGGAGGTGGTGAAGTAAGATGTGCTTGATTTCTTATATGATAGGTGCTTCTAAGCATTTTGAAGCCCAGTTCCTCTCAGAGTACAGTGATTGTCAGAGGGATGTAAAGGGAGTGTTGCCTGTTGATTTCATGATTTCACCTATGGGAAATCTATTCAGAGGCTCTCTGTAATGGGTTGAAGGGATTCATCCCCTGCCTCGCTTTTCAGAACAACGTTATACTCCTATACCATTACCTGATATTATTCAGTACTTGTTTGCCTGTCTGCTATGTGTGGATGGGTGTCTTCTGGTAAGTATATCATTTTTTAAGACACACTCAGCTATGTTTGGCACTTTATATTATATTGTAAAGTTTTAAATATATGTGTTTGCTTATATTTGCCATGAGTCAGGTCTATGTATATTTCCCTTTGCAGTCTATCCGTTTCAGTTTTAATAATTCCCTTATTATGCTGTTAGAATTAACAACCTTAGGTAAAAAATGTAATGGCGTCCGCAAAACAGTTTTATCTTGATGGAAAATCAGATAAGGAGAGTCACAAGAGAGAGCAGAAAGTTCAACCACCAAGTCAGAGAAAGTTGTGTCTTGGCATCTAAGAATGTCAGTTGTGATATTAGAGTATAGCACCTGCACCATTGGCGCAGCATGCAAAGTTGAAGAGGTCTTATATGAAAACAAGCAAAATGAATTGTGTTTGATGCTGCATTCATGAAACCTAGAACTTCCATACACATGGCCACTGAAGGGAAAGATAGAGACTGAAGGTTTAGACAAGCTGAAACCAATTGTATTTGTCACTTTCCTGTCATAGAAAGAGTCATCAACACTGAATCTATTCTATAAAACCTAAGAAAGTGACCTTTGTCTGAGGAATCAAGAAACTCTTTAGTAAATTGATCCTCCAACCATGATTTGAAGAAATGACAATAGTTGTGTCGTGTGAGATTCTGCTACACGAAAATATGGAGCTAGAACCAAGATCCAGGTAAGGAAACTACAATACCCTGCATTCTGATTACAGATAGAAGAGTATATTGTAGTTGAATATCAAAAAGCGCCTAACTAGAGGCTATGGGAGGTGGGTTAGATGATTGGAATGTGCCTTTCTATCAAGGGTAGATGGTATTGGTACAATTCAAGGTTGTATAAAGTTAAATGTTTAAGCATTTAATTTAATACCTACACTAACAATTCTAAATTTTACTACACAATTTAAGTTCTTTTCATTTTTTCACTTTTGTATTTTTATTTTTAAATATTTTTTTCACATTTTTCACATTTTTCACAAAGGAGGACATTTCCACTAAGGGACTAGAGACAATCAGATTGATCATCCAACTGGTGCAATATACCCAAACCACATTTTAAGGATCTTTTTTAAAAATTGAACAACAATTTTATGTCAACCCATTATTTTAAAGTAACTTTAAAATAAGTCTTGGTTTTAAGTTTTGAAATAAGTCTTTTTGAAATAAGTCTTTGTTTTAACAAATGTTACGTATTGATGTACATGGATCCATGTTTTTAACTGAATGCTTTCAATTATATGTTTAATTTTATTTGATTGTATGTAGATAATAAACTTGTTAAATTGTTACACTGCTTAAACATTTAACTCTATACAACCTTGAATTGTACCAATACTATCTACCCTTGATAGAAAGGCACATTCCAATCATCTAACCCACCTCCCATAGCCTCTAGTTAGGCGCTTTTTTATATTCAACTACAATATACATCAACCTCAGGGGCAGCTAGGCACCCCATTATTATAAAGCTTATTGGGATATTTTGAGCGCTGTAAGATATCATTCAATACTACAGATAGAAGAGTACCAAGAACCTTTGTAAATGTTATTGGAGATGTTCTAGGCCAAAAGGAAGAGTCACAAACTGGTAATGCTTTTCCAGAAAAGAGAATCTCAGAAATGTATAATGTTCTGGATGGATAGGGATGTGAAGGTAAGCATCCTGTAAGTCTATTGTGGACATAAAGTGACCTTGCTGAACAAAAGGCAAAATAGTCCTTATAGTTTCCATCTTGAAAGTTAGAATTCTAAAAAATTTGTTTAGAGTTTACAGATCCAGACTTTGAAGGAATTTTCCTGTTTTGGTACAATGAAAAGATTTGGAACAGTCACTTCCATATTTTCCGGATTTAAAACACATTTTAGAAAGGCCTGAGACTTTAACGGATGTTTTGGAATATGAGTGAGAAAAAAAATCTTCCCATAGGTGGTCTTTTTCTGAATCCAATTCGATATCCCTAAGAAATTATATTGTGAATCCAAGTATTTTGGACAGAATCGGACCAAATTTCTTGAAAAAAATTCAGCCTGCCCCTTACCAGAAGAAATGGAATGAGGGCCGCACCTCCATGCAGTCTTAGGGGCTGTATTAGCTTTCTTAAATTGCTTGGATTTATTCCAATTTAAAGATGGTCTCCAATTAGAGCCAGGGTCTTTAGGGGAGGGAGAAGATTTTTGGTCTCTGTTTTGACGAAAGTAACGAAAACAATTGGGAGCTTACATTTCCCCATAGATTTTTTGTCTTGGGGAAGGAATACTCCTTTACCTCCAGTGATAGTGGAAATAATGTAATCTAGTTGCGAACCAAATAGATTTTTTCCTTGAAAAGAAAGAGATAGTAATCTTGTTTTAGATATCAAATCAGCATTCCATGATTAAGCTTAACGTTTTTCTAGTATGAATAGCTAAAGACATACACCTATATTACAAGTTTGTGCATTCGTCTTTTAACGCTGAAAATATGGTATTTTCAGCATTAAAACAGCACCACAGCCATTACAAGTCTTGTCGGTATAGGTGTTCCGCAAGCCTTTTAGCCTGTAACGCAACGTCGGTACCGCATTCTTAAAAATTACGTTTTTTCATGGGTTTCCCATAGTGCCGGTATTACGAGTTTTGCGGTGAGGCCAAAAAGTGAGCAGTACAGCCTATACCGTCAGTAGTTATGGGTTTTACGTTACAAATCTGTAGCATAAAACTCATAACTAAAGTGTTACAAAGTACACTAACACCCATTAACCCCTAAACCGAGGCCCACCCGCATCGCAAACACTATTTTTTTTTATTATATCTTTTTATTTTGCCAAAAAGAAAGAACAATTAACAATAGGTGTTTCCAACATAAAAGCAGATAACAAAATGCTTCCAAAAATAAACGTTAATACAAAACAGAGTACAATCTCACTTAGAAATTAATAGACACCTTCAGCGGGTAGAAATGTTCACCTAACCACTCGAAAAAAAAAAAAAAAAAGAAAAAGACGGTTCTGACATGGCATTTTTTCTTAATACATAAAAACCCTTACCAAAACTATAATCTCCATTAATGCTATATTCTCTAGATCCTATCCGACACACACACAGAGAAGAGAGAGAAAAGAAGAAAAAAAAAAAAAAACACACAACCCTCTCCCCTACCAGTTTCCACCACAATCTTTCAAGCAAGCAGCCACTCACCTCTAAGGTTAGCTTCCAATAGGAAAAGAGAGTTCTTAAACGGCTGCAGGATCAATTTTTGAGTTTCCTGATCTAAAGATTTGATAAAAATCCCCCATTTATTTAAGAAGAACCTTATATTATTATCTATCTGTGCCTGTACTGAGGCTTGTTCTAGAAACATTTGATATGTTATCCCATTTTTAAATTCAGAAAATCTGGGTTCTTTATTAGACTGCCAGTATTTTAGTACCAGTTTCCTACCAAGCAATATCATTGTATTTATTAATAAATGGCTAGGACCTGCTTCTTCCTGGTTTACTAGGAAAAAGACTACATGTTTACTTACTTGAAAGTGTTGATTTAAGATTTTAGTGACCCAGAATGAAATTTTCCCCCAGAATCTTTGAATTACAGGGCAGGACCAGAAAAGATGGAACATATCTGCTGCAAAGTACTTGCATTTACTACAAACTATCTTCTCATGTTTTTTATCCCACCGAGCCTGCCAGCTGGGTGTATAATAACATTGATACCAAATCTTTAACTGTTGTTCTTTAAAATATTCCCCTCTCATTGCCTTTGCTACCCTATCTCCAGAGTTCTTAAATAAGTCTGAATCTTGTGAGTTTTCACCTACTAAATCCCATTTAAGTTCCAAATATCTTTTATTGCTTTGTTCTTGAGAGGTGAGTAGGGCATAATAAGAGTGCGTGATAGAAAAATTTCCTGCTTGAAACATACTAGTTATCTGCCTTAATATATCATTGTCCCATTCTATTGCCTTTATTTTCCTACACTGATCAGCATAGTGGCGTATTTGTAAATAAGAAACGAAAAGGCGATTTGGTATATTGAATTCAGATTTACATTCATTAAAAGTTTTAATCGAGTTATCTTCTTTTTTGAGTAACTGTGCGATGTAGTTAATCCCTAAATCTGACCAGGCATTAAATCTAGCTGAGTCATAGCCTACCTCGAATTCAGGGTTACCTTTAATTGATAGAAAAGATGATCCTCTATGGCTGATCCCAATTTTAGCACAGAATTGACGCCAGGCCCGTATTGGTTGGTCTATGATTAGCATCCCCCTGGTTTCTATAGGAATTCGTTTTAAGGGCATGTGTGTTAATGCTTTAAGGGCATAAGGTGCTACTAGGGCTCCTTCAATTTCAAGCAAGGAGAAATGTCCTTTCTCAGAAAACCAGTCCCAAACAAATTTTAAATTGGAGGCTATATTATACATCTCAAAATCGGGAAGAGCCATGCCTGCAGCCTCTTTCCTGGCACACAAACGTTTCAACGCTATCCTAGGCTTTTTTTTTGCACCAAATGAATTGTGTTATTAGTTTATTGATTAACTGACAGTCTTTCCTCAGTAATAAGAGTGGGAGGGCCTGAAAAATATATAAAAATTTGGGGAGAGAGATCATTTTTATTAAATGTATTCGACCCATAAGAGATAGGGGCAGGTTCTTCCATCTTTCTAAATCTGCCTGGAGTGATGCAATAGCTGGTGCAAAATTTAAATTATACCATCTCTTGGAGTTAGATGCGAATTTTATCCCTAGATATGTAATATGATCTTTGGTCACTTTAAAAGGGATTTCTGGAGAACTTTTTAGTTTGATAAGCCACATAAGTTCCGATTTTTCTTTATTAATTGCAAAGCCGGAAAAGGCCTGGAAAGTTTCTAAGGCTTCCACAATTATAGGCAAATTATATTGGAGATTTTGAGCAAAGATAAGAAGATCATCAGCATATATAGCTTGAGTTATTCTGTGTCCTTCGATGTTTATCCCTAACAGTTCTTGTCTAAACAATATTGCCAGAGGCTCTAACGCCAGATTAAAAAGCAGCGGGGATAACAGACATCCTTGTCTCGTTCCTCGCTGAAGCCTGAATTGTTCTGAGGTTAAGGAGTTAACACTTAGAATCGCCCCTGGATTAGAGTAAAGTAAGGCAATAATTTGGGAGAATTTACCCTGGATACCAAAATTATTAATAGTTGTCAGCATATGATAATCACTTTTTGAAATCTGTCTGCTAAAATGTGGGTTAGGATTTTGTAATCCACATTTAGCAAAGAGATGGGTCTATAAGACTCCATTAATTCTTTATTTTTACCTTGTTTATAGATTAAGATTATTCTAGATTCTGTGAAGTATTTAAAAGGTATTTGATTATCTTGTAGGAAACCATTAAAAAGCTCACATAGAGTAGGAGTGATCGAATCTGCAAGAATTTTATATAATTCTCCAGGGAGATCATCCGGACCTGGCGCTTTGTTTAGCTTCAGTTTCACAATAGAGTTTTTAATCTCCTCTTCCTTAATTGGAGAGTTAAGGAGATCCAGGTCATCTTTGGCTATTTGAGGTATTTTAATCCTATTCCAAAAGAGATCTTTTTTTATTTTATCTATAGGTTGAGCCTGATATAGTTGTTTAAAGTAGTGCGTAAATTCCTCTAAGATATCATGAGGGAGAGTGCAAGTTTTGTGTTTAGTTTTTATTATTGATATGATACTATTAGTTTTCCTAGTACTTACCAATCTGGCTAAGAATTTCCCTATCTTATTACCGAATTGCATGTAATTACTATTTCTTTTCAGCTCGTGCTGAATTTCTTTTGATATATGCCAATTGTCTCTTTGTTTTTTGGCTTCCAGATAGTTTCGCCAGTTATCTTGACTGTTATCTGCAACATATTTTTGAAATTTATTAATAATCTGCTTAGAGAGTTGGATCCAGTAAGCGTCATTTTTCCTTTTGACTTTTATCATATAAGCCAGAATTTCTCCCCTTATCACGGCTTTGAAAGCTTGCCATAAAGATTCTATATTCAGTACTGATCCTCTATTCTCATTATAATAAAGGTTCCATTTCTCTAGCAAAAAGCCTTGAAATTTTAAATTGTTATAAAAATATGTTGGAAAATATAATCTGTGGTTTCCTAGTTTAGGATTCAAGATTGACATAGAAATAGTAATAGGGGCGTGATCCGAAATTGTGATAGGCAAGATTTCGACTTTTTTTGCCAGAGAAAACAATTTGTCACTAATTAGGAACATATCAATTCGTGAAAGGGATTTATACACTTTAGATAGACACGTAAATTCTTTACTGTCTGGATAGATATTCCTCCAGATATCTAATAAGCCTAGATTGAAGCAGAATTTTTTAAATTTTTTTGTATCCTTACAGCCTGATATAGCCTCTTTCCCCCTCCGATTTCTATCTAGAATACTAGATGCTACCAGGTTCAGGTCTCCTCCTAGAATTATGTTTTGGTTATATTCCAATAATTTGTTTTGAAGAGGTTCCCAGAACTCGGTTTTTTTTTGCATTTGGACCATAAACATTGCATAACACGAATCTTTTTGAGCCTAGTTCTACCTCTAGTATAATAAATCTCCCTTGTTGATCAATTTCTTGTTTCAGAATTTTATATTTTAATGATTTCCTAAAAATTATAGCTACCCCTCTTTTTCTCTGCACTCCTGCCGAATAGATAACTTCGCCCACCCATCCCCATTTAAGTTTTTGACTTTCTAACTCGTTTAGATGGGTCTCTTGTAAGAAGCCAATATCAATTTTAAGTTTATTAAAGTGTTGTAGTATTGCTTTCCTTTTGACCGGGGAGGTAAACCCTCCCACATTCCACGATCCTAATTTACATGATTCCGTCATATCTTATGCTTCTTTCCTGCTTCTAGGAAGAGACATAAGAGAACTAAGAGAGGGGGGGGGGGGGTGGGGGGGAAAGGAAGAAAGAAAGAAGATAAAAAAAAAAAAAAAAGAAAAGAAAAAAAAGGAGAGTCCCATTCACACGTACACCTGACCTTCCTATATTGACCCCTACTTATAATATTTAGCTTCTTACTTGACCGCATTTCTACACCTAGAGATATATTTCCTTCCTCTTCCCTTCTCCTATTCCACTTTTTACTCAGCATGACTACCCATGATACAGAGCTTGTATCCCCCACCTGATCACTTTTACCTTTGCTCTGTTCTCAAGAAGTCCTCTAGGTCCTGAGGATTATCAAAAATCCTAAAACCTTCTTTAGTCTGTATACTGATTCTGGCTGGATATAGTAGCCTAACTACCCTACCTTCCTGGATCAGGCGTGAGCAGATGGGGGCACATAGCTTCCTTTTACTTGCTGTTTCAAATGCAAAATCTTGGAAAATTCATATTTTCTTATTTTGGAAGAGGACTGTTTTTTGTGCCCTATAAGCTTGCATAATCTTGACCTTTTCTTGAAAGTTCAGGTATTTGATAATAATTGGTCTAGGTCTACTCTTATCATCCTCTTGATCTCTTAACCTGCCTAACCTATGGGCTCTTTCTACTGTGAAAGTACATGTTGGCTCATTGATGTTTAATAAGGAGGGCAGTTGGTTTGAGGCAAAGTGAATTAACTCTCGTTCAGATACTGTTTCAGAGACTCCAATCACTCTTACATTATTCCTCCTGGATCTATTTTCTAGATCCTCAACTTTGTCACTAAGATATTTGACTTGTTTCTGAATATATGTTAAGTCCTTATCTTTCTCTATGTCTCTATCTTCCAGATCTGATATTCGCTGTTCTGCTAGACCAATTCTGGTAACCATCTGCTTGATATCCTGTGACACTGAGTCTATGCTTATTTGGATTGCCTCAAATTTAGGAAGAAATAATTCACTTATTTGTTTCAATAAATCAGAGTTATTAACTGTTTCGACCACATTTTCTTGTGCTATCTCCTGACTGTTTTCAGTGCTGCGTCTTATTAGCTTTTTTTCCTGCTGCCTTCTACTCGCCATGCTTGTTGTTTTATTGTTAACTGAAGGAAGAAGGAATTTATCCATAAAGAATGGTTATGAGAGACTTAAAACTTTCTATTTACCCCTATTTACTCCTAGTTGAGAGACCTCACCTTAATTAACTAGTTTGAATTTGACTAAAGGCTTTTGCATTAGTGGTGACCTAAAACTATTGATCTTATCATTATCTCCTTCTCAACAATTCTTGTAACAAAATGCCATTAGTGAAAAATATCCAAACAATGCAGAAATATGAAGAACAATACAAAGAGGGAGACGAGAAAAAATAAAAACAAGAGTCAATCAGATATTCAAGTGAATTCACTTCCGAATCTTGCAAGGATTTTCCTATCTGTTGCTTCTACACCTTAATTATCTAGTTTGAAATTGACTACAAACTTTTAAGTTAATGGTGACCTAGAACTGTTGATCTTATCATTAACCCCTGCACAACCATGCTTATAACAAAATGCCATTAGTGAGAATTATCCAAACAATGCAGAAATATGAAGAACAATACAAAAATAAAACAAAAGTCAATCAGATACTCAAGTGGATTCACTTCCGAATCTTGCAAGAATTTCCTATCTGTTGATTCTCCCCAGATTCCCCCTCTGAATTGGCAAAAGTTGAGGAGGCTATGTCCACTTGCTATCCGCAGGAAATTAGAGAGGTTCCAGACTTCGATATCCAATCTGTGCAGGGGGAGAAAGAAGACAAGGCCTCCTCATGTGTGTATCTGTCACTATCGCAAACACTATAATAAAAATATTAACCCCAAATCTGCCGCTCCGGACATCGCCACCACTATAATAAACATATTAACCCCTAAACCATGGCACTCCAGCATCACAAACACTAGTTAAATATTATTAACCCCTAATCTGCTGCCCCAACGTCACCGCCGCCACTATACTAAAGTTATTAACCCCTAAACCTAACCCTAAGTCTAACCCTAACACCCCTAACTTTAATATAATTTACTAAATCTAAATAAAAAATACAATCATTAACTAAATAATTCCTATTTAAAACTAAATACTTACCTATAAAATAAACCCTAAGGTAGCTACAATATAACGAATAGTAACATTGTAGCTATCTTAGGTTTTTTTTTTTATTTCACAGGCAAGCTTGCATTTATTTTAACTAGGTAGACTAGTTAGTAAATAGTTATTAACTATTTACTAGCTACCTAGTTAAAATAAATACAAATTTACCTGTAAAATAAAACCTAACCTGTCTTACACTAACACCTAACATTAAATAAATTACATTAATTAAATACAGTTAACTAAAAAAAATAAACACTAAATAATACAAAATAAAAAAGAAATGTTTAAATATTTAAACTAATTACATCTAATCTAATAGCCCTATCAAAATAAAAAAGCACCCCCCAAAATAAAAAAACCCTAGCCTACACTAAACTGACAATAGCCCTTAAAAGGGCCATTTGCGGGGCATTGCCCCAAAGAAGTCAGCTGTTTTATCTGTAAAGAAAATATACAAACAACCCCCCAACAGTAAAACCCGCCACCCACACATCCAAACCCGCCACCCACACATCCAAACCCCCCAAATAAAATCCTATCTAAAAAAACCTAAGCTCCCCATTGCCCTGAAAATGACATTTGGATGGGCATTGCCCTTAAAAGGGCATTTAGCTCTTTTTCGCTGCCCAAACCCCTAATCTAAAAATAAAACTCACCCAATAAACCCTTAATAAAACCTAACACTAACCCCGAAGATCCACTTACAGTTTTTGAAGACCGGACATCCATCCTCAATGAAGCCGGGAGAAGTCTTCATCCAAGCGGGCAGAAGTCCTCAATGAAGCCGGGAGAAAAGTCTTCATCCAAGCGGCAAGAAGTTGTCCTCCAGGCGGGCAGAAGTCTTCATCCAGACGGCATCTTCTATCTTCATCCTTCCGACACGGAGCGGCTCCATCTTCAAGACATCCGGCGCGGAGCATCCTCTGCTTTCGATGGCTCTTCAAGAATGAAGTTTCCTTTAAATGACGTTATCCAAGATGGCGTCCCTTGAATTCCGATTGGCTGATAGAATTCTATCAGCCAATCGGAATTAAAGGTGAAAAAATTCTATTGGCTGATCCAATCAGCCAATAGGATTGAGCTTGCATTCTATTGGCTGTTCTATTAAACAGCTCAATCCATGTGTTTTTTAAATTGACTACAATAAAGCCTTGTGAAAAAGGGGGTAGTGTACAAGCGCTAAGGTAATCCCAAAGCTGTATCCAAACAGAGATCCTAACCAACCTCCAAAAAATATGCACAAATAGTAAGAAGTGGCCAAGGGATAAATATACTCACAGAGAGATAAAACATAATTTATGTAAGAACTTACCTGATAAATTCATTTCTTTCATATTAGCAAGAGTCCATGAGCTAGTGAAGTATGGGATATACATTCCTACCAGGAGGGGCAAAGTTTCCCAAACCTCAAAATGCCTATAAATACACCCCTCACCACACCCACAAATCAGTTTAACGAATAGCCAAGAAGTGGGGTGATAAGAAAAAAGTGCGAAGCATAAATATAAGGAATTGGAATAATTGTGCTTTATACAAAAAAATCATAACCACCACAAAAAAAGGGCTTGGCCTCATGGACTCTTGCTAATATGAAAGAAATGAATTTATCAGGTAAGTTCTTACATAAATTATGTTTTCTTTCATGTAATTAGCAAGAGTCCATGAGCTAGTGACGTATGGGATAATGACTACCCAAGATGTGGATCTTCCACGCAAGAGTCACTAGAGAGGGAGGGATAAAATAAAGACAGCCAATTCCGCTGAACATAATCCACAACCAAAACAAAGTTTAAAACTTATAATGAAAAAAACTGAAATTATAAGCAGAAGAATCAAACTGAAACAGCTGCCTGAAGTACTTTTCTACCAAAAACTGCTTCAGAAGAAGAAAACACATCAAAATGGTAGAATTTAGTAAAAGTATGCAAAGAAGACCAAGTTGCTGCTTTGCAAATCTGATCAACCGAAGCTTCATTCCTAAACGCCCAGGAAGTAGAAACTGACCTAGTAGAATGAGCTGTAATCCTTTGAGGCGGAGTTTTACCCGACTCGACATAAGCATGATGAATTAAAGATTTCAACCAAGATGCCAAAGAAATGGCAGAAGCCTTCTGACCTTTCCTAGAACCGGAAAAGATAACAAATAGACTAGAAGTCTTTCGGAAATTCTTAGTAGCTTCAACATAATATTTCAAAGCTCTAACTACATCCAAAGAATGCAATGATTTCTCCTTAGAATTCTTAGGATTAGGACATAATGAAGGAACCACAATTTCTCTACTAATGTTGTTAGAATTCACAACCTTAGGTAAAAATTTAAAAGAAGTTCGCAACACCGCCTTATCCTGATGAAAAATCAGAAAAGGAGACTCACAAGAAAGAGCAGATAATTTAGAAACTCTTCTGGCAGAAGAGATGGCCAAAAGGAACAAAACTTTCCAAGAAAGTAATTTAATGTCCAAAGAATGCATAGGTTCAAACGGAGGAGCTTGAAGAGCCCCCAGAACCAAATTCAAACTCCAAGGAGGAGAAATTGACTTAATGACAGGTTTTATACGAACCAAAGCTTGTACAAAACAATGAATATCAGGAACATTAGCAATCTTTCTGTGAAAAAACAGAATTTATGCTTACCTGATAAATTACTTTCTCCAACGGTGTGTCCGGTCCACAGCGTCATCCTTACTTGTGGGAATATCTCTTCCCCAACAGGAAATGGCAAAGAGTCCCAGCAAAGCTGGCCATATAGTCCCTCCTAGGCTCCGCCCACCCCAGTCATTCGACCGACGGACAGGAGGAAATATATAGGAGAAACCATATGGTACCGTGGTGACTGTAGTTAGAGAAAATAATTAATCAGACCTGATTAAAAAACCAGGGCGGGCCGTGGACCGGACACACCATTGGAGAAAGTAATTTATCAGGTAAGCATAAATTCTGTTTTCTCCAACATTGGTGTGTCCGGTCCACGGCGTCATCCTTACTTGTGGGAACCAATACCAAAGCTTTAGGACACGGATGAAGGGAGGGAGCAAATCAGGTTACCTAAACGGAAGGCACCACGGCTTGCAAAACCTTTCTCCCAAAAATAGCCTCCGAAGAAGCAAAAGTATCAAATTTGTAAAATTTGGCAAAAGTGTGCAGTGAAGACCAAGTCGCTGCCTTACATATCTGGTCAACAGAAGCCTCGTTCTTGAAGGCCCATGTGGAAGCCACAGCCCTAGTGGAGTGAGCTGTGATTCTTTCAGGAGGCTGCCGTCCGGCAGTCTCATAAGCCAATCGGATGATGCTTTTAAGCCAAAAGGAAAGAGAGGTAGAAGTCGCTTTTTGACCTCTCCTTTTACCAGAATAGACAACAAACAAAGAAGATGTTTGTCTGAAATCTTTTGTAGCCTCTAAATAGAATTTTAGAGCACGGACTACGTCCAAATTGTGTAACAAACGTTCCTTCTTTGAAACTGAATTCGGACATAAAGAAGGTACAACTATCTCCTGGTTAATATTCTTGTTAGAAACAACCTTTGGAAGAAAACCAGGCTTAGTACGCAAAACCACCTTATCTGCATGGAACACCAGATAGGGCGGAGAACACTGCAGAGCAGATAACTCTGAAACTCTTCTAGCAGAAGAAATAGCAACCAAAAACAAAACTTTCCAAGATAGTAACTTAATATCTATGGAATGTAAAGGTTCAAACGGAACCCCTTGAAGAACTGAAAGAACTAGATTTAGACTCCAGGGAGGAGTCAAAGGTCTGTAAACAGGCTTGATCCTAACCAGAGCCTGAACAAATGCTTGAACATCTGGCACAGCTGCCAGTCTTTTGTGTAGTAAGACAGATAAAGCAGAGATCTGTCCCTTTAGAGAACTTGCAGATAATCCTTTCTCCAAACCTTCTTGTAGAAAGGAGAGAATCTTAGGAATTTTTATCTTATTCCATGGGAATCCTTTGGATTCACACCAACAGATATATCTTTTCCATATTTTATGGTAAATCTTTCTAGTTACCGGTTTTCTGGCCTGAACCAGAGTATCTATCACAGAATCTGAAAACCCACGCTTTGATAGAATCAAGCGTTCAATCTCCAAGCCGTCAGCTGGAGGGAGACCAGATTTGGATGTTCGAATGGACCCTGAACAAGAAGGTCCTGTCTCAAAGGTAGCTTCCATGGTGGAACCGATGACATATTCACCAGGTCTGCATACCAAGTCCTGCGTGGCCACGCAGGAGCTATCACGATCACAGAGGCCCTCTCCTGTTTGATCCTGGCTACCAGCCTGGGAATGAGAGGAAACGGTGGAAATACATAAGCTAGGTTGAAGGTCCAAGGTGCTACTAGTGCATCTACTAGAGTCGCCTTGGGATCCCTGGATCTGGACCCGTAGCAAGGAACCTTGAAGTTCTGACGAGACGCCATCAGATCCATGTCTGGAATGCCCCATAATTGAGTTAGTTGGGCAAAGATCTCCGGGTGGAGTTCCCACTCCCCCGGATGGAATGTCTGACGACTCAGATAATCCGCTTCCCAGTTTTCCACACCTGGTATGTGGATCGCAGATAGGTGGCAGGAGTGATCCTCCGCCCATTGAATTATTTTGGTCACTTCTTTCATCGCCAGGGAACTCCTTGTTCCCCCCTGATGATTGATATACGCAACAGTCGTCATGTTGTCTGATTGGAATCTTATGAATCTGGCCTTCGCTAGCTGAGGCCAAGCCCTGAGAGCATTGAAGATCGCTCTTAGTTCCAGAATGTTTATCGGGAGAAGAGACTCTTCCCGTTCGTGCAAAAGGAACTATGTCCATTGCTGCAACCATCAACCCTACTACTTCCATGCACTGCGCTATGGAAGGACGTGGAACAGAATGAAGAACTTGACAAGCGCTTAGAAGTTTTGACTTTCTGACCTCTGTCAGAAAAATCCTCATTTCTAAGGAATCTATTATTGTTCCCAAGAAGGGAACTCTTGTTGACGGAGACAGAGAACTTTTTTCTATGTTCACCTTCCATCCGTGTGATCTGAGAAAGGCCAGAACGATGTCTGTATGAGACTTTGCTTTTGACAGGGACGACGCTTGAATTAGAATGTCGTCCAAGTAAGGTACTACTGCAATGCCCCTCGGTCTTAGAACCGCTAGAAGGGACCCTAGTACCTTTGTGAAAATCCTTGGAGCAGTGGCTAACCCGAATGGGAGGGCCACAAACTGGTAATGTTTGTCCAGCAAGGCGAACCTTAGGAACTGATGATGTTCTTTGTGGATAGGAATATGTAGGTACGCATCCTTTAGATCCACGGTAGTCATAAATTGACCTTCCTGGATAGTGGGTAGAATCGTTCGAATGGTTTCCATCTTGAACGATGGATACCCTGAGAAATTTGTTTAGGATCTTCAAGTCCAAAATTGGTCTGAAAGTTCCCTCTTTTTTGGGAACTACGAACAAATTTGAATAAAATCCCATTCCTTGTTCCTTTAGTGGAACTGGGTGTATCACTCCCATCTTTAACAGGTCTTCTACACAATGTAAGAACGCCTGTCTCTTTATTTGGTTTAAGGATAAGTGAGACATGTGGAACCTTCCCCTTGGGGGTAGTTCCCTGAATTCCAGAAGATAACCCTGAGGAACTATTTCTAGTGCCCAGGGATCCTGAACATCTCTTGCCCAAGCCTGAGCAAAGAGAGAGAGTCTGCCCCCTACTAGATCCGGTCCCGGATCGGGGGCTACTCCTTCATGCTGTTTTGTTAGTAGCAGCAGGCTTCTTGGCCTGCTTACCCTTGTTCCAGCCTTGCATCGGTTTCCAGGCTGGTTTGGGTTGTGAGGCATTACCCTCTTGCTTAGAGGATGCAGAATTAGAGGCCGGTCCGTTCCTGAAATTGCGAAAGGAACGAAAATTAGACTTATTCTTGGCCTTGAAAGACCTATCTTGTGGAAGGGCGTGGCCCTTTCCCCCAGTGATGTCTGAAATAATCTCTTTCAATTCTGGTCCAAATAGAGTTTTACCTTTGAAAGGGATGTTAAGCAATTTTGTCTTGGATGACACATCCGCTGACCAAGACTTTAGCCAAAGCGCTCTGCGCGCCACGATTGCAAAACCTGAATTTTTCGCCGCTAATCTAGCTAATTGCAAAGCGGCATCTAAAATAAAAGAGTTAGCCAACTTAAGTGCGTGAACTCTGTCCATAACCTCCTCATATGGAGTCTCTCTACTGAGCGACTTTTCTAGTTCCTCGAACCAGAACCACGCTGCTGTAGTGACAGGAACAATGCACGAAATGGGTTGTAGAAGGTAACCTTGCTGTACAAAAATCTTTTTAAGCAAACCCTCCAATTTTTTATCCATAGGATCTTTGAAAGCACAACTATCCTCTATAGGAATAGTAGTGCGCTTGTTTAGAGTAGAAACTGCCCCCTCGACCTTAGGGACTGTCTGCCATAAGTCCTTTCTGGGGTCGACCATAGGAAATAATTTCTTAAATATAGGAGGGGGAACAAAAGGTATGCCGGGCTTTTCCCACTCCTTATTCACTATGTCCGCCACCCGCTTGGGTATAGGAAAAGCGTCGGGTGCACCGGAACCTCTAGGAACTTGTCCATCTTGCATAATTTCTCTGGAATGACCAAGTTGTCACAATCATCCAGAGTAGATAACACCTCCTTAAGCAGTGCACGGAGATGTTCTAATTTAAATTTAAATGTCACAACATCAGGTTCAGCTTGTTGAGAAATTTTTCCTGAATCTGAAATTTCCCCATCTGACAAAACCTCCCTCATGGCCACTTCAGATTGGTGTGAGGGTATGACAGAACAATTATCATCAGCGCCCTCCTGCTCTTCTGTGTTTAAAACAGAGCAATCACGCTTTCTCTGATATGTAGGCATTTTGGATAAAATATTTGCTATGGAGTTATCCATTACAGCCGTCAATTGTTGCATGGTAATAAGCATTGGCGCGCTAGATGTACTAGGGGCCTCCTGCGTGGGCAAAACTGGTGTAGACACAGTAGGAGATGATGTAGTATCATGTTTACTCCCCTCATCTGAGGAATCATCTTGGGCAATTTCATTATCTGTGGCAGTACTGTCCTTACTTTGTTTGGACGCTATGGCACAATTATCACACAAATTTAAATGGGGAGACACATTGGCTTTCATACATATAGAACATAGCTTATCCGAAGGCACAGACATGTTAAACAGGCTTAAACTAGTCAATAAAGCACAAAAAACGTTTTAAAACAAAACCGTTACTGTCTCTTTAAATTTTAAACAGAAAACACTTTATTACTGAATATGTGAAAAAGTATGAAGGAATTGTTCAAAAATTACCAAAATTTCACCACAGTGTCTTAAAGCATTAAGAGTATTGCACACCAATTTTCAGAGCTTTAACCCTTAAAATAACGGAACCGGAGCCGTTTACAAATTTAACCCCTATACAGTCCCAGCTATAGCCTTTGCTGTGACCTAACCAAGCCCAGAGGGGAATACGATACCAAGTGACGCCTTCTAGAAACTTTTCCAGCTACTTTCAGATCCTCACACATGCATCTGCATGTCTTGCTCTCAAAAAACAACTGCGCAGTAATGGCGCGAAAATGAGGCTCAGCCTACAACTGGGAAGGCCCTCCCTGACTGGAAAAGGTGTCTAACATAGTGCCTGCCGTTAAAAAACGTTCCCCAAGTTTATAAATGAGAATTATCAGCATAAACATGTATAAAATGCCCAAATAAAGCAATCGATTTAGCCCATAAAAGTGTCTACCAGTTTTATAGCCCATATTAAGCCCTTTATTCTGTTTGCTTGACTAAGAAAATGGCTTACCGGTCCCCATGAGGGGAAATGACAGCCTTCCAGCATTACATGGTCTTGTTAGAAATATGGCTAGTCATACCTTAAGCAGAAATGTCTGCTAACTGTTTCCCCCAACTGAAGTTACTTCATCTCAACAGTCCTATGTGGAAACAGCAATCGATTTTAGTTACTGTCTGCTAAAATCATCTTCCTCTCACAAACAGAAATCTTCATCCTTTTCTGTTTCAGAGTAAATAGTACATACCAGCACTATTTTAAAATAACAAACACTTGATAGAAGAATAAAAAACTACATTTAAACACCAAAAAACTCTTAACCATCTCCGTGGAGATGTTGCCTGTGCAACGGCAAAGAGAATGACTGGGGTGGGCGGAGCCTAGGAGGGACTATATGGCCAGCTTTGCTGGGACTCTTTGCCATTTCCTGTTGGGGAAGAGATATTCCCACAAGTAAGGATGACGCCGTGGACCGGACACACCAATGTTGGAGAAAGAACAGAAAGAGCAGAGATTTGTCCTTTCAAGGAACTTGCAGACAAACCTTTATCCAAACCATCCTGAAGAAACTGTAAAATTCTCGGAATTCTAAAAGAATGCCAGGAAAAATGATGAGAAAGACACCAAGAAATATAAGTCTTCCAGACTCTATAATATATCTCCCTAGATATGGATTTACAAGCCTGTAACATAGTATTAATCACAGAGTCAGAGAAACCTCTTTGACTAAGAATCAAGCGTTCAATCTCCATACCTTTAAATTTAAGGATTTGAGATCCTGATGGAAAAAAGGACCTTGTGACAGAAGGTCTGGTCTTAACGGAAGAGTCCACGGTTGGCAAGAGGCCATCCGGACAAGATCCGCATACCAAAACCTGTGAGGCCATGCTGGAGCCACCAGCAGAACAAACGAGCATTCCTGCAGAATCTTGGAGATTACTCTTGGAAGAAGAACTAGAGGTGGAAAGATATAGGCAGGATGATACTTCCAAGGAAGTGACAACGCATCCACTGCTTCCGCTTGAGGATCCCTGGATCTGGACAGATACCTGGGAAGTTTCTTGTTTAGATGAGAAGCCATCAGATCTATTTCTGGAAGACCCCACATTTGAACAATCTGAAGAAATACCTCTGGGTGAAGAGACCATTCGCCCGGATGTAACGTTTGGCGACTGAGATAATCCGCTTCCCAATTGTCTATACCTGGGATATGAACCGCAGAAACTAGACAGGAGCTGGATTCCGCCCATACCAGAATTTTAGATACTTCTTTCATAGCCAGAGGACTGTGAGTCCCTCCTTGATGATTGATGTATGCCACAGTTGTGACATTGTCTTTCTGAAAACAAATGAACGATTCTCTCTTTAGAAGAGGCCAACAGGCCCATTTATCAAGCTCCGTACGGAGCTTGAAGGGCCGTGTTTCTGGCGAGTCTTCAGACTCGCCAGAAACACAACTTATGAAGCAGCGGTCTAAAGACCGCTGCTCCATAACCCTATCCGCCTGCTCTGAACAGGCGGACAGGAATCGCCGGACATCAACCCGATCGAATACGATCGGGTTGATTGACAGCTCCCTGCTGGCGGCCGATTGGCCGTGAGTCAGCAGGGGGCGGCGTTGCACCAGCAGCTCTTGTGAGCTGCTAATGCAATGTTAAATGCGGAGAGCGTATTGCTCTCCGCATTTAGCGAGGTCTTGCAGACCTGATCCGCAGTATCGGATCAGGTCCGCAAGCCCTTTGATAAATGGGCCTGCAAGACTGAAGAGCTCTGAAAATTGCACGGAGTTCCAAAATATTGATCGGTAATCTCACCTCCTGAGATTCCCAAACCCCTTGTGCTGTCAGAGACCCCCACACAGCTCCCCAACCTGTAAGACTTGCATCTGTTGAAATTACAGTCCAGGTCGGAAGAACAAAAGAAGCCCCCTGAACTAAACGATGGTGATCTGTCCACCACGTCAGAGAGTGTCGTACAATCGGTTTTAAAGATATTAATTGAGATATCTTTGTGTAATCCCTGCACCACTGGTTCAGCATACAGAGCTGAAGAGGCCGCATGTGAAAACGAGCAAAGTCATAAGACCTAGAATTTCCATGCATAAGGCTACCGAAGGGAATGATTGTGACTGAAGGTTTCGACAAGCTGATATCAATTTTAGACGTCTCTTGTCTGTCAAAGATAGAGTCATGGACACTGAATCTATCTGGAAACCTAAAAAGGTTGCCTGTGTCTGAGGAATCAATGAACTTTTTGGTAAATTGATCCTCCAACCATGATGTTGAAGAAACAACACAAGTCGATTCGTATGAGATTCTGCTAAATGTGAAGACTGAGCAAGTACCAAGATATCGTCCAAATAAGGAAATACCACAATACCCTGTTCTCTGATTACAGACAGAAGGGCACCGAGAACCTTCGTAAAAATTCTTGGAGCTGTAGCTAGGCCAAACGGCAGAGCCACAAACTGGTAATGCTTGTCTAGGAAAGAGAATCTCAGAAACTGATAGTGATCTGGATGAATCGGAATATGCAGATATGCATCCTGTAAATCTATTGTAGACATATAATGCCCTTGCTGAACAAAAGGCAGGATAGTCCTTACAGTTACCATTTTGAATGTTGGTATCCTTACATAACGATTCAATATTTTTAGATCCAGAACTGGTCTGAAGGAATTCTCCTTCTTTGGTACAATGAAGAGATTTGAATAAAACCCCAGTCCCTGTTCCAGAACTGGAACTGGCATAATTACTCCAGCCAACTCTAGATCTGAAACACATTTCAGAAATGCTTGAGCCTTCGCTGGGTTTACTGGGACACGGGAAAGAAAAAATCTCTTTGCAGGAGGCCTTATCTTGAAGCCAATTCTGTACCCTTCTGAAATAATGTTCTGAATCCAAAGATTGTGAACGGAATTGATCCAAATTTCTTTGAAAAAACGTAATCTGCCCCCTACCAGCTGAGCTGGAATGAGGGCCGCACCTTCATGTGGACTTAGGAGCTGGCTTAGATTTTCTAAAAGGCTTGGATTTATTCCAGACTGGAGATGGTTTCCAAACTGATACCGCTCCTCAGGATGAAGGATCAGGTTTTTGTTCCTTGTTGTGACAAAAGGAACGAAAACGATTATTAGACTTAAATTTACCTTTAGATTTTTTATCCTGTGGTAAAAAAGTTCCTTTCCCTCCAGTAACAGTTGAGATAATAGAATCCAACTGAGAACCAAACAATTTATTACCCTGGAAAGAAAGGGAAAGCAGAGTAGACTTAGAAGACATATCAGCATTCCAAGTTTTAAGCCATAAAGCTCTTCTAGCTAAAATAGCTAGAGACATATACCTGACATCAACTCTAATGATATCAAAGATGGCATCACAAATAAAATTATTAGCATGTTGAAGAAGAATAATAATGCTATGAGAATTATGATCTGTTACTTGTTGCGCTAAAGCTTCTAACCAAAAAGTTGAAGCTGCAGCAACATCCGCTAAAGATATAGCAGGTCTAAGAAGATTACCTGAACACAAGTAAGCTTTTCTTAGAAAGGATTCAATTTTCCTATCTAAAGGATCCTTAAAGGAAGTACCATCTGCCGTAGGAATAGTAGTACGCTTAGCAAGAGTAGAGACAGCCCCATCAACCTTAGGGATTTTGTCCCAAAACTCTAATCTGTCAGATGTCACAGGATATAATTGCTTAAAACGTTTAGAAGGAGTAAATAAATTACCCAAATTATTCCATTCCCTGGAAATTACTTCAGAAATAGCACTAGGGACAGGAAAAACTTCTGGAATAACTACAGGAGATTTAAAAACCTTATCTAAACGTTTAGATTTAGTATCAAGAGGACCAGAATCCTCAATTTCTAATGCAATTAGGACTTCTTTAAGTAAAGAATGAATAAATTCCATTTTAAATAAATATGAAGATTTATCAGCATCAACCTCTGAGACAGAATCCTCTGAACCAGAAGAACCATTATCAGAATCAGAATGATGATGTTCATTTAAAAATTCATCTGAAAAATTAGAAGTTTTAAAAGACTTTTTACGTTTACTAGAAGGAGGAATAACAGACATAGCCTTCTTAATGGATTTAGAAACAAAATCTCTTATGTTATCAGGAACACTCTGAGTATTAGATGTTGACGGAACAGCAACAGGTAATGTAACAGTACTAAAAGAAATATTATCTGCATTAACAAGTTTGTCATGACAAACAGTACAAACAACAGCTGGAGGAACAGATACTATAAGTTTACAGCAGATACACTTAGCTTTGGTAGCTCCAGCACCAGGCAGCGATTTTTCAGAAGTATCTTCTGACTCAGTTTCAACGTGGGACATCTTGCAATATGTAATAGAAAAAACAACATATAAAGCAAAATTGATCAAATTCCATAAATGACAGTTTCAGGAATGGGAAAAAATGCCAGTGGACAAGCTTCTAGCAACCAGAAGCAATAAATAATGAGACTTAAATAATGAGGAGACAATAGTGACGCCCATATTTTTTTAGCGCCAAAAATGACGCCCACATTATTTGGCGCCTAAATGCTTTTGGCACCAAAAATGACGCCACATCCGGAACGCCGACACTTTTGGCGGAAAAGAACGTAAAAAATGACGCAACTTCCGGCGACACATATGACGCCGGAAACAGAAAAAAAAAATTGCGCCAAAAAAGTCAGCGCCAAGAATGACGCAATAAAATGAAGCATTTTCAGCCCCCGCGAGCCTAACAGCCCACAGGGAAAAAGTCAAATTTTAAGGTAAGAAAAAAATGATTTATTCATATGCATTATCCCAAATATGAAACTGACTGTCTGAAATAAGGAATGTTGAACATCCTGAGTCAAGGCAAATAAATGTTTGAATACATATATTTAGAACTTTATAAAAAAAGTGCCCAACCATAGCTTAGAGTGTCACAGAAAATAAGACTTACTTACCCCAGGACACTCATCTACATGTTGTAGAAAGCCAAACCAGTACTGAAACGAAAATCAGCAGAGGTAATGGTATATAAATAAGAGTATATCGTCGATCTGAAAAGGGAGGTAAGAGATGAATCTCTACGACCGATAACAGAGAACCTATGAAATAGACCCCGTAGAAGGAGATCATTGAATTCAAATAGGCAATACTCTCCTCACATCCCTCTGACATTCACTGCACGCTGAGAGGAAAACCAGGCTCCAACCTGCTGCGGAGCGCATATCAACGTAGAATCTAGCACAAACTTACTTCACCACCTCCATAGGAGGCAAAGTTTGTAAAAACTGATTTGTGGGTGTGGTGAGGGGTGTATTTATAGGCATTTTGAGGTTTGGGAAACTTTTTCCCCCTCCTGGTAGGAATGTATATCCCATACATCACTAGCTCATGGACTCTTGCTAATTACATGAAAGAAAAGAAGATTATTTAATGAACCATGTTAAAAAGCATCAGTTAAAAAATGTAAAAAACAGGAATATCTTGCAGGAGCGGCTAAAGCTGATAATTACAATAAAAACAGAGATAATCACAGGTGATCAGTGTGAGTGGTACACCAGATTAAGAGTGTAGTGGAGGGATTTGGCGCCCAAACAATACAATTAATCAATTAAACTAACATATAGGCTACTTCTAAACTTTATATAAGGCTAGCTGCCATTACCAATATTTTAGTCTTGAGAAAGGCCCTTTTTTGAGGGCAGAAACGCGTTGACATATTGGTAAGCATTATTTTAATCTTTACTTCATTCTCATATTGGATACACTATGTTGTGAATTTCTTTTTTTCAGGGACACTTTTTAGGATACCATAGGAGCAGCTGACAGGTGCTAGGATCCAATCAGCTACTTCAGCTACCACACTCAGGAATTTGGATCTGTTAAAGTAACTAATATTGAAGGAACCAATTTCCTCACTTTCACCTTATTTTTCATCACCCATTTTTTTTTTTTTTTTTGTTTTGATGGACTTATTTTTGTTCTTCACTAACATTTGTTGATCAACTTTTTGGAACACTTTTTTGGAATATATTTTTTATGTTATTGCATATTGTGTATTTTATTTAATTATATCTTTACCTCACTGGATTAGTAGCTAGCATTTGTTATATCCATTTGCACTCACTATTTGACCCTCTTTTTGCACTGCAGTGCATTTTTCTATTTTTTTGACACACTATTTTTTGAACATTATTGGTTATACTATTGTTTATTAATTTCTTGCTTGATGCACTTGTTATAGTTGTACTTAGGCTTATTCTGTTTCACTAGTTTACACTCTTAATCTGGTGTACCACTCACACTGATCACCTGTGATTATCTCTGTTTTTATTGTAATTATCAGCTTTAGCCGCTCCTGCAAGATATTCCTGTTTTTGTAATTTGATCTATATGTGTTTTTTACATTTTTTAACTGATGCTTTTTAACATGGTTCATTAAATAATAATCTTTTATCTCTCTGTGAGTATATTTATCCCTTGGCCTCTTGTTGGCGCTGTATTCACTTCTTACTATTTGTACAATAAAGCCTTGCTTTTATTTTTTCCTGTAAGAGGTGGTCTGTTTTGGCCTTTTTTCTTCTGTAATGGAATAGGAGTATAGCGATCTGTAAAGGGAGGCAGAAGATGAATCCCTGCAACCGAATTTACAGAGCTCATGAAAATATTTTCTGTGAGGTGAAAACATGGTGACATGAGGCAGTACTCCCTTCACATCCCTCCCCCCAAACACTGTTCTCTGAGAGGAACTGGGCTTTAGTATTGTCTGAAGCACCTTTTACTGCAGAATCAAGCACATCATGCTTCAACCACCTCCTAAGGAGGCAAAGTTTTAAAACTGAGGTATGTGTTAAGGGGGGAGGGGTATTTATAGGCTTTTGAGATTTTGGAAAATTTTGTCTCCTCCTGGTAGGAATGTATATAACCGCTCGTGGACTCTTACTACCTATATGAAAGAACTAGCATCTCCAATAAAGGAATTAGCACATTTAAGCAAACCTAAAAGGCTAAGAAAATGTTCACTGTCAGAATCCTAAGAAATCTGATTAGAAAGACTATTCAACCAAATGGAAGCAGCAGCAGTAGAAACATCAGCAATAGGTGGTCTGAAAAGATAACCTGCCTGCAAATATGAAAGGATTCAAGTTTTCTATCCAAGGGGTAATTAAAAAAGTGCTATCCCTCCAGAGAGATAGTAGCACGTTTAGCCAAAGTAGAAATTATACCATCCACCTTATAGACAGCTTCCTAAAGCTTGATATTAGAAGTTGGAAGAGAATATATATTTTTAAACCTTGCAGAAGGATTAAATGAACTAACAGGATTAGACCATTCTTTAGAAATAATCCCATCCACAGCATCAACCACTTGAAAAATCACAGAAGAATCCTTAGTACGTTTATAATAAGATTCTAAACAACTGGTAGACCCCTCCCCAGAAACATCCTTAATGTCTAAAATAAGCAAAAGCATCCTTTAATAAAGAACAAATGTGATAAATTTTAAATTAAAAAAAAGAGTAAGAAGCAGGCTCAGGATAAGAGGCCGGCCCCTGATCATCAGAAAAAAAACTAACCCTCAGAAGCTTCATAGCCTCATGAGGCACAGGCATATTGCTACTAGTAGAAGGCATTTCAACCATCCTTGTTGCCCGATTCATTCATGTCTCAGGGTATTCCGGCTTTGGAGGAGCATCTCCGGCAACTCCGTTCCATGTGGGTGCAGATTCAGGATTGCCTTCATCGTTCTATGCAGCACTAAAGGTTCCAGGCTGATTGTAGGCGTCTGCCCGCACCTTCCTACCAGGTTGGTGAGAGAGTTTGGCTGTCCTCCCGCAACTTGAACCTTCATGTGCCTTCCAATAAATTGGCTCCCCGTTATGTTGGTCCTTTTCGAATACTCCGACGGGTTAATCCTGTGGCCTACGCTCTTGACCTTCCTCCTGCTATGCGCATATCCAATGTTTTTCATGTCTCCCTCTTGAAACCATTGGTTTGTAATCGGTTTACCACTGTGTTGCCTCGTCCCCGTCCTATCTTTGTTGACAACCATGAGGAGTATGAGGTCAGCAGCATTATTGACTCTCGTATGTCCAGGAGCTGTGTACAATATTTGGTTCACAGGAGGGGCTACGGTCCGGAGGAGCGTTCTTGGGTTCCCTCCTCTGATGTTCATGCTCCCGCCCTCCTCCGTGCCTTCCATGCCCGTTTTCCCAATAAGCCTTTTGTCCTTCCACGGGGGAGAGGTCGTTGAGGGGAGGGTACTGTCAGGTTTTTTTCCCTGTTTGCCATTTGTTGCTGGCAGCCATTTTACTCACCTATCTTCCTGACTATGGTGCATTGTGGGGGATGCTGCTCATTTCCTACACTTCCTTTTATGGCCAGACTGGTGTGCATCATCCATGTGAGACAGGATGCAGTCTCAGAATTGTGATGTCATCACTTATTATTTAAAGGGCCTCTGTTCAGTATGCTTTGCCTTTGCGTTGTCTCAGACCTGTTTGTGAGTGTTCCTGTGTATTACCTGGCTGCCTGACGTCCTTCATGGTTCCTGATCCCTGGCTTGTTCCTGACTCTGCTGTTTTCCTTGTTCCTGATTCCGGCTCGTCTGCTTATTCGCTTTGGCTCCTGACTCGGCTCGTCTGACTACCAGCTCTGGTTTTGACTCCTGGCTTGTTATTTGACTTGTGTACTTTTTATTATTTTTTTGCTATTAATAAAGGTGTGATTATTTTTGCACTTCTCGTCTCAGTCTGATTCCTGACACGGATCCCTTGACCTTGATCCGTTCCTCGGGAGCTTAGCATTCTGACGAGATGCCATGAGATCCAACTCCGGCTGCCCCCATCTGAGAATCAAGCTGGAAAACACCCCCGGATGAAAAGTGTGTCTGCTCATAAAATCTACTTCCCAATTGTCCACCCCTGGAATGTGGATCGCAGACAGACAGCAGTTGTGAGCCTCCACCCACTGAATAATCCTGGCTACCTCTGTCAAGGCCAAGGAACTCAGAGTTCCTCCCTGATGATTGATGTAAGCCACAGACGTTATGTTGTCCGACTGAAACCTGATAGGCTGAAGCAAGCTGAGTCCAGGCCAGAAAAGCATTGAAGATTGCTCTCAGCTCTAAGATATTTATAGGAAGAATCAACTCCTCCCAAGTCCATAGACCCTAAGCCTTTAAAGAACCCCAGACAGCTCCCCATCCCAGCAGACTGGCATCGGTGGTCACAATCACCCAGGAAGGTCTGCGAAAACAGGTTCCCCGAGAGAGAAGATCCTGAGACAACCACAGAAAAGAATCTCTTGTCGCCTGAACAATCCTTGGAGACAGATCCGCATAATCCCCTTTCAATTGACTGAGCATACATAACTGCAAAGGTCTGAGATGGAACCGAGCAAACAGAATGATGTCCATGACTGAAACCATCAGACCAATCACCTCCATACACTAGGCCACTGATGGCCGAGGAGAGGACTAAAGAGCAAGACACAAATTTAACATCTTTGACCTTCTTGCTTCTGTCAGAAAAATCTTCATCTCTAGAGAATCTATAATGGTTCCCAAGAATACCACCCTTGTAGCCAGAATCAATTAACTTTTTCCTAAATTCACCTTCCAACCGTGGGAGCGCAGTAAAGACAACAACTTGTTTACACTCTTGAGATCTAAAATAGGTCTGAAAGATTCCTTTTTGGGAACGATGAACAGATTGGAATAGAATTCCAGACCCTGCTCCTGAACCGGAACAATCACTCCCATGTCGGAAATATCCTGAACACAACAAAAGAATGCCTCTCTTTTTATCTGGTGTACAGATAACCTGGAGAGAAGAAACCTGCCCCTGGGAGGAAAAGTCTAACTCTAGTCTGTATCCCTGGGACACAATATCTACCGCCCAAGGATCTGGAACATCCGAAACCTAAGCTTGAGTGAAAAAAGAAAGTCTGCCCCCCACAAGATCCATTCCCGGATCGGGGGCAGACCCTTCTTGCTTCCTTTGAGTCAGCAACAGGCCTCTTAGATTGCTTCCCCTTGCTTCAGGACTGATTGGACTTCCAAGAGGACTTGCACTGTTCCTGCTTAGAGGAGGAAGAGGAAGACTTACCAGAGAAGTTACGAAAGGAACGAAAATTACTCTGGCGACCTTTCTGCTTATTTCTCCTATCCTGAGGGAGAGAATGTCCCTTACCTCTGTAATATCAGAAATAATATCAGCCAAACCCAGCCCAAACAAGGTCTTAACCTTGTAAGGAATAGATAAAAGCTTAGATTTAGAGGACACATACGCAGACCAGGACTTCAACCATAAGGCCCTGCGCGCCAGAACAGCAAAGCCAGAAATCTATGTTCCCAATTTAATGACCTGTAAAGAAGCATCAGCAATAAAGAAATTGGCCAACTTCAAAGCCTTGATTCTATCCTGAATCTCCTCAAGAGGAGTATCCTGCTGAATAGAATCAGATAACGCATCAAACCAATATGCTGCCACACTAGTAACGGTAGCAATACACACAGCAGGCTGCCATTGAAACCCCTTGTGAACATACATCCTGTTAAGCAAAGCCTCCAACTTCTTATCCATAGGATCCTTAAAAGAACAACTATCCTCAATAGGAATAGTGGTTCTCTTAGCCAAGGTAGAAATTGCTCCCTCCACCTTGGGAACCGTCTGCCAAGATTCCTTGCTAGAATCAGCAATAGGAAACATCTTCCTAAAAATTGGAGAAGGGGAAAAAGGAATTCCAGGCTTCTCCCATTTCCATGTAATAATCTCTGAAACACGATCTGGAACAGGAAAGACTACCCTCATGAAAGGAACTTCAAAAAACTTATTAAGCTTACTAGACTTCTTAGGAGTAACTATGACCGTCGTGTCAGAGTCATCCAAGGTAGCCAAAACCTCTGAGTAACAAACGGAGGTGCTCAAGCTTAAACCTGAATGAAACAACCTCAGAATCAGAAGAAGGAATTACACTATCAGAATCTAAAATCTCACCCTCAGACATTACCGAAGTATCTTCCTCCTCAGACCTATGGGAAGAAACATTTGACATAACTGCAACAGAGTCAGATACCCTATATTTCCTTTTACACTTCCCCTGCAACACAGGAAAAGCGGACAAAGCCTCACATACTGCCGAAGATATATGGGTAGCCATATCCTGCAAAGAAAAAACAACCTGAAACCAAACGCAAGGCACTGCATGAGAAGAGGATAACAATTGGGATGATTGGGGAGAAAGCTGCGGTATAGCTTGAACAGGAGACCCCTGAACTACATCCGCCTTAGACAATTAAGGCTCTGAATCAAAAAGCCTATCCCTGTAATGCAATGTTCTCTCAATACATGATGAATAAAAAGAGATAGGTGGCTCCACATTTGCATTCAAACATAAAGAGCAAGTAAAAGCTTGCAGGTCCTCTTGGTCCATCTCTAACAAACAAAAAATGAAAAAAATTCAAATAAATGCAGCAGCAAAAACAAAATTTATGCTTACCTGATAAATATCTTTCTTGACACGTTAGTCCACGGAATCATCAATTACTGTTGGAAATATCACTCCTGGCCAGCAGGAGGAGGCAAAGAGCACCACATCAAAGCTGATAAATATCACTTCCTACCCACAATCCCCCAGCCATTCGACCAAAGGAGAGAAAGGAAGCAACACAAGGTGCAGAGGTGCCTGAGGTTTATACGACAAAAAAACTGTCCAAATAATACAGGGCGGGCCGTGGACTCACGTGTCAAGAAAGGAAGAAATTTATCAGGTAAGCATACATTTTGTTTTCTTCCTAATTACGCGGTGAGTCCACGGAATCATCAATTACTGTTGGGAATCAAGCTAGAGGACACAGATGATAAGGGAGGGACAAGACAGGTAACCTAAACAGAAGGCACCACTGCTTGAAGAACCTTTCTCCCAAAAGAAACCTCAGCTGAGGCAAAAGTGTAAAAACTATAAAATTTAGAAAAAGTGTGCAAAGAGACCAAGCCACAGCCTTACAGATCTGTTCAACAGAGGCCTCATTCTTGAAGGCCCAAGAGGAAGACACCACCCTGGTGAAAATAACTGAAATTCTCTCAGAGGCTGCTGTCCAGCAGTCTCATATGTCCAACAAATAATACTTCTCAACCCGAGAGAAAGAGAAGTGGAAGAAGCTTTCTGTCCCTTATGTTTCCCAGAAAAACATACAAACAAGGCAAAAGACTGATGAAAGTCCTTAGAGCCTGCCAAGAAAACTTAAGAGCATGCACAACGTCTAAGTTGTGTAGAAGACATCCTTTATGAAAAGAAGGATTAGGACAGAGAGAAGGAACAATCATTTCCTGTCCGAAACAACCTTAGGAAGAAAAACAAACTTTGCACGGAGAACTGCCTTATCCTAAAGAAATATGAGATAAAGGGGATCACACTGCAAAGCTGAGGGTTCAGAAACTCTCCTAGCAGAAGAAAAAACAGAAACAAAACCTTCTAAGATAATATCTATGGAATGCATAGGCTCAAACGGAGCCTGTTGTAAAACTCTAAGAAAAAGAATAAAACTCCAAGGTGGAGCAACTAATTTAAAAACAGGCCTGATTCTGACCAGAGCCTGACAAAAGGATTGGACATCTGGCACGTCTGCCAGACACTTGAGCAACAAAAAAGAAAAGGCAGAAATCTGACCGTGAAGGAAATGACAGATGAGCTCATCTCAAGGGGAAAAGATAAGATCCTTGGGATCCTAACCTTACTCCAAGAATCTCCTTTAGACTCACACCAAAAAAGATATAAAAGATAAAATCTTTCTCGTAACAGGCTTACAAGCCCGAAACATGGTCTCAATGACCGACACAGAAGACCCACGCTAGACCTCCTCCTTGCACTAGAGGCAAAAAGAATGACTGGGGGATTGTGGGTAGGAAGTGATATTTATCAGCTTTGCTGTGGTGCTCTTTGCCAACAATAATTGATGATTCCGTGGACTCATCGTGTCATCTCTTTAAGAAAATAACGTTAACATAAAATGCCAAAAATAAAAATGAACCCTGAGCCCTTACTAAGCGTCTCTACACCTCAACAAGTCTTGCTGAGGTGCTTACCTGACCTCCTACGGACCAGAGGATAAAACGTAGCCAAAACAAACAATCCGGACTCCACAGTGTCAGCAACCGCTCTCAACAACACCAGAGCAGAAGCCGACAACCTCTTACTTCCGTAACTCAGAAACTACTGAAGGAAAACCAAACCAACCCAACCAAACCCCGCCCATCGTGGGCGTACACAAGCACCTCCCGGCCGGCATTACACTGTCACAGCAAACAGCCACCGGGAGTAAAAGAAACCGTGTGAATCATTTTGCGCAGCTAACGTATACACAAAACCACACTGACCTTAAATAACCCACAAAGATCCATAACAAGAAGAGACAAATAGCACTCTTAAACAGAGCCAGAAAACTAAAACCTTACAATGCCCCACAAAAGTTGCCACAAAGAAAACACCTGCAGACAAGCAGGAACATTATCCCAAAAAAAATTAACCCAATAAGTGTCAAACTTTTCTGCTTCCAAAACAGAAAAATAAAAATCGCACTTACCTCCATAACAGTCAGCCCGGCAGCAGGGCAGCTCACAAGGTTTGAAAGGCTTCATCCCTCACATGGACCTGTGAAAACAAAAAAGACTAAGTAAACCTATTTAGGCTTTTAAAGAAGTGCAGCACAAACTACTTGAAAGGCACAGTGTGGATTATACCCCACAAGTTCACAAATGCTTAAAAGTCACCACTGCCATGGTCTACGGCTAAACCCGAAAAGACCAGAGCAAACCTGCTCTGCCTAAAAAAAAAACCTCTTGATTGAAGAATCAGACACCTAACTTTACCCCTCCATGCAACTGATACAAGCAAAGAGAATGACTGGGTGTTGTGGGTAAGGGAGTGGTATTTATCAGCTTTGCTGTGGTGCTCTTTGCCTCCTCCTGCTGTTCAGGAGTGATATTCCCCAACAGTAATTATGATAATCTGTGGACTCACCGTGTCATTAGAAAGAAATACCACTTACCAGAAGACACTCATCTACTGATAAAACTAGTAGAAAGCAAAACCAGTGCTGAAACATATCAGCAGAGGATATAGGAGTATACTAAAGACCATGCAATAGGAGGCAAAGGGCAGGTTCCTGCAACACCTGTGGAAGGCTTACAACTAATTTCCCATAAAATGAAAAAAACAAAACAAAAACAACCCTATACAACCCTCTGACAAGCACTGCACTCTGAGGAGAAATGGGTCCCAACTCAGTCTGAGAACCGATCTTACTGAAGAACAAGCACATCATCATTCTTTACCTTCCTCCAGCAGAATAAAAGACAAGACTGATTTACCAGTGAGATGGGAGTAGTTTTATATAGCTTCTGGTGTTTGGGAATCTTTGCCTCCTCCTAGTGGCAGGGAAGTGTAATTTCCGAAGAGTAATGCATCATGGACTCTCCCCACCTGTATGAAAGAAAGCCCTATTTCTTTTATATAGGTGGTGAGAGTCCATGAGCTTGTTACTGATGGGATACACATTCCTACTAGGAGGCGGCAAAATTTCCCAAACCTCAAATGCCTATAAATACACCTCCCTCCTCACTCATACCTCCGTTTTAAAACGTTGCCTCCTTAGGAGGGGGTGAAGCATGATGTGCTTGATTTTTTTCAGCGAAAGGCGCTTCTAAGCATATTAAAGCCCAGTTTCTCTCCAAGTACAGTGTTTATCTAAGGGATGTGAAAGGAGTATTGCCTGATGACACCATGTTTTCACCTATGGGAAATCTATTCATAAGGCTCTCTGTAAATTTGGTCGCAGGGATTCATCTGCTGCTTCCCTTTACAGATCGACATTATACTCCTCTACCATAAGTTCTGCTGATATATTTCAGTACTTGTTTGGCTGTCTGCTATATGTGGATGGGTGTCTTATGGTAAGTAAAATCTGTTTTTTTTTTCTTTAAAACACTCTCAGCTATGGAAGGCATAGTAAATTTGTATGAATATATGTATTTGCGAGACTGGTTGTTTATTTTTCCTTAAGCATCATAAATGTAGTATGAGTTTGTGAAACATTGCTTTTTAGTGTTTTGGGGGCTAGTTAATGTTTATTTATTTTTTAGCTTACCTTAGGCCTTCATTATCACTGCATACTCATACGCTATTTATGTCATTTGTGACGCTTCATCAATTCGTGCCAAAATTGTTGCACTTTTTTTCAGCTTAAAAGACCCGCTCCAACTTCACTCTGTGCTCTCTCAGTTTTTAGAGAGCTATATATCAACTTTGATTTTACATCTTCATCGTTGTTTTATTATAACGTTATTTTAATAGCATTGTTTCCCATTTCCTCTTAAAAGTACTGATGCATTAACCCTTTGAGTGCCAACGATGGCTCTAAGCCATTGCAAATTGACCCAGTCATGTGACGTCGCTAGCACTTACCCAACTTGAGGGCAATCTGGGGGCTCCCACCCCGGTGATCTGGCCTGAATAGTGAGAGGCAACTTTATTTAAAAATGAACAATATAGGGAAATTGGGGCATGCAGCTTAGAAGCCTGTATCTCAGGCATCTACGCAGCTACAGACCCCCAAGACCCACCGTTGGAAAGGTAATCGCCTAACCTTCCCAATGGTATAAGTCTTTGGGATCTGGAAAAAAGTATAAAAAGTTAAAAATAAATATATTTAAAAAAGTTAAAAAACAAACAAACTCAAAAGTACAAATGCATCCATTGTTATTCCATCTCAGTCTACTGTAAAAGGCATTCCTGCAGAAATGAAAGATTTTATTGCTGCAGCCACAGAGAAAGCTATGACTGCTATTCTGCCTTCAAATAAACGTAAAAGGACTTTACAAAATGTTCCTAAATCTAGTGAATTTTGTACAGTCCTTTTACGTTTATTTGAAGGCAGATGGGGGTTCCTCTGATTCAGAGGATCCCACATCTGAGACAGAAATTGACAAATCTTTTTTAATTAAAATTTAACATATCCGATCTCTTTTGAAAGAAGTATTTACCGTCTACTGATAAATCTTGTAATAGTTTAAATTCTGTATTTAACTACTACTGTTATTAATCCTGAAGTTTTTCCTATTCCAGATGCTATCACTAATGTGATTGATAAAGAATGGTCTAACCCTGGTACTTCTTTTAACCCTTCTTCTAGGATAAAAAATCGTATCCTTTGCCTGTTGCTAATTTGGAACTTTGAGAAACAGTCCCTAAAGTTGATGGGGCTATTTCCACGTACTACCATTCATATTGAAGACAACACTTCTTTTAAAGACCCTTAAGATAGGAATCTTATCTTAGAAGGGCATACTTACATACTGGTTATAGTCTTAGACCTGTTATATCCATGGCTGATGTTGCTGCTGCTTCTACCTTTTCGTTGGACAGCTTAGCTCAGCAGTTGTCTTCAGATCCTGAATTATCTAACATTCTTTTACTTCAACACGCAAATCATTTTCTTTGCGATGCTATCTTTTATGTTAATTTGGTATTAAAGATTTTGCAGGCTCCTCCTTTTGAGCCTATGCATTCTTTACACAGTAAACTACTTTCTTGGAAAGTATTGTTTCTATTTGCCATCTCTTCTGCTAGAAGAGTTTCTGAATTGTCTGCTCTCTTGTGAATCTCCTTATCTGATTTTCCATCAAGATAAAGCTGTTTTGCAGACTTCTTTCACATTTTTGCTTAAGTTGTGAATTCTAACAACATTAATAGGGAAATTATTGTTCCTTCCTTATGTCCTAATCCTATGGCTACTATTGAAAAATCTTTACAATCTTTGGATGTCGTTAGAGCTTTGAAATAACATGTAGATACTACTAAGGATTTCAGACAGACTTCTTGTCTATTTGTTATTTTCTCCAGTTCTCGAAAAGGTCACACAGCTCCTGCCGTTTCTTTAGCACCTTGGTTGAAACGTTTGATTCACAAAGCGTATTTGGAGGTGGGTCAGTCTCCACCTCAGAAAATTACAGCTCACTCTACAAGATCAGTTGCCACATCTAGGGCTTTTAAGAATGAAGCTTCAGTTGATCAAATCTGCAAAGCGGCCACTTGGTCTTCTTTGCATACCTTTACTAAATTTTACCATTTTGATGTTTTTGCTTCTTTGGAAGCAGCTTTTGGTAGAAAGGTTCTTCATGCAGCTGTCTCAGTTTGATTCTAGTGCCTGTGATTCAAGTTTTTTGAATTTTAAAGAAACAACATAATTTATGTAAGAACTTACCTGATAAATTCATTTCTTTCATATTAGCAAGAGTCCATGAGCTAGTGACGTATGGGATATACATTCCTACCAGGAGGAGCAAAGTTTCCCAAACCTCAAAATGCCTATAAATACACCCCTCACCACACCCACAAATCAGTTTAACGAATAGCCAAGAAGTGGGGTGATAAGAAAAAAGTGCGAAGCATAAATATAAGGAATTGGAATAATTGTGCTTTATACAAAAAAAAATCATAACCACCACAAAAAGAAAGAAATGAATTTATCAGGTAAGTTCTTACATAAATTATGTTTTCTTTCATGTAATTAGCAAGAGTCCATGAGCTAGTGACGTATGGGATAATGACTACCCAAGATGTGGATCTTCCACGCGAGTCACTAGAGAGGGAGGGATAAAATAAAGACAGCCAATTCCGCTGAAAAAAATCCACACCCAAAAATAAAGTTTAAATCTTATAAAGAAAAAAACTGAAAATATAAGCAGAAGATTCAAACTGAAACAGCTGCCTGAAGTACTTTTCTACCAAAAACTGCTTCGGAAGAAGAAAACACATCAAAATGGTAGAATTTAGTAAAAGTATGCAAAGAAGACCAAGTTGCTGCTTTGCAAATCTGATCAACCGAAGCTTCATTCCTAAATGCCCAGGAAGTAGAAACTGACCTAGTAGAATGAGCTGTAATCCTTTGAGGCGGAGTTTTACCCGACTCGACATAAGCATGATGAATTAAAGATTTCAACCAAGATGCCAAAGAAATGGCAGAGGCCTTCTGACCTTTCCTAGAACCGGAAAAGATAACAAATAGACTAGAAGTCTTTTGGAAATTCTTAGTAGCTTCAACATAATATTTCAAAGCTCTAACTACATCCAAAGAATGCAATGATTTCTCCTTAGAATTCTTAGGATTAGGACATAATGAAGGAACCACAATTTCTCTACTAATGTTGTTGGAATTCACAACCTTAGGTAAAAATTTAAAAGAAGTTCGCAACACCGCCTTATCCTGGTGAAAAATCAGAAAAGGAGACTCACAAGAAAGAGCAGATAATTCAGAAACTCTTCTGGCAGAAGAGATAGCCAAAAGGAACAAAACTTTCCAAGAAAGTAATTTAATGTCCAATGAATGCATAGGTTCAAACTGAGGAGCTTGAAGAGCCCTTAGAACAAAATTCAAACTCCAAGGAGGAGAAATTGACTTAATGACAGGTTTTATACGAACCAAAGCTTGTACAAAACAATGAATATCAGGAAGATTAGCAATCTTTCTGTGAAAAAGAACAGAAAGAGCAGAGATTTTTCCTTTCAAGGAACTTGCAGACAAACCTTTATCCAAACCATCCTGAAGAAACTGTAAAATTCTCGGAATTCTAAAAGAATGCCAGGAAAAATGACGAGAAAGACACCAAGAAATATAAGTCTTCCAGACTCTATAATATATCTCCCTAGATACAGATTTACGAGCCTGTAACATAGTATTAATCACAGGGTCAGAGAAACCTCTTTGACTAAGAATCAAGCGTTCAATCTCTATACCTTTAAATTTAAGGATTTGAGATCCTGATGGAAAAAAGGACCTTGCGGCAGAAGGTCTGGCCTTAACTGAAGAGTCCACGGTTGGCAAGAGGCCACCCGGACAAGATCCGCATACCAAAACCTGTGAGGCCATGCTGGAGCTACCAGCAGAACAAACGAGCATTCCTTCAGAATCTTGGAGATTACTCTTGGAAGAAGAACTAGAGGCGGAAAGATATAGGCAGGATGATACTTCCAAGGAAGTGACAATGCATCCACTGCTACCGCTTGAGGATCCCTGGATCTGGACAGATACCTGGGAAGTTTCTTGTTTAGATGAGAGGCCATCAAATCTATTTCTGGAAGTCCCCACATTTGAACAATCTGAAGAAATACCTCTGGGTGAAGAGACCATTCGCCCGGATGTAACGTTTGGCGACTGAGATAATCCGCTTCCCAATTGTCTATACCTGGGATATGAACCGCAGAAACTAGACAGGAGCTGGATTCCGCCCATACCGGAATTCGAGATACTTCTTTCATAGCCAGAGGACTGTGAGTCCCTCCTTGATGATTGATGTATGCCACAGTTGTGACATTGTCTGTCTGAAAACAAATGAACGATTCTCTCTTTAGAAGAGGCCAAGACTGAAGAGCTCTGAAAATTGCACGGAGTTCCAAAATATTGACCGGTAAGCTCACCTCCTGAGATTCCCAAACCCCTTGTGCTGTCAGAGATCCCCACACAGCTCCCCAAACTGTAAGTCTTGAATCTGTTGAAATTACAGTCCAGGTCGGAAGAACAAAAGAAGCCCCCTGAACTAAACGATGGTGATCTGTCCACCACGTCAGAGAGTATCGTACAATCGGTTTTAAAGATATTAATTGAGATATCTTTGTGTAATCCCTGCACCACTGTTTCAGCATACAGAGCTGAAGAGGCCGCATGTGAAAACGAGCAAAGGGGATCGCGTCCGATGCAGCAGTCATAAGACCTATAATTTCCATGCATAAGGCTACCGAAGGGAATGATTGTGACTGAAGGTTTCGACAAGCTGAAATCAATTTTAGACGTCTCTTGTCTGTCAAAGATAGACACATGGACACTGAATCTATCTGGAAACCTAAAAAGGTTACCTGTGTCTGAGGAATCAATTAACTTTTTGGTAAATTGATCCTCCAACCATGATGTTGAAGAAACAACACAAGTCGATTCGTATGAGATTCTGCTAAATGTGAAGACTGAGCAAGTACCAAGATATCGTCCAAATAAGGAAATACCACAATACCCTGTTCTCTGATTACAGACAGAAGGGCACCGAGAACCTTTGTAAAAATTCTTGGAGCTGTAGCTAGGCCAAACGGCAGAGCCACAAACTGGTAATGCTTGTCTAGGAAAGAGAATCTCAGAAACTGATAGTGATCTGGATGAATCGGAATATGCAGATATGCATCCTGTAAATCTATTGTAGACATATAATGCCCTTGCTGAACAAAAGGCAGGATAGTCCTTACAGTTACCATTTTGAATGTTGGTATCCTTACATAACGATTCAATATTTTTAGATCCAGAACTGGTCTGAAGGAATTCTCCTTCTTTGGTACAATGAAGAGATTTGAATAAAACCCCAGTCCCTGTTCCAGAACTGGAACTGGCATAATTACTCCAGCCAACTCTAGATCTGAAACACATTTCAGAAATGCTTGAGCCTTCGCTGGGTTTACTGGGACACGGGAAAGAAAAAATCTCTTTGCAGGAGGCCTTATTTTGAAGCCAATTCTGTACCCTTCTGAAACAATGTTCTGAATCCAAAGATTGTGAACGGAATTGATCCAAATTTCTTTGAAAAAACGTAATCTGCCCCCTACCAGCTGAGCTGGAATGAGGGCCGCACCTTCATGTGGACTTAGGAGCTGGCTTAGATTTTCTAAAAGGCTTGGATTTATTCCAGACTGGAGATGGTTTCCAAACTGATACCGCTCCTGAGGATGAAGGATCAGGTTTTTGTTCCTTGTTGTGACGAAAGCAACGAAAACGATTATTAGACCTAAATTTACCTTTAGATTTTTTATCCTGTGGTAAAAAAGTTCCTTTCCCTCCAGTAACAGTTGAGATAATAGAATCCAACTGAGAACCAAACAATTTATTACCCTGGAAAGAAAGGGAAAGCAGAGTAGACTTAGAAGACATATCAGCATTCCAAGTTTTAAGCCATAAAGCTCTTCTAGCTAAAATCGCTAGAGACATATACCTGACATCAACTCTAATGATATCAAAGATGGCATCACAAATAAAATAATTAGCATGTTGAAGAAGAAGAATAATGCTATGAGAATTATGATCTGTTACTTGTTGTGCTAAAGCTTCTAACCAAAAAAGTTGAAGCTGCAGCAACATCCGCTAAAGATATAGCAGGTCTAAGAAGATTACCTGAACACAAGTAAGCTTTTCTTAGAAAGGATTCAATTTTCCTATCTAAAGGATCCTTAAAGGAAGTACCATCTGCCGTAGGAATAGTAGTACGCTTAGCAAGAGTAGAGACAGCCCCATCAACCTTAGGGATTTTGTCCCAAAACTCTAATCTGTCAGATGGCACAGGATATAATTGCTTAAAACATTTAGAAGGAGTAAATGAATTACCCAAATTATTCCATTCCCTGGAAATTACTTCAGAAATAGCACCAGGGACAGGAAAAACTTCTGGAATAACTACAGGAGATTTAAAAACCTTATCTAAACGTTTAGATTTAGTATTAAGAGGACCAGAATCCTCAATTTCAAATGCAATTAGGACTTCTTTAAGTAAAGAACGAATAAATTCCATTTCAAATAAATATGAAGATTTATCAGCATCAACCTCTGAGACAGAATCCTCTGAACCAGAAGAACCATTATCAGAATGATGATGTTCATTTAAAAATTCATCTGAAAAATGAGAAGTTTTAAAAGACTTTTTACGTTTACTAGAAGGAGGAATAACAGACATAGCCTTCTTAATGGATTTAGAAACAAAATCTCTTATGTTATCAGGAACACTCTGAGTATTAGATGTTGATGGAACAGCAACAGGTAATGTAACAGTACTAAAGGAAATATTATCTGCATTAACAAGTTTGTCATGACAAACAGTACAAACAACAGCTGGAGGAACAGATACCATAAGTTTACAGCAGATACACTTAGCTTTGGTAGCTCCAGCACCAGGCAGCGATTTTCCAGAAGTATCTTCTGACTCAGTTTCAACGTGGGACATCTTGCAATATGTAATAGAAAAAAACAACATATAAAGCAAAATTGATCAAATTCCTTAAATGACAGTTTCAGGAATGGGAAAAAAATGCCAGTGAACAAGCTTCTAGCAACCAGAAGCAATAAATAATGAGACTTAAATAATGTGGAGACAATAGTGACGCCCATATTTTTTTAGCGCCAAAAATGACGCCCACATTATTTGGCGCCTAAATGCTTTTGGCGCCAAAAATGACGCCACATCCGGAACGCCGACACTTTTGGCGCAAAAGAACGTCAAAAATGACGCAACTTCCGGCGACACGTATGACGCCGGAAACAGAAAATAAATTTTGCGCCAAAAAAGTCAGCGCCAAGAATGACGCAATAAAATGAAGCATTTTCAGCCCCCGCGAGCCTAACAGCCCACAGGGAAAAAGTCAAATTTTAAGGTAAGAAAAAAATTGATTTATTCATATGCATTATCCCAAATATGAAACTGACTGTCTGAAATAAGGAATGTTGAACATCCTGAGTCAAGGCAAATAAATGTTTGAATACATATATTTAGAACTTTATAAAAAAAGTGCCCAACCATAGCTTAGAGTGTCACAGAAAATAAGACTTACTTACCCCAGGACACTCATCTACATGTTGTAGAAAGCCAAACCAGTACTGAAACGAAAATCAGCAGAGGTAATGGTATATAAATAAGAGTATATCGTCGATCTGAAAAGGGAGGTAAGAGATGAATCTCTACGACCGATAACAGAGAACCTATGAAATAGACCCCGTAGAAGGAGATCATTGAATTCAAATAGGCAATACTCTCCTCACATCCCTCTGACATTCACTGCACGCTGAGAGGAAAACCGGGCTCCAACCTGCTGCGGAGCGCATATCAACGTAGAAACTAGCACAAACTTAGTTCACCACCTCCATACGTCACTAGCTCATGGACTCTTGCTAATTACATGAAAGAAAATTATTTTTTGGATTTAATTTCTCAGCAGAAATAGCTGTTTTTATTTTATCCTTCCCTTTATTGTTACTCGTGGATTTCCACATCTTGGGTATTACATCCCAATCAGTAACAAGTTAGTGGACTCTCGCCACCTATATGAAAAAACTATTTATGTAAGAACTTACCAGATAAATTCATTTCTTTCATGGTGGCGAGAGTACACAAGGCCCACCCATTTTTGTGTGGTTTTGATTTTTTTGTATAAAGCACATCTTTTATCCTGTTCCTCTTTTTTTATGCTTTTACTCATTTCACCTCACCTACTTGTCTATACATTAAACTGAAGTATGAGTGAGGTGGGAAGTGTATTTATAGGCATTTGAGGTTTGGGAAACGTTGCCTCCTCCTGGTAGGAATGTGTATCCCACTGGAATACAACTAGAAGTGCATAAACCCGACGTTTCAGAAAAATAAAAAAGTTAACATTTTTCCTTTGGCAATCAATAGCCAACCAAGCACTATCAGGTAATAGAATGAACCCCAAAACAAGAACTTAGAAAACGGAGGAAGAAGCCATTAAAAGTATGTCCTACTGCAGAATCAGATATAAAATTAAAGTTATCAGGAGGACAGATCTATTTGAAATGAACTTTTGACACACAAAATGACTGAAGGAACTAATCTTAATGACAATATTAACAGAAATCAACATTGTGTTTCTGGAAACCACCATTTCTGGAATTTCTAAAAACAAACAACAAAAAACAACAGTAGTCACTGTAAAAGAACCACTCCAAAGGATGAATCTTCTGTGTGATAACTGCAGCTTCTTAGTAAGCTTGAAGTGAACAATGCTATGTCTGATTAACTACGAACATAAGATGGATACAAAACATATTTAGCATGTCAAGAACACTGCCCTAAGGTGTAAGACATTTATAGGAAGAAATAACTTGAAAGAATATCACCTCCCTTAAAACTTGAGTTAATCTCAAACCATAACAACAGAAATGGCTAACAATCCAAGCTGGATGCCAACAATTCGTGTCTAAGTCTCATTGCTGCCACTTAAAGATGTCACTTGTCTAATTCTCATTGCTGCCACTTAGAGAGATGGCAGCTTAGAGATGGTGTTCTCTGCAAATGCTTTCCCTAAAGCGGATCTTAAATTTATAGGGCTTCTGCAGACAGCTGAGTTAAATCAATTAACTGAGTGGAGACAGGGAGATGAGTGACACAGGTGAGACAATTAAGAACTAAAACTAAATCAAAGGGATAGATGCAGATAAAATAAAATTGGGTGGGGATTAGTCAATTAATTAAGCCTAGTTAAAATATTAGGAAATGCAAATGCTGTTGACAGGATGTGATCAGATACAGGCATAGAAGGAAGTTTAGATGGGCAACATACCATAGAATAAGTTATAAAGCAGTGTTAAAAAAGATCCAGGAAGAGACAGCAGTTTAGATGGGCAACATACCATAGAATAAGTTATAAAGCAGTGTTAAAAAAGATCCAGGAAGAGACAGCAGTTTAGATGGGCGACATACCATAGAATAAGTTATAAAGCAATGTTAAAAAAGATCCAGGAAGAGACAGCAGTTTAGATGGGCGACATACCATAGAATAAGTTATAAAGCAATGTTAAAAAAGATCCAGGAAGAGACAGCAGTTTAGATGGGTGACATACCTGAAAGTAAATTAAATAGCAGCGTTAGTTTAGGCTTGAATAAGTAGCATTCTGTCCTGTTTGTAATTCTTGTCTAATTCTCATTGCTGCCACTTAAAGATGTCACTTAGAGAGATGGCAGCTTAGAGATGGTGTTCTCTGCAAATGCTAAACCCAGCAAAATGATCTAAAGGATTCCCTTATCTGGTGAAAATTGAATACTCAGAGACAAGTCTGATTACTGTTCCACTTAAACAGGAGTCTCAACAGCAAAAATCTGTTGTGTAAACTACTCAACTACTAATATATAGTAAAATCAAACCAGCAGCATTATGCAATCTCTTGCATGTGTCTACTGCATGTGCTAAAGATTTCTGATTGCTTGCATGTTTTTGGAAATCTGCTCAAATAAGACAAAATGTTAATGAAATCTTTTCACCAACAAGTGGAGACATACATGATCTGGTTGGAGGGAATGTGAAGAAAAACATAATTTATGTAAGAACTTACCTGATAAATTCATTTCTTTCATATTAGCAAGAGTCCATGAGCTAGTGACGTATGGGATATACATTCCTACCAGGAGGGGCAAAGTTTCCCAAACCTCAAAATGCCTATAAATACACCCCTCACCACACCCACAATTCAGTTTAACGAATAGTCAAGAAGTGGGGTGATAAGAAAAAAGTGCGAAAGCATATAAAATAAGGAATTGGAATAACTGTGCTTTATACAAAAAAATCATAACCACCACAAAAAAGGGCTTGGCCTCATGGACTCTTGCTAATATGAAAGAAATGAATTTATCAGGTAAGTTCCTACATAAATTATGTTTTCTTTCATGTAATTAGCAAGAGTCCATGAGCTAGTGACGTATGGGATAATGACTACCCAAGATGTGGATCTTTCCACGCAAGAGTCACTAGAGAGGGAGGGATAAAATAAAGACAGCCAATTCCTGCTGAAAATAATCCACACCCAAAATAAAGTTTAATGAAAAACATAAACAGAAGATTCAAACTGAAACCGCTGCCTGAAGTACTTTTCTACCAAAAACTGCTTCAGAAGAAGAAAATACATCAAAATGGTAGAATTTAGTAAAAGTATGCAAAGAGGACCAAGTTGCTGCTTTGCAAATCTGATCAACCGAAGCTTCATTCCTAAACGCCCAGGAAGTAGAAACTGACCTAGTAGAATGAGCTGTAATCCTTTGAGGCGGAGTTTTAACCGACTCGACATAGGCATGATGAATTAAAGATTTCAACCAAGATGCCAAAGAAATGGCAGAAGCTTTCTGGCCTTTTCTAGAACCGGAAAAGATAACAAATAGACTAGAAGTCTTTCGGAAAGACTTAGTAGCTTCAACATAATATTTCAAAGCTCTAACAACATCCAAAGAATGCAACGATTTCTCCTTAGAATTCTTAGGATTAGGACATAATATAGGAACCACAATTTCTCTACTAATGTTGTTGGAATTCACAACCTTAGGTAAAAATTCAAAAGAAGTTCGCAACACCGCCTTATCCTGATGAAAAATCAGAAAAGGAGACTCACAAGAAAGAGCAGATAATTCAGAGACTCTTCTGGCAGAAGAGATCGCCAAAAGGAACAAAACTTTCCAAGAAAGTAATTTAATGTCCAATGAATGCATAGGTTCAAACGGAGGAGCTTGAAGAGCCCCCAGAACCAAATTCAAACTCCAAGGAGGAGAAATTGACTTAATGACAGGTTTTATACGAACCAAAGCTTGTACAAAACAATGAATATCAGGAAGATTAGCAATCTTTCTGTGAAAAAAGAACAGAAAGAGCAGAGATTTGTCCTTTCAAAGAACTTGCGGATAAACCTTTATCTAAACCATCCTGAAGAAACTGTAAAATTCTCGGAATTCTAAAAGAATGCCAAGAAAAATGATGAGAAAGACACCAAGAAATATAAGTCTTCCAGACTCTATAATATATCTCTCTGGATACAGATTTACGAGCCTGTAACATAGTATTAATCACAGAGTCAGAGGAACCTCTTTGACCAAGAATCAAGCGTTCAATCTCCATACCTTTAAATTTAAGGATTTGAGATCCTGATGGAAAAAAGGACCTTGCGACAGAAGGTCTGGTCTTAGCGGAAGAGTCCACGGATGGCAAGAGGCCATCCGGACAAGATCCGCATACCAAAACCTGTGAGGCCATGCCGGAGCTATCAGCAGAACAAACGAGCATTCCTTCAGAATCTTGGAGATTACTCTTGAAAGAAGAACTAGAGGCGGAAAGATATAAGCAGGATGATACTTCCAAGGAAGTGATAATGCATCCACTGCTTCCGCCTGAGGATCCCGGGATCTGGACAGATACCTGGGAAGTTTCTTGTTTAGATGAGACGCCATCAGATCTATTTCTGGAAGCTCCCACATTTGAACAATCTGAAGAAATACCTCTGGGTGAAGAGACCATTCGCCCGGATGCAACGTTTGGCGACTGAGATAATACGCTTCCCAATTGTCTATACCTGGGATATGAACCGCAGAGATTAGACAGGAGCTGGATTCCGCCCAAACCAGAATTCGAGATACTTATTTCATAGCCAGAGGACTGTGAGTCCCTCCTTGATGATTGATGTATGCCACAGTTGTGACATTGTCTGTCTGAAAACAAATGAACGATTCTCTCTGCAGAAGAGGCCAAGACTGAAGAGCTCTGAAAATTGCACGGAGTTCCAAAATATTGATTGGTAATCTCACCTCCTGAGATTCCCAAACTCCTTGTGCCGTCAGAGATCCCCACACAGCTCCCCAACCTGTGAGACTTGCATCTGTTGAAATTACAGTCCAGGTCGGAAGCACAAAAGAAGCCCCCTGAATTAAACGATGGTGATCTGTCCACCACGTTAGAGAGTGTCGTACAATCGGTTTTAAAGATATTAATTGAGATATCTTTGTGTAATCCCTGCACCATTGATTCAGCATACAGAGCTGAAGAGGTCGCATGTGAAAACGAGCAAAGGGGATCGCGTCCGATGCAGCAGTCATAAGACCTAGAATTTCCATGCATAAGGCTACCGAAGGGAATGATTGTGACTGAAGGTTTCGACAAGCTGAAATCAATTTTAGACGTCTCTTGTCTGTCAAAGACAGAGTCATGGACACTGAATCTATCTGGAAACCCAGAAAGGTTACCCTTGTCTGAGGAATCAATGAACTTTTTAGTGAATTGATCCTCCAACTATGATCTTGAAGAAACAACACAAGTCTGAGCAAGTACCAAGATATCGTCCAAACAGAAGCTGGCTTTGCTTTTCTAGAAGGCTTGGATTTATTCCAGACTGGAGATCGTTTCCAAACTGAAACTGCTCCTGAGGATGAAGGATCAGGCTTTTGTTCTTTGTTGAAACGAAAGGAACGAAAACGATTATTAGCCCTGTTTTTACCCTTAGATTTTTTATCCTGTGGTAAAAAAGTTCCTTTCCCACCAGTAACAGTTGAGATAATAGAATCCAACTGAGAACCAAATAATTTGTTACCCTGGAAAGAAATGGAAAGTAGAGTTGATTTAGAAGCCATATCAGCATTCCAAGTTTTAAGCCATAAAGCTCTTCTAGCTAAAATAGCTAGAGACATAAACCTGACATCAGCCCTGATAATATCAAAAATGGCATCACAGATAAAATTATTAGCATGTTGAAGAAGAATAATAATATTATGAGAATCATGATCTGTTACTTGTTGCGCTAAAGTTTCCAACCAAAAAGTTGAAGCTGCAGCAACATCAGCCAATGATATAGCAGGTCTAAGAAGATTACCTGAACACAGATAAGCTTTTCTTAGAAAGGATTCAATTTTCCTATCTAAAGGATCCTTAAACGAAGTACCATCTGACGTAGGAGTAGTAGTACGTTTAGCAAGGGTAGAAATAGCCCCATCAACTCTAGGGATTTTGTCCCAAAATTCTAATCTGTCAGACGGCACAGGATATAATTGCTTAAAACGTTTAGAAGGAGTAAATGAATTACCCAAATTATTCCATTCTCTGGAAATTACTTCAGAAATAGCACCAGGAACAGGAAAAACTTCTGGAATAACCACAGGAGATTTAAAGACCTTATCTAAACGTTTAGATTTAGTATCAAGAGGACCAGAATCCTCAATTTCTAAAGCAATTAGTACTTCTTTAAGTAAAGAACGAATAAATTCCATTTTAAATAAATATGAAGATTTATCAGCATCAATCTCTGAGACAGAATCCTCTGAACCAGAAGAGTCATTAGAATCAGAATGATGATGTTCATTTAAAAATTCATCTGTATAAAGAGAAGTTTTAAAAGATTTTTTATTTTTACTAGAAGGAGGAATAACAGACAGCCTTCTTGATGGATTCAGAAACAAAATCTCTTATGTTATCAGGAACATTCTGAACATTAGATGTTGATGGAACTGCAACAGGTAATGGTACATTACTAAAGGAAATATTATCTGCATTAACAAGTTTGTCATGACAATTAATACAAACAACAGCTGGAGGAATAGCTACCAAAAGTTTACAGCAGATACACTTAGCTTTGGTAGTTTCAGCACCAGACAGCGATTTTCCTGAAGTATCTTCTGACTCAGATGCAACGTGAGAAAAGGAAAGTGTGGAGTGATATGTAGATAGGACTCAACTAGCTTCCCCAAATCTGATATGCTCCCAATATCAGATGTATAGAAATGTGCGAATAGGGGTGGGTGTGGGGAGTGCTCTAAAAGAGCTGTGAGTGTAAACTATGATTTGAAGTGTGTATACACTGTGATAGAATGTGTATGGATTTACCAAAATATCATAAATATAATTTCTTTGAATAAATATAATTTCTTTGAATCGTATTGGAAGTGTATCAACTCAGATGTGATAAACAATGTGTCGGTTTGTTGAAAAAAAATTTTTGTGTGGTTCTGGTGTTAAGTAGTGTCTCTCCAAAAATGTGAACAAATAAACAAACAAAAACAAAAAGTTGACTCTCAAAATTCCTCAAGGACAATTTTATAAAACCCTTCTATTTCTTCAAAATGTGTATGCACGGTGTATTATCACTGTACCTCTAAATAAATTGATACACAAATTGTACTTCTAAATGAATAAACAAACAAATCGTGATGAATTTAAATGAATAAACAAACAAATCGTGATGAATATAAAAAGACTTAACTTCTAGATGAATAAACAAACAAATCGTGATAAATTTAAAAAAAACTTTACTAAGATAAAAAACAGTATAAGATCGTTTCAATCGTATTGTATGGTTATACCATACAGTGAATCTGTTTAGAGCATATGGGGGTACATCTTTATCGTATAAAAATGCTGAAAGTTCGGATTTTTAATCCTTATGGTGAAAGTTCGGATTTGTAATCCTTATGGTTTTCTTAAGTTGTGGCCACAACCAATTCTAAAACAGTTAAAATCCAAATGTAGTACTGTGCTGTTGTTAGTTTGCAGTTTATTCTCCCCCTAACCGGACCTCTGATATTCCTTACCTCCGTGTTTATTTTCTTTGTATTACCTTGGGTTCTGGGAAGAGTGCTTTTGTAAGTAGGTCGAGTTCTCCAAGCGGCTTTGCCGCTGTTTGAATTTCCTCCGCAACTACTTCCTACCCTGATGTGCGTGTGACGTTGACGTTGTACACGGAGGACCTATCAGGCAACCGGATCGTGGGGGGAGTGTTTCTTGTACTGGAGCCAATCTTTCCACACTCGATGTCAGGTTTTCTACGCGTTTCAGCGCCGTAACTTGCGCCTTTATCAAGACTGTATAATCTGGTGTGTCTTTTAGGCTCCTATATAGTCCTGTTGAGGTTAGGATACTCCCCCTAATTAATGCTCTAATATGTTCCGGTTTATAAAATATCATTTCTTAGCCTTATTCATTTTTCTTTCAATGACAGATTCTTTGTATACAAATAATGTTGTTAACACATTTATACTGAAATATATTTGTTGAAAATAAAATAAATAAATAAATAAATAAAATAAATAAAAAAACATGTGAGTAAGAAGTGATGTTTAGTGAAAATGTGAAGGGAGACTGTGGTGTGTTAATTCAATTGTTGTCATATTCGAATAAGTATGAGGATATGTGCCATCAAATAATGGTTATTTTCTATCGGGTAATCAGTACACTATTATACTGTTGTTATGGCAATACTGTTCACTGTTTTCGCTGCACTCACAAGAAAGGATTCAAGTTAAGCTCTGCATTGAGGCCATATGGTGTGAGAGTATTGAATTTGAATATGAGTTCAGCTTCCTTTAATAGTAACATATTTTCCATATTACCTCCTCTGTTATTATGTATCTTTTTTATACCCCAGTATGTGAATCCTATTGGTTTTTTTTGATGTTTTTCTGTGAAATGTTTAGATAATAGATGTTTGCAGTTACCTCTTTTAATATTGGATAGATGTTCTCTTATTCTATCATGTAACGGTCTGCTCGTTTGCCCTAAGTATTGTAATTTGCATTTGCATTGGATTAAGTAAATTACATTTGTATCTGAACACCTAATGGTGTCTCTTATGGGGTATTTATAGTTGTTATTAGAGGATATTACTACTTTACTTTTTTTACCATATTTGCACGCTTTACAGCTTGTGCAAGGAAAAAAACCTTGCAGAGCATTTCCATATAGGTCTTGGTCTCTTGGTTTAGATGATTTGTTAAATTGACTGGGTGCCAGTATACTTCCCAGATTATTTGTCTTTCTGAATATTAGTGTAGGTCGTGATTTTACAATGTCAGTTAGTAGTGGATCTTTTCTGATTATGTGCCAGTGTTTATCTAGAATCTTTTTTATAATCTTATGATCTTCACTGTATTCTGTAATGAATGATATTTGGTTATGTAATAAGTTTTTGTTCTTATTTGTATATTTTAATAATTCTGTTCTATCTTTATTTATTGCTTGATTTTTGGCTTCTTGTATTATTTTATCTTTATATCCTTTCTCTTTAAATTTCCTTTCCAAAGTGTTCGCTTGTTTCTGAAATGTATTTTCGTCTGAACAGTTTTTTCTTATCCTATAGAACTGGCCTTTAGGTGTATTGTTGATCCATCTTTCTAAATGACAGCTGTCCGGATGTATGTAACTATTTGTATCTGTAGGTTTGAAATATGTTTCTGTTGTGATGGTGTTATTTATGATATTTATTTGAACATCTAAAAAATGTATATTTGTTTTACTATATTCATGGGTAAAACTTAAACCCCAAGTATTGTAATTTATGTCTTCTAGAAATAAATTGAGAAGTTCTTGATCCCCTTTCCAGATCAGAAACATATCGTCTATGAATCTCCTATAGAGCACAAGGTTTGCACCCCATGGGGAGTGTAGGATATATTTATCCTCAAACCTCCCCATGAATAAGTTAGCGTAACTAGGTGCAAACCTTGTGCCCATAGCTGTTCCTTTTAATTGTAAATAAAATGTTTGATTAAAGTTAAAATAATTATTTTCTAATATGAATTGCATACAATTTAAAATGAATTTAATCTGTGGATTTTTCATTTCATAATCTGTGTTCAAGTAGTATTCTGCGGCTTCTATTCCTAATTTGTGTTGTATGTTGGTGTATAATGAATTGACGTCGCATGTGACTAATGTGTAGTCCTCTTGCCATTTTATTGTTGTTAATGTATTTAAGAAATCTGTGGTGTCTTTTAAATGAGAGGGTAAGTTTTGTACGTATTTTTGTAGGAATGAATCCACATATTGTGACATGTTAGAAGTAAGAGCATCAATTCCTGAGATTATTGGGCGCCCTGGTGGGTGGTCTAGTGTTTTATGTATTTTAGGGAGGTAATAGAAGATTGGAGTTTTGGGATATTGTATATTTATAAATTGATACTCTTGATTATTTATTATTCCTGCTGTTTTGGCAATATTTAAAATTGTTTCGAAATTTTTTGTTTGTTTTTGAATGGGGTTAAATGATAATTTTCTGTAGGTTTCTGTGTCTCCCAGTATTCTATTGGCTTCCATAATGTAATCTTTAGTGTTTAATACAACTAACCCTCCGCCTTTATCTGCTTTTTTTATTGTGATGGTTGGGTCTTCTTTAAGTTCTTTTAAGATAGTTTTCTCTTTTTTGGTTAGATTAGATGGTTTTCTTTTATTGATTTCACAATTCTCTATTTCTTCTTTTATTAGTTTTTCAAACATTTCAATATGTGCTCCTTTGTCTTGTGTCGGATAGTATGATGATTTAGGTTTAAGTGATGTGTGAATGTATTCTGATTTTTTAGTTTGTATTTGATTCTCTTGGGGATTTTTCAAAAAATGTCTTTTTAAGGTGAGTTTGCGTATAAATTGGTTTGCATTTATTAGGGTGTTGAATTTGTTTAACCTAGTAGTTGGGGCAAATGATAATCCTTTAGCTAGGACATTTTCCTGTTCTCTATTTAGGGGTTTATCACTTAAATTAAAAATGCCTTTATTAGTGTTGTTTCTTTCTGTTGTATTTATCTCGTTTTTTTGTGTTTTCCTGGGCTCTCTGCCTCTTCTTCCTCTAATCTTCTTTTCTTTTGATTTTTTAATCTCTCTCTGTTTTCTTGTTGTGTAGTGTTGGATGTGGATGGGTGTTCTTGTCTTATCCCTAAAAAATGTTGATTGTCATCATCTATGGTTTCCAATACATCATATCTATTTTCAAGTTCTATCTTTCTTTGTGAGTCTCTGGTTTCTTTATTATTATTGTGATATCTATTATAATTTGGTTCATATTCCCTATAATATTGTTGTTGTCTTGGGTGGTCATTATATGAGTTGTGTCTTCGTCTATCATGATTGGAATTAAGTTCTTCCTGATTGTGATATCTGTAATCTTCTCTTTCATGATAATTCATATTTGAATTATGTGTGTTTCTTCTCCAATTTTGTCTGCTACTCCAATCATTTGTGTAGTGATCTCTATTCTTCCAATTTTGTGTGTAATTATTTCTATAGTCTCTATTTGAATATCTGTATTCCCAATTTTGTGTTGGGTTATGGTTGTAATTGTAGAATCCACCTCCATAGTTATTGGTTCTACTTCTGTAATAGTTATCTGTATCTCTATAATTTTGCCCATAATCATTTCTATGGGTTCTAAAATATCTATTGGAATGATGTCTAGAATTATATTCTTCTCTGTGTCTATCTGGATATGTCCCTGTGTGTTGTTCATAATTATCTCTATATTCTTTTTTTACATTTTTAGTCCATTGTTCTCTATTCGTATGATCACTTCTCTTATTTGAATATTGTTGATTGTTTTTATTCGTTTTTTTAAAAAGTTCATTATTTCCTTTTTTATTTGTATTGTTTTTATCTGTATCAATTGTTTCCATTTCTATTTCTTCTATATCTGTGTCATTATTTTCACAGTAGTCTTTTGGTGAAATTCTTTTATTTTTATTTTTGTTATGATTATAGTCAGTTTCATCTCTCTCTAATTTTTTTCTTTTACTATTATATATACTTGTGTTAAGATCTTTCATATTTTTAATGATGCTTTGTTGTTTTTCTTTAAATTTGCTATCTTCTATATATGGTTTGAGTGTTTCTTTAAATTGATTAATTTTTATGGAAAGATTTTCTAATGTTCTAGTGCGAGATTTTATAATTACTTGCATCAGATCTAATGATGCTTTTTCTAGTACATTGCACCATTCATTTTCGTGATCTTCTTCTAATTCGAAAGTGCAATTTTTCTTCAGTGTGGAAAGATTGGCTCCAGTACAAGAAACACTCCCCCCACGATCCGGTTGCCTGATAGGTCCTCCGTGTACAACGTCAACGTCACACGCACATCAGGGTAGGAAGTAGTTGCGGAGGAAATTCAAACAGCGGCAAAGCCGCTTGGAGAACTCGACCTACTTACAAAAGCACTCTTCCCAGAACCCAAGGTAATACAAAGAAAATAAACACGGAGGTAAGGAATATCAGAGGTCCGGTTAGGGGGAGAATAAACTGCAAACTAACAACAGCACAGTACTACATTTGGATTTTAACTGTTTTAGAATTGGTTGTGGCCACAACTTAAGAAAACCATAAGGATTACAAATCCGAACTTTCACCATAAGGATTAAAAATCCGAACTTTCAGCATTTTTATACGATAAAGATGTACCCCCATATGCTCTAAACAGATTCACTGTATGGTATAACCATACAATACGATTGAAACGATCTTATACTGTTTTTTATCTTAGTAAAGTTTTTTTTAAATTTATCACGATTTGTTTGTTTATTCATCTAGAAGTTAAGTCTTTTTATATTCATCACGATTTGTTTGTTTATTCATTTAAATTCATCACGATTTGTTTGTTTATTCATTTAGAAGTACAATTTGTGTATCAATTTATTTAGAGGTACAGTGATAATACACCGTGCATACACATTTTGAAGAAATAGAAGGGTTTTATAAAATTGTCCTTGAGGAATTTTGAGAGTCAACTTTTTGTTTTTGTTTGTTTATTTGTTCACATTTTTGGAGAGACACTACTTAACACCAGAACCACACAAAAAAATTTTTTCAACAAACCGACACATTGTTTATCACATCTGAGTTGATACACTTCCAATACGATTCAAAGAAATTATATTTATTCAAAGAAATTATATTTATGATATTTTGGTAAATCCATACACATTCTATCACAGTGTATACACACTTCAAATCATAGTTTACACTCACAGCTCTTTTAGAGCGCTCCCCACACCCACCCCTATTCAGATGCAACGTGAGACATCTTGCAATATGTAAGAGAAAAAACAACATATAAAGCAAAATTGATCAAATTCCTTAATTGACAGTTTCAGGAATGGGAAAAAATGCCAGTGAACAAGCTTCTAGCAACCAGAAGCAATAAATAATGAGACTTAAATAATGTGGAACAAAAGCGACGCCCATATTTTTTTAGCGCCTAATAAGACGCCCACATTATTTGGCGCCTAAATGCTTTTGGCGCCAAAAATGACGCCACGTCCGGAACGCCGACATTTTTTGGCGCAAAAGAATGGCAAAAATGACGCAACTTCCGGCGACACGTATGACGCCGGAAACAGAAAAGATTTTTTGCGCCAAAAAAGTCTGCGCCAAGAATGACGCAATAAAATTAAGCATTTTCAGCCCCCGCGAGCCTAACAGCCCACAGGGAAAAAAGTCAAATCTTTAAGGTAAGAAAAATATTTGATTCAAATGCATTATCCCAAATATGAAACTGACTGTCTGAAATAAGGAATGTTGAACATCCTGAGTCAACGCAAATAAATGTTTGAATACATATATTTAGAACTTTATAAAAAAAGTGCCCAACCATAGCTTAGAGTGTCACAGAAAATAAGACTTACTTACCCCAGGACACTCATCTACATGTTGTAGAAAGCCAAACCAGTACTGAAACGAAAATCAGCAGAGGTAATGGTATATAAATAAGAGTATATCGTCGATCTGAAAAGGGAGGTAAGAGATGAATCTCTACGACCGATAACAGAGAACCTATGAAATAGACCCCGTAGAAGGAGATCATTGAATTCAAACAGGCAATACTCTCCTCACATCCCTCTGACATTCACTGCACGCTGAGAGGAAAACCGGGCTCCAACCTGCTGCGGAGCGCATATCAACGTAGAATCTAGCACAAACTTACTTCACCACCTCCATAGGAGGCAAAGTTTGTAAAACTGAATTGTGGGTGTGGTGAGGGGTGTATTTATAGGCATTTTAAGGTTTGGGAAACTTTGCCCCTCCTGGTAGGAATGTATATCCCATACGTCACTAGCTCATGGACTCTTGCTAATTACATGAAAGAAAGGAACATTTAATTGTATCATGGTCATGAATTGACCTGCTTCTAGAGACCTGATAACCAGCCGAAGTGACTCAATAGTGAAATAATAAACCTTCACATATTGGAACATGGATTTGAAATTCTGCCCTTACTCCTGCCTAGAAACAGGAAAGACTACTCACGGTTCTGTAGCATAGGCCAAAAAGCCCACCCTTTTTTCTTGTCCCGAGGAACTTTATATTTACAAAAACACATACATACAAGGAAAGAGTTCTAAAGACTTCTGATAAGTTTATAGTTAAAGGGACAGTCAAGTCCAAAAAAAAAACTTTCATGATTCAAATAGGGCATGTAATTTTAAACAACTATCCGATTTAGTTTCATCACCAATTTTGCATTGTTCTCTTATGCTAATTTCTTAGACCTTGAAGGCCACCTCTAATTTGAAAGCATTTTAACAGTTTTTCACCACTAGAGGGCATTAGTTCATGTGTTTCACATAGATAACATTGAGCTCACGCACATTAATTTACTAAGGAGTGAGCACTGATTGGCTAAAATGCAAGTCTGTCAAATGAGCTGAAATAAGGGGGCAGTCTGCAGAGGTTTAGATACAAGATAATCACAGAGGTAAAAACAGAATTTATGCTTACCTGATAAATTACTTTCTCCAACGGTGTGTCCGGTCCACGGCGTCATCCTTACTTGTGGGATATTCTCTTCCCCAACAGGAAATGGCAAAGAGCCCAGCAAAGCTGGTCACATGATCCCTCCTAGGCTCCGCCTTCCCCAGTCATTCGACCGACGTAAAGGAGGAATATGCATAGGAGAAATCATATGATACCGTGGTGACTGTAGTTAGAGAAAATAATTCATCAGACCTGATTAAAAAACCAGGGCGGGCCGTGGACCGGACACACCGTTGGAGAAAGTAATTTATCAGGTAAGCATAAATTCTGTTTTCTCCAACATAGGTGTGTCCGGTCCACGGCGTCATCCTTACTTGTGGGAACCAATACCAAAGCTTTAGGACACGGATGATGGGAGGGAGCAAATCAGGTCACCTAGATGGAAGGCACCACGGCTTGCAAAACCTTTCTCCCAAAAATAGCCTCAGAAGAAGCAAAAGTATCAAATTTGTAAAATTTGGTAAAAGTGTGCAGTGAAGACCAAGTCGCTGCCTTACATATCTGATCAACAGAAGCCTCGTTCTTGAAGGCCCATGTGGAAGCCACAGCCCTAGTGGAATGAGCTGTGATTCTTTCAGGAGGCTGCCGTCCGGCAGTCTCATAAGCCAATCGGATGATGCTTTTAAGCCAAAAAGAGAGAGAGGTAGAAGTTGCTTTTTGACCTCTCCTTTTACCAGAATAAACAACAAACAAGGAAGATGTTTGTCTGAAATCCTTTGTAGCCTCTAAATAGAATTTTAGAGCACGAACTACATCCAAATTGTGCAACAAACGATCCTTCTTTGAAACTGGATTCGGACACAAAGAAGGCACAACTGTCTCCTGGTTAATATTTTTGTTAGAAACAACTTTCGGAAGAAAACCAGGTTTAGTACGCAAAACCACCTTATCTGCATGGAACACCAGATAAGGAGGAGAACACTGCAGAGCAGATAACTCTGAAACTCTTCTAGCAGAAGAAATTGCAACCAAAAACAAAACTTTCCAAGATAATAACTTAATATCTACGGAATGTAAGGGTTCAAACGGAACCCCTTGAAGAACTGAAAGAACTAAATTGAGACTCCAAGGAGGAGTCAAAGGTTTGTAAACAGGCTTGATTCTAACCAGAGCCTGAACAAAAGCTTGAACATCTGGCACAGCCGCCAGCTTTTTGTGAAGTAAAACAGATAAAGCAGAAATCTGTCCCTTCAAAGAACTTGCAGATAATCCTTTCTCCAAACACTCTTGTAGAAAGGATAGAATCTTAGGAATTTTTATCTTGTTCCATGGGAATCCTTTCGATTCGCACCAACAGATATATTTTTTCCATACTTCATGGTAAATTTTTCTAGTTACAGGCTTTCTAGCCTGAATAAGAGTATCAATGACAGAATCTGAGAACCCACGCTTTGATAAAATCAAGCGTTCAATCTCCAAGCAGTCAGTTGGAGTGAGGCCAGATTCGGATGTTCGAACGGACCTTGAACAAGAAGGTCCCGTCTCAAAGGTAGCTTCCATGGTGGAGCCGATGACATATTCACCAGGTCTGCATACCAAGTTCTGCGTGGCCACGCAGGAGCTATCAAGATCACCGAAGCCCTCTCCTGATTGATCCTGGCTACCAGCCTGGGAATGAGAGGAAACGGTGGGAATACATAAGCTAGGTTGAAGGTCCAGGGCGCTACTAGTGCATCTACTAGAGTCGCCTTGGGATCCCTGGATCTGGACCCGTAGCAAGGAACCTTGAAGTTCTGACGAGACGCCATCAGATCCATGTCTGGAATGCCCCATAATTGAGTTATGTGGGCAAAGATTTCCGGATGGAGTTCCCACTCCCCCGGATGAAATGTCTGACGACTCAGAAAATCCGCTTCCCAATTTTCCACTCCTGGGATGTGGATTGCAGACAAGTGGCAGGAGTGAATCTCCGCCCATTGAATTACTTTGGTCACTTCTTCCATCGCCAGGGAACTCCTTGTTCCCCCCTGATGGTTGATATATGCAACAGTTGTCATGTTGTCTGATTGAAACCTTATGAATTTGGCCTTTGCTAGTTGAGGCCAAGCCTTGAGAGCATTGAATATCGCTCTCAGTTCCAGATTGTTTATCGGGAGAAGAGATTCTTCCCGAGACCATAGACCCTGAGCTTTCAGGGGTTTCCAGACCGCGCCCCAGCCCACCAGACTGGCGTCGGTCATGACAATGACCCACTCTGGTCTGCGGAAGCTCATCCCTTAATAATCCCCATTCCACTGTCTGAGCATGCACAGTTGTAATGGTCTTAGATGAATTCGCGCAAAAGGAACTATGTCCATTGCCGCAACCATCAAACCTATTACTTCCATGCACTGCGCTATGGAAGGAAGAAGAACAGAATGAAGTACTTGACAAGAGCTTAGAAGTTTTGATTTTCTGGCCTCTGTCAGAAAAATCTTCATTTCTAAGGAGTCTATTATTGTTCCCAAGAAGGGAACTCTTGTTGACGGGAATAGAGAACTTTTTTCTACGTTCACTTTCCACCCGTGAGATCTGAGAAAGGCTAGGACAATGTCCGTATGAGCCTTTGCTTGTGGCAGAGACGACGCTTGAATCAGTATGTCGTCCAAGTAAGGTACTACTGCAATGCCCCTTGGCCTTAGCACCGCTAGAAGGGACCCTAGTACCTTTGTGAAAATTCTTGGAGCAGTGGCTAATCCGAATGGAAGTGCCACAAACTGGTAATGCTTGTCCAGAAAGGCGAACCTTAGGAACCGATGATGTTCCTTGTGTAGATACGCATCCTTTAAATCCACCGTGGTCATGAATTGACCTTCCTGGATGGTAGGAAGAATTGTCCGAATGGTTTCCATTTTGAACCCTGAGAAATTTGTTTAGGATCTTGAGATCCAAAATTGGCCTGAATGTTCCCTCTTTTTTGGGAACTATGAACAGATTGGAGTAAAACCCCATCCCTTGTTCTCCTAATGGAACAGGATGAATCACTCCCATTTTTAACAGGTCTTCTACACAATGTAAGAATGCCTGTCTTTTTATTTGGTCTGAAGACAATTGAGACCTGTGGAACCTTCCCCTTGGGGGTAGTTCCTTGAATTCCAGGAGATAACCTTGAGAAACTATTTCTAGCGCCCAAGGATCCTGAACATCTCTTGCCCAAGCCTGAGCGAAGAGAGAGAGTCTGCCCCCCACCAGATCCGGTCCCGGATCGGGGGCCAACATCTCATGCTGTCTTAGTAGCGGTAGCAGGCTTCTTGGCCTGCTTACCTTTGTTCCAGCCTTGCATCGGTCTCCAGGCTGGCTTGGTTTGAGAAGAATTACCCTCTTGCTTAGAGGATGTAGAATTTGAGGCTGGTCCGTTTCTGCGAAAGGGACGAAAATTTGTTTTATTTTTAGCCTTAAAAGACCTATCCTGAGGAAGGGCGTGGCCCTTTCCCCCAGTGATGTCTGAAATAATCTCTTTCAAGTCAGGGCCAAACAGCGTTTTCCCCTTGAAAGGGATGTTAAGCAATTTGTTCTTGGAGGACACATCCGCTGACCAAGACTTTAGCCAAAGCGCTCTGCGCGCCACAATAGCAAAACCTGAATTTTTCGCCGCTAATCTAGCTAATTGCAAAGTGGCGTCTAAGGTAAAAGAGTTAGCCAATTTAAGTGCTTGAACTCTGTCCATAACCTCCTCATAAGAAGATGCTCTATTGAGCGACTTTTCTAGTTCTTCGAACCAGAAACACGCTGCTGTAGTGACAGGAACAATGCATGAAATTGGTTGTAGAAGGTAACCTTGCTGAACAAACATCTTTTTAAGCAAACCCTCTAATTTTTTATCCATAGGATCTTTGAAAGCACAACTATCTTCTATAGGGATAGTGGTGCGTTTGTTTAGAGTAGAAACCGCCCCCTCGACCTTGGGGACTGTCTGCCATAAGTCCTTCCTGGGGTCGACCATAGGAAATAATTTCTTAAATACAGGGGGAGGGACAAAAGGTATGCCGGGCCTTTCCCATTCTTTATTTACAATGTCCGCCACCCGCTTGGGTATAGGAAAAGCTTCGGGGGGCACCGGGACCTCTAGGAACTTGTCCATCTTACATAATTTCTCTGGAATGACCAAATTGTCACAATCATCCAGAGTAGATAACACCTCCTTAAGCAGAGCGCGGAGATGTTCCAATTTAAATTTGAATGTAATAACGTCAGGTTCAGCTTGTTGAGAAATTTTTCCTGAATCTGAAATTTCTCCCTCAGACAAAACCTCCCTGGCCCCTTCAGACTGGTGTAAGGGCATGTCAGAACCATTATCATCAGCGTCCTCATGCTCTTCAGTATCTAAAACAGAGCAGTCGCGCTTTCGCTGATAAGTGGGCATTTTGGCTAAAATGTTTTTAATAGAATTATCCATTACAGCCGTTAATTGTTGCATAGTAAGGAGGATTGGCGCACTAGATGAACTAGGGACCTCCTGAGTGGGCAAGACTGGTGTAGACATAGAAGGAGATGATGCAGTACCATGCTTACTCCCCTCACTTAAGGAATCATTTTGGGCAACATTATTATCAGTGGCATCATTGTCCCTACTTTGTCACATTCATCACATATATTTAAATGGAGAGTAACCTTGGCTTCCGAACATACAGAACATCGTCTATCTGATGGTTCAGACATGTTAATAGGCATAAACTTGATAAAGCACAAAAAACGTTTTAAAATAAAACCGTTACTGTCACTTTAAATGTTAAACTGAACACACTTTATTACTGAATATGTGCAAAAGTATGAAGGAATTGTTCAAAATTCACCAAAATTTCACCACAGTGTCTTAAAGCCTTAAAAGTATTGCACACCAAATTTGAAAGCTTTAACTCTTAAAAAAAAAACCTATACAGTCCCTGGTATCTGCTTTGCTGAGACCCAACCAAGCCCAGAGGGGAATACGATACCAAATGACGCCTTCAATAAGCTTTTTCAGTGGATCTGAGCTCCTCACACATGCATCTGCATGCCTTGCTTCTCAAAAACAACTGCGCATTAGTGGCGTGAAAATGAGGCTCTGCCTATGACTAGAAAAGGCCCCCAGTGAAAAAGGTGTCCAATACAGTGCCTGCCGTTTTTTTAACAGAATTCCCAAGATTAAAATAACTCTTCAAAGTTATAAACCATTAAATATGCTTATAAAGTAATCGTTTTAGCCCAGAAAAATGTCTACCAGTCTTTAAAGCCCTTGTGAAGCCCTTTATTCTTATATTTAAAACTAAGAAAATGGCTTACCGGATCCCATAGGGAAAATGACAGCTTCCAGCATTACCAAGTCTTGTTAGAAATGTGTCATACCTCAAGCAGCAAAAGTCTGCTCACTGTTTCCCCCAACTGAAGTTAATTCATCTCAACAGTCCTGTGTGGAAACAGCCATCGATTTTAGTAACGGTTGCTAAAATCATTTTCCTCTTACAAACAGAAATCTTCATCTCTTTTCTGTTTCAGAGTAAATAGTACATACCAGCACTATTTTAAAATAACAAACTCTTGATTGAAGAATAAAAACTACATTTAAACACCAAAAAACTCTTAGCCATCTCCGTGGAGATGTTGCCTGTGCAACGGCAAAGAGAATGACTGGGGAAGGCGGAGCCTAGGAGGGATCATGTGACCAGCTTTGCTGGGCTCTTTGCCATTTCCTGTTGGGGAAGAGAATATCCCACAAGTAAGGATGACGCCGTGGACCGGACACACCTATGTTGGAGAAACGTATATTAATAAAACTGTGTTGGTTATGCAAAACTGGGGAATGGGTACTAAAGAGATTATCTCTTTTTAAACAACAAAAATTCTGGTGTAATACACGTATATTTGTTGATATGTTTGCTAAACAAATGCTGAATATGGCCACGGGTATTGTCATTCTGCTCTTTTTGGTGCCGGATTTATTAATGTGAAAGTGCAACATGCTTAAATCTTTGTTTGTTGTACTTTCACACAAATAAATCAGGCACAGAACCAAGCAGAATGCCACTACCTGTGGCCAAATTCAGCATTCGTTTAGCAAACAAATTACCATATGCACATGTCTATTACTTACATTATATGATGTTATATACCCAAAACTCATTTTTCAACAATAGAAGACCAAATAACTGCCTTCCTATTAGTAGCATACCCACTGCTTTGTAGCTCTGACACCACATATTCCATATTAGTGATTTGCATTTTAAACACAATAGCTGTCAAAACATTTCTTTATAATATAGTAACAGATCGAGTATTTCATTTTCACTGTGTTGCCATTAACCGCTAAGAAAACTGGTCCACACTTAAAACTAGACATCCATATGGAATGGTTTTATTACATTTTTAATCCCACCAAATGCAGCATATACATGAGTTTAAAGCACTGGATAGGAATGAAGACTGGAAAGGCCTTTGGAAATGAAGACACAATACAGCATGCACACAATTTGCACAAGATTAAAGCCAAGCAAGTAATCTTTTGTAGAGTGATAGTATCTTAAATCCCACCTCACCCCACATTGTCATAGTTTACAATAAAAAATAAGATTCGTACTTCAGTAAAACACTTCCTAAATAAAAATGAAGCCAGATATTCCTTGTGATCTGTAACAAAATATAAAAAACATATACAAGACAGAAAAATGGACCTTTTCACCATCCCCCCCCCCCCCAAAAAAAATAATAATTTTACAAACAGTATAAGAAAATCACAAGTTAACAAATGAAATGGAAGTTGAGGCACCACCTGACGTCATGATGCTCTCGACTTTTTAAACCTTTCTTGTCCTCATAACAGATGTATGATTGTGGCTAAATGTACTTCCATTACCATAAAGATTGCGTGAAGTATTTATTACACAGTTCGAGATTGTTTCTTCAATTCTTTTTTAGGCAGAGGAAAAGCAGTTAAGTTTTAGTTAATTGCAAAATTTTAGAAATATTTTTAACTGCTATAAAAAGCTTTTCAAACTAATTATCACTCCATTCACTAATCCACCACAAATATTTCTCGTGTTACTCAAAGCAGCAGCCCCACCAAAACTGAAGATTTTCTTAACACGAACAAAACCTAACTTCTCACAATATGCATAAAGAACCTTTTCTCTTACAACTGTTCATAAAATTCTGCATTTGTTGATTTACCATATTATTTAAAAGAAGGAGACAAAACAGCAGGTTACTCAAACTGCAGGTATCACACAAAGCTGGTGGCCCTCTTCTCTAACAAACAGCTATTTTGCTCACACATATATGAATTAAAAAAAAGTAGGTTTTATGATGCAGTATGAAGTGATAGAGAAGGAAGTGAGTTCTTGGGCAATATTGCAACAACGTTAGGTGTCCATACAACCTTAAAAGAGGGAATGCAAAGTCAAGGGTGTCTTGGTGATACCTGCAGTATAAAGAGATGATGGGGTGTATACTCCCAGTCTCTAGTATTTCCTGAAGAGACAAAACTATTATTGGAGCCTGCCAATATTTTTAATATATCTAGCTGCCACATTTAGTAACGTGCAGCCATGTAAAGAAGCAGATTACATTTTACTGTACGAAGTGTATAAAAGACAGGAAATTCCACAGAAAAAGCCACAGAGCATCTGTAATGGGCAGAAATATTTGTGGTTTCTTGCTTTGGGAGCAAATTATTTAACTAGGTAAAACAAAATTCCCAACCTTGTAAAAAGGAAAGGCTGAGAATTTTAAACGGAGTATGTTGAAATGTCAGCAGAAATATGATTTTCTTAGATTGTCCACGTAAGGTGAGCTTTTATGGTCATATTTAGAGGCTTATAACAATACAACGTACCTATATATAATACAGTAGGTACAGTCTCAAGATGAGATATTTCAGCAACCTCACTTAAGCTCCATTTTTTCAATTTTGGTATATATGTGTGTGTAGGTACTCAAGACATTAAAAAGTATAACAAGTGCACATATACCACCTGTACTAGTTCCTTTACAATAGGAACTGCCTCTTGCAGCCTGCTCAAAGTGTCAGTTTATATTAAACCTGATAAATAAGGCAGACGAGATACAGAAGAGAGGTGTATTGCACGTAACATGCACTCTCAAATCTGGTCTACTAAAAAAACAAATATGTGTGTGTGTATGTGTGTGTATATATATATATATATATATATATATATATATATATATATATATATGTGTGTGTGTGTGTGTGTGTATATATATATATATATTTATAGTTGGCCAAATGTGCTCCTGTGGTAGCCAAGCAATCTTGTTTTTCACATCTTCCGCCCTTAATGTGCTTCCCGACACGTCTGGCATTGTTTCCAAGCTCTTTTTACACAGGGGCAGGAAACAGAGAGGAAAGTTTAGAAGATTTTGCAGCAAAACCACAAAAAAGAAAATCAGCATCCATGCACAGACGGACAGCACCTATTGTCCCTTTTCTGGACTAAAGGATGGTAGTACTGCAAGGCCGGGAAGGTGTGAAGAGCCCAACATTTATATACTGTGTCACGAAAAATCTTGATGATGTCTATTCACACATTTCTGATACGGCAGAGTCTCTTTCTCTGGCCTGTAATAGCTCTCTGGTGACAGAGGACCTTCTAGCCTTGCTCTTGGTTCACTGGAATAACTCCTTTGCTTTGATATGTTCTAACTGTTCACGCAGCTTTCTAAATGATGGACGCTGGTTAGGATCCAAATGCCAACATTGTTTCATTAAATCGTATACAACTTGGGAGCAACCATCAGGTGAATCCATTTTATATCCCTTTTCCACTTTGGGTACCACATCTTTAAGAGCCTGGAAAACAGTAAGGTAAATTACATCAGATGTTCGCTCAACAACAGATGTTGAATTTATTTATCTATACTTTTAAATAATTGAAAAACAGGAAACTATATTTCTGTGCAACCTGAAGTTATCACAAACTCTTGTGTAGATTTTATGAAAGCAAAATGCACATTCTTAGCATATCAAGCAATCATGGTCTTATATCCTGGACAAAATGTACAAATACTGATTAAAAGGACCACTAAACACTAAGGGGCCGATTTACTAAAGTGCGGACAGACATGATATGATTTAGCGTATTATGTCCGCAGCACATCGATAAATGCCGACCCCTGCAGATTTGCGGCTAATCGGCCGCTAGCAGGGGGTGTCTATCAGCCCGATCGTATAGGATCGGGTGGATTGAAGACCGCAGCCTCAGAGGTAATCAAGTTATGGAGCAGTGGTCTTTAGACGACTGCCGTTTCTAGCGAGCCTGGAGGCTCGCGAGGAAACAGGGTCATCAAGCTCCATTCGGAGCGTGATAATTCAGCCCCTAATAGTAATCTACATGATTTTGAACCTTCATATCTGAGAATAATTCTGCAATGAAAACAGCAGCTTTATTTTATCAAATGAGTATATTGTTTATGTTTATTTCACTGATTTCCCTGTCCCCCAGAACAAAAGAATCCTTGCTAACTAATCACAAACTAATATTTAAATATAGCAAAAACTCTGTTTGCACATGTGCAGTTGAGAGACTGGGGAAACCTGCCCTTATCACTTCCCTTAAAGTGCCAGTAAACCTAGAAAATGTTGTTATATAATTCTGCACATAGTGCAGAATTATATAATATTATTTTAGTGCTAGCTTTATGTAACCTAATATTGCCGGGCATTTTTTATTAAAACAAGAGGGTTTTTCAGACCCGCCCTCTGTGCTCTACTGAGCGGGTCTGGTTTTCCCTCAGAGCACATCTGGCCAGCTGTCTAGTCACAGCCTGGCCCGACCGTGCCACTACACTCAATGTAGCTTGCTCCTGTTCTGACAGCGGGAGCGAGCTACATTGAGTGTAATGCCGTGGTCGGGCCGTGACTAGACAGCTGGCCAGATGTGCTCTGAGGGAAAACCAGACCTGCTCAGTAGAGCACAGAGGGCGGGTCTGAAAAACCCTCTTTTTTTTAATAAAAAATGCCCGGCAATATTAGGTTACATAAAGCTAGCCCTAAAATAATGTTATATAATTCTGCACTATGTGAAGAATTATATAACATTATTTTCTAGGTTCACTGGCCCTTTAAGGTGTGTCACAAATTTTCTATGACACAACAGACTCCATGTTGTTCTTTCTTAGACCCAGTAGTGGCCCATCTATTTAGACATTGAAATTAGTTTTTCTTAGTCTTGCTGACTGAGAAGTTTTATATCAGTATATTTTTCACTAGGCTAGGTAGCTTTGCTTAGTTTACTCACTTAGGCTCCAGCTCGTCGCTTATTTCTGTAAACAAGTGCAATTTATAACCTTGATTATAGTCTAGGAATGTTGGGGTAAACATAAATAAAATAAGTATTTTTCTTGAATTTTTACCCTATAGGCGAGAGCCATCTACTGTCAGAACAATAATATTGAATCTAATTAAGTATTTTGTTAATTAATGATTAATAATAATTACTTCTCCTAGAATACAGAATTGATCTATAAAAGGGTCTATCCCAATGGGAGGGGGTTGTTTTTCCTGTATTTGGAACCGGTCAAATACTATTTAGAGTTAGTGATTTCCTAATCCTCTATAAAGGTCAGAGACTATTGGGATTATAATTCTGGATTATAACTGCTGAGGCTATTTTAGCCTATTCGGACACACATACGACCTAACAGCTTGACTCCTAATTAAGTTAGTTTTGGTGACGTATGCAATTGACTTACTTTAAATATTAACGCTAATATAATTTACATCTCACATTTATTTAAAAGTTCTATTTTTATTTGATCAGGTAAACTAATCAATTATCTTTTTGTAGTTTGATGTCTGATAATTCCTACCACCTGGTCTTATCAGTCGACAATAACGCTGGGTGAATCAGGAATTGTAATAAAAATTGTTATCTGACAGTTTGTCATGATTATTAGTTTACCTTATTCTTTTTCAATTATCTTAAAGGGTTTATGTACAAAATGTTAAATCGCTATTATTAAGCAAATCTTTGCTGTTTTGAAATGTGCAACTTAATCATCTTTGTAGTTTAGTTTCTGTTTCAATTCAATATTCTGTTTTTCATGAAGCTATTATGTATTTGCTTTAATCCGTTATTTTAGAATTATAGTTTATTTCCTTGAATGTATTTTGATTGCATTGCTACCATTAAACACTGATTATGTTCTACTTGAAATCTTCTTAATAAAGCATTTTTTATGTATTAATCTGGTGACGGTATAGTTGATAGACTTACAGCAACTAAAAGGATTCAGGTTTTATGTTATGTTTATTATCTTTAACAAGTGATATAATCAAGGTCATTAAATTACACACATTACTCCTATAAATCAGTTCACATAATACACTTTCCTAGGTAAAGATAATATTCATAACAGGTGGTTTATTACTGATTCAATTTAGCTACTATTGCAAAGGGCTTGATTTATCAAGCTAGGGAGGACAGGGGCGTACATATGTACCCCTGTCCGTCCCAGCTCTCCTCTGGAGGGCAGCAATCCGCTGCTGGTATTCAGCATTGCACAAGAGCGCAATTTACGCTTTTTTGCAACACCGCCCCCTGCCCACGCACAGTCAATCACACGTGGGCAGGAGCTGTCAATCTCCCAGGTCGGACGAGAAAAGGGAGACTGAAAAGAGGCTAGGAAGCAGCAGTCTGATGACCGCTGCTTGATAAATACTGGCTGCAGGTTCTCTTGAAAAACTACAGTCGGAGCTGGGCGAACGGCTTGATAAATAGAGTCCAAAGAGTGCTTCAAAAAATAGGATTGCTGATGCAAAACTGAAAATCCACCTTTTACAAACATGAAATTGCTAAGAATCTGAAAGGGAGGGTGAAGTAAACAAAAGCTTGCATAAATTCCCTAAAAGTATTAACTCAAACCTCCCTGGGAGAAAGTCAAACAAGCACAATTTGTAGATGTATTTTACAACAAAAGTCAGCAAAATAAATAAAAGTATATTGCAATAATGTTTCACTTGGAATAATTATACATTTTATGCATTGTTAAAATTTCAAGTTTAATGGTCCTTTAACAGCAATAATGTTAAGATGTCAGTATTTATAAATGCAATATAGTAAAAAAAAAAAAAAAAAATCTGAAATACAAAATGCTTCTATAAAATACTTCTATTTACCTTTTGAAAGTTAACACGGTCTTCCTGATAACTATTTCTCCCTGGCTTGTTTCCTTAAGAAACTACACATTTTGGAGTATCCTGACTCAGCCTCCAGACTACTTAAAAAGGACATGAGACAACTCATTTGAAAGAAGTGGGGCCAGAGGTTTTGGTGATCAAAAACTTGCTACTGCCATGGAGAGAAATCACACAAAATGTGGAGTGCCAACAGTTACACGTGATAGAAAAGGGGGATATTGCGTGCGTTGTTTTTTTCAGTTTGTTTAACAAGTTGAAAGTGAACGCGATTGCTTGAGCATAATTGAAGTTAACGCGTGTGGGAATAACGCATCCTCAGAGTTCTAGTTAACTGTTTCGCGAAACAAAAAAAAAAAAGTGTCACAAAACACATAAGTACATTACACTCATAACACCACCATCTCATAAAAAAAGTATTAAAAAAAAATATTGCACAAAAGTGTTAGAAGAAAAGAAAAACGTCAAAAGGGCTTTTACACTGAGATACATATATTTACAGGTCTAAAGATATATATAAATATATATATATATATATATATATATATATATATATATATATAAATATAAGTCTCTGCACTAATAATGAGAATATGCAATAAATGAATAGCAAGAATGCAATAATGAGCATAAAGAAAAGTTTTAATTAAAATAAACATCAAAAAAGAAAAGCAAAACATCCTAATTGCAATACATAAATGAACACAGATGCAACAAACATACACATATATATATATATATCTTTAGACATGTAAATATATTTGTGTTTATATGTGTGTATATGTCTCTAAATACATATATGTATACACACATATATATATATATATATACATATATCAACACACAATAAGAGGATAAGCACTAATATAATAATAATAATAATGTACTAAATAAGCAAGCAAACTAATGTAAGTGCTCGAGACCAAGGTGCACTACTACCTATACACCCAAAAATAGTATAAATATAAGTCTCCGCACTAATAATGAGAATATGCAATAAATGAATAACAAGAATGCATTAATGAGCATAAAGAAAAGTTTTAACGAAAATAAACATCAAAAAAGAAAAGCAAAACATCCTAATTGCAATACATAAATGAACACAGATGCAACAAACATACACACATCCATGCAAACTGGGCGCCCCCAGTTATCAAGCTGCAAAAAACCTGAGTGGTGGAGGTCAGACTCTAGAGTTAAAACCACATATTGAGGAAAGCATCCACATGAATTTAGCAATATTATATGCATGAACGTTGCCTCATTTGATACAGGGAGAGATATTGCTACAGGATTGTTTGGCATTACTTATCGTTGCAACGGTCAGCTTACTAACCACATTATCATACTTTGCATGAACCAGTGCATTAACTGCCTTATCTTGCTTGATTGCTACAAGTGCATTAACTGCCTTATCTTGCTTGATTGCTACAAGTGCATGAACTGCCTTATCTTGCTTGATTGCTACAAGTGCATGAACTGCCTTATCTTGCTTGATTGCTACAAGTGCATTAACTGCCTTATCTTGCTTGATTGCTACAAGTGCATGAACTGCCTTATCTTGCTTGATTGCTACAAGTGCATGAACTGCCTTATCTTGCTTGATTGCTACAAGTGCATGAACTGCCTTATCTTGCTTGATTGCTACAAGTGCATGAACTGCCTTATCTTGTTTGTTCATCTCATTGCTTGCATCTAACATCAGTATATGCCCATGGTTTTCATTTATAGCCAGGGTTTTAACTTTTTGCTCTAGAGTCTGACCTCCACCACTCAAGTTTTTTGCAGCTTGATAACTGGGGACACCCAGTTTGCATGGATGTGTGTATGTTTGTTGCATCTGTGTTCATTTATGTATTGCAATTAGGATGTTTTGCTTTTCTTTTTTGATGTTTATTTTCGTTAAAACTTTTCTTTATGCTCATTAATGCATTCTTGCTATTCATTTATTGCATATTCTCATTATTAGTGCGGAGACTTATATTTATACTATTTTTGGGTGTATAGGTAGTAGTGCACCTTGGTCTCAAGCACTTACAATAGGTTGCTTACTTATTTAGTACATTATTATTATTATATTAGTGCTTATCCTCTTATTGTGTGTTGATATATATATATATATATATATGTGTGTGTATACATATATGTATTTATATTTGTATATACTGTATTTAGAGACATATACACACATATAAACACAAATATATTTACATGTCTAAAGATAGATATATATATATATATGTGTGTATACATATATGTATTTATATTTGTATATACTGTATGTATTTAGAGACATATATACACACATATAAACAAATACATATGTACACATAAAATCATATATAAGTGATGAATTGGAGACCTTTGCAGTTAACCCCTTAACGACCAAGGACGTGCAGGGTACGTCCTCAAAAAAAAGGCAGTTAATGCCTGAGAACGTACCCTGCACGTCCTCGGTGTGGAAAGCAGCTGGAAGCGATCCTGCTCGCTTCCAGCTGCTTTCCGGTTATTGCAGTGATGCCTCGATATGGAGGCATCCTGCAATAACCTTGCATGGCCATCCGATGCAGAGAGAGCCACTCTGTGGCCCTCTCTGCACCGGACATCGGTGGCCGGTAACGTTGGTGGGTGGGAGCTGACTTGGGAGGCGGGTGGGCGGCCATCGATGGGCCGTATAAGGTGGAGGGGGGCGGGATCGGGGCCGTAGCTGACGGGGGCGCGCACGCGTGCACAGAGGGTGGCGGGCGGGCGCGTGCACGGGGCGGGAGCGGGTGGGAACCGCTATACTACAGAAAATGAGATTGTAACTGTGGGGGAAAAGGGACAAAAAAAAAAAATAAACTTCAGTAAAAGGGATCTTGGAGGGGTGGGGGGTTGTTCTTGGGTGTGGGGGGAGCTACACTACAGAAAAAGGGATTTTTCTTAAAAAAAAAGCACATTTTTGTTCTAAACTGGGTACTGGCAGACAGCTGCCAGTACCCAAGATGGCGCCCATTAAGGCAGAGGGGGAGGGTTAGAGAGCTGTTTGGTGGGGGATCTGTGAGGTTGGGGGCTAAGGGGGGATCCTACACAGCAGCATATGTAAATATGCTAAAAAAAAAACTCAAAAAAGCCCAAATATACCTTTTATTTTAGTACTGGCAGAGTTTCTGCCAGTACTTAAGATGGCGGGGACAATTGTGGGGTGGGGGAGGGAAGAGAGCTATTTGGGAGGCATCAGGGGGTCTGATGTTTCAGGTGGGAGGCTGAGCTCTACACTAAAGCTAAAATTAACCCTGCAAGTTCCCTACAAGCTACATAATTAACCCCTTCACTGCTAGACATAATACACACGTGATGCGCAGCAGCATTTAGCGGCCTTCTAATTACCAAAAAGCATCGCCAAAGCCATATATGTCTGCTATTTCTGAACAAAGGGGATCCCAGAGAAACATTTACAACCATTTGTGCCATAATTGCATAAGCTGTTTGTAAATGATTTCAGTGAGAAACCTAAAATTGTGAAAAAGTTAACGTTTTTTTTTTATTTGATTGCATTTGGCGGTGAAATGGTGGCATGAAATATACCAAAATGGGCCTAGATCAATAGTTGGGGTTGTCTACTACACTACACTAAAGCTAAAATTACCCCAAAATGCTCCCTACATGCTTCCTAATTAACCCCTTCATTGCTGGGCATAATACACGTGTGGTGCGCAGTGGCATTTAGCGGCCTTCTAATTACCAAAAAGCAATGCTAAAGCCATATATGTCTGCTATTTCTGAACAAAGGGGATCCCAGAGAAGAATTTACAACCATTTATGCCATAATTGCACAAGCGGTTTGCAAATAATTTCAGTGAGAAACCAAAAGTTTGTAAAAAATTTGTAAAAAAGTGAACGATTTTTTGTATTTGATCGCATTTGGCGGTAAAATGGTGGCATGAAATATACCAAAATGGGCCTAGATCAATACTTTGGGTTGTCTACTAAAAAAAAATATATACATGTCAATGGATATTCAGAGATTCCTGAAAGATATTAGTGTTCTAATGTAACTAGCACTAATTTTGAAAAAAAATGGTTTGGAAATAGCAAAGTGCTACTTGTATTTATGGCCCTATAAGTTACAAAAAAAGCAAAGAACATGTAAACATTTGGTATTTCTAAACTCAGGATAAAATTTTGAAACTATTTAGCATGGGTGTTTTTTGGTGGTTGTAGATATGTAACAGATTTTGGGGGTCAAAGTTAGAAAAAATGTGTTTTTTTCGATTTTTTCCTCATATTTTATATTTTTTTTTATAGTAAATGATAAGATATGATGAAAATAATGGTATCTTTAGAAAGTCCATTTAATGGCGAGAAAAACGGTATATAATATGTGTGGGTACAGTAAATGAGTAAGAGGAAAATTACAGCTAAACACAAACACCGCAGAAATGTAAAAATAGCCTTGGTCCCAAACGGACAGAAAATGGAAAAGTGCTGTGGTCATTAAGGGGTTAAGTAAATGAAAACATGTAAAAACATTTATGCAATATTCATTTTTAATAAAGTGTTATACGTACAGTACTGTGTATTTACTGTAAATATTGACATTCCAATTATCTGCACATAGCAAAATATGTTCTATGTATTTTTAAATAAATATTCCTTTATATATCTGCATATATCTATACCTATATATAATCATCTATATATAGGTAAAAAATATATATTTTTGCACAAAAACCCCCAATCAGATATATGTAGAAATTTACGAATAAATAGAACATATTCTGCTATGTGAAGAACATTGGAACGTGAAATATTCATATTTTCATGCCGGGTTAAAGCACTTGAGAATATGTGATCGGGTTTGCACACGAGTAGGGTGTTAGGTTTTTTTCCCCCCACTTTATTTGCTCCATTGACTTCTATTGGGGGGAAACATTATCATACGCGCAATATTTTAAGTTTGGCTATTTACATGCGTCGGGTTAGTGTGCAAGCGAAAACAGTTTACTTTCAACTTGTAATACAAACGCTACATGACACGAAAAACGTTTACTTCAGTTAACGCTCGATCGGGAACGATAAATACCGCTCCACTTGTAATCTGGCCCCATATTGTAATGTATGTACCTCTTCCTTCACACCCAGAACCCAGGGTAGCTAGATAAACAGCTCATAAGGTAAAATTTGCAGTTCTAAAATTCTCTGAGAGACCTTGCAGTACTGATGAGACCTGGGCAGATCATATCACCAGAGTGGAGAATTTTAGATCATGCGGTCCAAAGTGTTTAGTAATACATAGTAAAACAACGTTGCAATACTTTTCATGTAATTTAGTGCTGAATATAGTGGATTTAATGCTAAATCTGTCTTTCACCAAATCTGTTTGTATATAAAAACAGCAAAAATACGCAATATACTAACATAATGACTGTGGCAAGACAGAGCAATATTTAGAAATCTCTTTCCTATGTGGAAGAAAAACAAAATTTATGCTTACCTGATAAATGTCTTTCTTTTGCGATGTACCGAGTCCACGGTTTCATCCTTACTTGTGGGATATTATCCTTCCTAACAGGAAGTTGCAAAGAGAGCACCCACAGCAGAGCTGTCTATATAGCTCCCCCCTTAACTCCACCCCCCAGTCATTCGACCGAAGGCTTATGAAGAAAAAAGAGAAACTATAAGGTGCAGAGGTGACTGAAGTTTTCAATAAAAAAACCTATCTGTCTTGAATAGACAGGGCGGGCCGTGGACTCGGTACATCGCAAAAGAAAGAAATTTATCAGGTAAGCATAAATTTTGTTTTCTTTTGCATGATGTACCGAGTCCACGGATTCATCCTAACTTGTGGGATACCAATACCAAAGCTTTAGGACACTGATGAAGGGAGGGACAAGACAGGAACCTAAACGGAAGGCACCACTGCTTGCAGAACCTTTCTCCCAAAAATAGCCTCCGAAGAAGCAAAAGTATCAAATTTGTAAAATTTGGAAAAGGTATGAAGCGAAGACCAAGTCGCAGCCTTACAAATTTGTTCAACAGAAGCATAATTTTTAAAAGCCCATGTGGAAGCCACCGCTCTAGTAGAGTGAGCTGTAATCCTTTCAGGAGGCTGCTGTCCAGCAGTCTCATAAGCCGAACGGATGATGCTTTTCAGCCAAAAGGAAAGAGAGGTAGCCGTAGCCTTTTGACCTCTACGCTTTCCAGAATAGACAACAAACAAAGAAGATGTTTGACAAAAATCTTTGGTTGCCTGCAAATAAAACTTCAAAGCACGAACCACGTCCAAGTTGTGCAACAGACGTTCCTTCTTAGAAGAAGGATTAGGAGACAGAGAAGGAACAACAATTTCCTGATTGATATTCCTGTTAGTAACAACCTTAGGGAGGAACCCAGGTTTGGTACGCAAAACCTCCTTATCAGCATGGAAAACAAGATAAGGCGAGTCACATTGTAATGCAGATAGTTCAGAGACTCTTCGAGCTGAAGAGATAGCAACTAGAAACAGAACTTTCCAAGATAGAAGCTTAATATCTATGGAATGCATGGGTTCAAACGGAACCCCCTGAAGAACTTTAAGAACTAAATTTAGACTCCATGGCGGAGCAACAGGTTTAAACACAGGCTTGATTCGAACTAAAGCCTGACAGAAAGCCCGAACGTCTGGGACATCTGCCAGACGCTTGTGCAACAGAATAGACAAAGCAGATATCTGTCCTTTTAAGGAACTAGCTGACAATTCTTTCTCCAATCCCTCTTGGAGAAAGGACAAAATCCTAGGAATCCTGATCTTACTCCATGAGTAACCTTTGGATTTGCACCAAAAAAAGATATTTACGCCATATCTTATGATAGATTTTCCTGGTGACAGGCTTTCGAGCCTGAATCAAGGTATCTATGATCGAATTAGAGAAACCCCGCTTTGATAAAATCAAGCGTTCAATCGCCAAGCAGTCAGTTGCAGAGAAATTAGATTTGGATCCTTGAACGGACATTGAATCAAAAAGTCCTGTCTCAGTGGCAGAGTCCATGGTGGCAGAGATGACATGTCCACCAGGTCTGCATACCAAGTCCTGCGTGGCCACGCAGGTGCTATCAAAATCACCAAAGCTCTCTCCTGTTTGATTCTGGCGCGGAAGGAGAGGGAATGGTGGAAACACATAAGCCAGGTTGAAAGACCAGGGTACTGCTAGAGCATCTATCAGTACTGCCTGAGGATCCCTTGACCTGGACCCGTAACGAGGAAGTTTGGCGTTCTGACGAGAAGCCATTAGATCCAATTCTGGTGTGCCCCATAGCTGAACCAGTTGAGCAAACACCTCCGGATGGAGTTCCCACTCCCACAGATGAAAAGTCTGACGACTTAGAAAATCCGCCTCCCAGTTCTCTACCCCTGGGATATAGATTGCTAATAGATGTCAAGAGTGAGTCCCTGCCCATCGGATTATTCTGGAAACTTCTATCATCGCTAAGGAACTCTTTGTTCCCCCCTGATGATTGATATAAGCCACAGTCGTGATGTTGTCCGACTGAAATCTGATGAATCTGGCCGAAGCCAGCTGAGGCCATGCCTGAAGAGCATTGAATATTGCTCTTAATTCTGGAATATTTATCGGAAGGAGGGCTTCCTCCTGAGTCCACAAACCCTGTGCTTTCAGTGAATTCCAGACTGCACCTCAGTCAGAAATATTTTCATGTCCACCGAGCCTATCAAAGTCCCTAGGAATGAAACTCTTGTGAGAGGGGAAAGAACTCTTTTTTTACGTTCACCTCCACCCATGAAATCTTAGAAAGGCCAACACGATATCCGTGTGAGACTTGGCTAATTGGAAAGTCGACGCTTGAATTAGGATGTCGTCTAGATAAGGCGCCACTGCTATGCCCCGCGGCCTTAGGACCGCCAGAAGGGCCCCTAGCACCTTTGTTAAAATTCTGGGAGCTGTGGCCAACCCGAAGGGAAGAGCCACAAACTGGTAATGCTTTTCCAGAAAGGCAAACCTGAGGAATTGGTGATGATCTTTGTAAATGTGTAGATACGCATCCTTTAAGTCCACGGTGGTCATATATTGACCCTCCTGGATCATTGGTAAAATAGTCCGAATGGTCTCCATCTTGAAGGATGGGACTCTGAGGAATTGGTTTAGGATCTTGAGATCTAGGATTGGTCTGAAGGTTCCCTCTTTTTTGGGGACCACAAACAGATTTGAGTAAAACCCCTGCCCCTGTTCTGTTTTCGGAACCCAGAGCTACTGCGCTTCCCTTGCAACCCAGGTAGTTTAGATAAAACCTCTGAGGGTAGAATTCATAACTGTGGCCATATCTTGCAAGGTGAAAGAATTAGACGCACTAGAGGTACTTGGCGTCACTTGTGCTGGCGTTACTGGTCGCAACACTTGGGGAGAACTAGATGGCATAACCTGATTTCCTTCTGTCTGAGAATCATCCAGTGCCAAACTCTTATAAGTCAAAATATGCTGTTTGCAATTTATAGACATATCAGTACATGTGGGACACATTCTAAGAGGGGGTTCCACAATGGCTTCAAAACATATTGAGCAAGGAGTTTCCTCAATGTCAGACATGTTGAACTGGCTAGTAATGAGACAAGCAAGCTTGGAAAACACTTTATTCAGTGAAAAAACAACAATTTTAAAAAAGGTACTGTGCCTTTAAGAGAAAAAACTATTTATGCTTACCTGATAAATTTATTTCTCTTGTGATGTATCGAGTCCACGGATTCATCCTTACTTGTGGGATATTCTCCTCCCCTACAGGAAGTGGCAGAGAGAGCACCCACAGCAGAGCTGCCAATATAGCTACCCCCTTAGCTCCACCCCCCAGTCATTCGACCGAAGGCTAGGAAGAAAAAGGAGAAACTATAGGGTGCAGTGGTGACTGAAAGTTTAAAAATAAAAATATATATGCCTGTCTTAATAAACAGGGCGGGCCATGGACTCGATACATCACAAAAGAAATAAATTCATCAGGTAAGCATAAATTATTTTTTCTCTTGTAAGATGTATCAAGTCCACGGATTCATCCTTATTTGTGGGATACCAATACCAAAGCTTTAGGACACGGATGAAGGGAGGGACAAGACAGGTTCCTTAAACGGAAGGCACCACTGCTTGTAGAACCTTTCTCCCAAAAATAGCCTCCGAAAAAGCAAAAGTATCAAATTTGTAAAATTTGGAAAAAGTATGAAGCGAAGACCAAGTCGCCGCTTTACAAATCTGTTCAACAGAAGCCTCATTTTTAAAAGAAAAGTGGAAGCCACAGCTCTAGTAGAATGAGCAGTAATTCTTTCAGGAGGCTGCTGTCCAGCAGTCTCATAGGCCAAAAGAAAAGAGAGGTAGCCGTAGCCTTCTGACCTCTCCGCTTACCAGAATAAACAACAAACAATGAAGATGTTTGACGGAAATCTTTAGTTGCTTGTAAGTAGAACTTTGTTGCACAATCTTGATGTGGTTCGTGCTTTAGACGTTCCATCTTTGAAGAAGGATTAGGACACAGTGAAGGACAATCTCTTGATTGATATTCCTGTTAGAACCAACCTTAGGGAGGAACCCAGATTTGGTACGCAAAACCACCTTATCTGCATGGAAAATAAGATAAGGGGAATCACACTGTAAAGCATATAGCTCAGAAACTCTTCAAGCCGAAGAGATAGCTACTAAAAACAAAACTTTCCAAGATAGAAGCTTAATATCCAGGGAATGCATAGGTTCAAACGGAACCCCTTGAAGAACTCTAAGGACTAAGTTTAGGCTCCATGGCGGAGCAACAGGTTTAAATACAGGCTTGATTCTGACCAAAGCCTGACTAAATGCTCGAACGTCTGGGACATCTGCCAGACGTTTGTGTAGAAGAATAGACCAAGCAGATATTTGTCCTTATAAAGAACTAGCTGATAATCCCTTCTCCAAACCCTCTTGGAGAAAAGACAATATTCTAGGAATCCTAAACTTACTCTATGAGTAACCTTTGGATTCACACCAATAAAGATATTTGTTCCAAATCTTATGATAGATCTTCCTGGTGACAGGTTTTCTAGCCTGAATCAGGGTATCAATGACCTACTCAGAGAAACCACGCTTTGATAGAATCAGGCGTTCAATCTCTAAGCAGTCAGGCGCAGAGAAATTAGATTTGGATGCGTGAACAGACCTTGGATTAGAAGGTCCCGCCTCATTGGCAGAGATCATGGTAGAACCAAGGACATGTCCACTAGGTCTGCATACCAAGTCCTGCGTGGCCACGCAGGCCCTATCAGAATCACCGAAGCTCTCTCCTGCTTTATTCTGGCAACCAGACGTAGAAGGAGAAGAAATACATAGGCCAGATTGAAGGACCAAGGCACTGCAAGAGCATCTATCAGTACCGCCTTGGGATCCCGGGACCTGGACCCGTAACGAGGAAGTTTGGCATTCTGACGGGACGCCATCAGATCCAACTCTGGTGTGCCCCATAGCTGAATCAGCTGGGCAAATACCTCCAGATGGAGTTCTCACTCCCCCAGATGAAAAGTCTAACGACTTAGGAAATCCTCCTCCCAGTTCACTACTCCTGGGATGTGGATTGCTGAGGGATGGCAAGAGTGATCCTCTGCCCATCGGATTATTTTAGTTACCTCCATCATCGCTAGAGAACTCCTTGATCCTCCTTGACGATTGATATAAGCTACAGTCGTGATGTTGTCCGACTGAAACCTGATGAATTTGGCCGCAGCAAGCTGAGGCCATGCCTGAAGCGCATTGAATATCGCTCTCAGTTCTAGAATATTTATCGGGAGAAGAGATTCCTCCCGAGACCATAAGCCCTGTGCTTTCAGGGAGTTCCAGACTGCACCCCAGCCTAGCAGGCTGGCATCTGTCGTTACAATGAGCCACTCTGGCCTGCGGAAACACATTCCCTGAGACAGGTGGTCCTGAGACAACCACCAGAGAAGAGAATCTCTGGTCTCCTGGTCCAGATGCAGTTGAGGAGACAAATCTGTATAATCCCCATTCCACTGTTTGAGCATGCACAGTTGCAGTGGTCTGAGGTGTAGGCGGGCAAAAGGAACTATGTCCATTGCCGCTACCATGAGTCTGAAGTTTTGATTTTCTGACCTCCGTCAGAAATATTTTCATTTCTACCGAGTCTATCAGAGTCCCTAGGAAGGAAACTCTAATAAGAGGGAAAAGAGAACTCTTTTTATGTTCACCATCCACCCGTGATATTTCAGAAAAGCCAACACAATGTCCGTGTGAGACTTGGATAACTGGAAAATTGACGCCTGAATTAAGATAAGGCGCCACTGCTATGCCCCGTGGTCATATAACCGCCAGAAGGGACCCAAGCACCCTTGTGAAAATTCTGTGAATAGGGATGTGTAGATACGCATCCTTTAAGTCCACGGTGGTCATATATTGACCCTCCTGGATCAGAGGTAGAATAGACAGAATAGTCTCCATCTTGAATGATGGGACTTTGAGGAACTTGTTTAGAATTTTGAGATCCAAGATTGATCTGAAAGTTCCCTCTTTTTTGGAAACCACAAACAGGTTTGAGTAAAATCCTAGCCCCTGTTCCTCTTTTGGGACTGGGCGGATCACCCCCATGGTATGTAGGTCTTCTACACAGCGTAAGAACGCTTCTCTCTTTGTCTGGTTTACAGACAATCGAGAAATGTGAAAAGTCCCCCTTGGAAGAGAGCCTTTGAACTCCAGAAAATATCCCTGGGACACAATTTTTAAAGCCCATGGATCGTGAACATCTCTTCCCCAAGCCTGAGCAAAGAGAGAGAGTCGGCCCCCTACTAGATCCAGTCCTGGATTGGGGGCTACCCCTTCATGCTGTCTTAGAGGCAGCTGCAGGCTTCTTGACCTGTTTACCCTTGTTCCAAGCCTGGTTAGGTCTCCAGACTGACTTGGACTGGGCAAAATCCCCCTCTTGCTTTGCAACAGAGGAAGCGGGACCACTCTTGAAATTCCGAAAGGAACGAAAATTATTTTGTTAGGTCCTCATCTTATTTGATCTATCCTGAGGGAGGGCATGACTTTTCCCTCCAGTGATGTCTGAAATAATCTCTTTCAGTTCAGGCCCAAATAGGGTCTTTCCCTTGAAAGGGATGTTCAAAAGGTTAGTTTTAGATGACACATAAGCAGACCAGGATTTAAGCCATAACGCCCTGCGTGCTAAAATGGCAAAACCTGAATTATTTGCCGCTAATTTAGCCAGTTGAAAAGCGGCATCTGTAATAAAAGAATTAGCCAATTTAAGGGCCTTAATTCTATCCAAAATTTCTTCTAATGGAGTCTCCATCTGAAGAGCCTCTTCTAGAGCCTCGAACCAGAAAGCAGCTGCAGGAACAATGCACACAATAGGTTGAAGAAGAAAACCTTGATGAACAAAAATTTTCTTCAGGAGACCCTCTAATTTTTTATCCATAGGATCTTTGAAAGCACAACTGACTTCAATAGGTATAGTTGTATGTTTAGACAGAGTAGAAATAGCTCCCTCCACCTAAGGAACTGTCTGCCATGTCCCGCATGGTGTCAGATATGGGAAACATATTCTTAAAAACAGGAGGGGGAATAAAGTCCCGCATGGTGTCAGATATGGGAAACATATTCTTAAAAACAGGAGGGGGAATAAACGGAATACCTGGTCTATCCCACTCCGTAGCAATAATATTCACAATCCTCTTAGGGACTGGAAAAAAACATCAGTGTAAACAGAACCTCTAGTATTTATCCATATTACACAATTTCTCTGGGACCACTATAAGGTCACAATTATCTAGAGCTGCTAATACCTCCCTGAGCAATAAGCGGAGGTGTTCAAGCTTAAATTTAAAGGCCGTCATATCAGAATCTGTCTGAGGAAGCGTCTTTCCTGAATCAGAAATTTCTCCCTCAGATAACAAATCCCTCACCCCTACCTCAGAGCATTGTGAGGGTATATCAGATACGGCTACTAAAGCGTCAGGACTGCTCAGCATTTTTCCTTAACCCAGAGCTGTCCAGCTTTCCTTGTAAACCAGGCAGTTAGGATAAAACCTCTGTGAGGGTTGTATTCATAACTGTGGCCATGTCTTGTAAAATAAATGAATTTGATGCACTAGAGGTACTTGGCGTCACTTGTGCGGGCGTTACTGGTTGTGACACTTGGGGAGAGCTAGATGGCGAACCCTCATTTACTTCTGACTGAGAATCATCTATTGCTCTATTTTTAAGTGCTAATATATGTTCTTTATAGTTTATAGACATATCAGTACAATTGGGACACATTCTAAGAGGGGGTACCACAATGGCTTCCAAACATATTGAACAAGGATTTTCCTTGGCGTCAGACATGTTAAACAGACTATTAATGTAACAATCAAGCTTGGAAAACACTGTAATCAAAGTAAATAACACTTAGAAATAAAACGGTACTGTGCCTTTAAGAGAAAAAAGGCTGCTCAAATTCTGCAGAACAGTGTAAAAAAGCAGTAAACATAACAAATTTTTACAGTATTATCTTACAGCCTTAGTAACTTTGCACAGCTATGCAAATAAACAATTAACCCCTTATTGGCAAAACCGGATTGAAAAAACATCAAAATCGGTAAAAAATACTTTCAGCTCTGCTGTGGATCCTACCTGCCCTTCAGAACAATTTGTAGGGAAAAAAACTTCTTTTACAGCCCTCAAACACGACAGGAACCTTTGCAGAAACAGTTAGAAGTCTCAGAGGAAAAGAAACTGCACAACCGAGGCGCAAAAATAGGCCCCTCCCACCTCACTCGAGTTTTGAGGCCTAACAGAAAAACACTAGAGTGTCTCTAAATCAACCATGTGTGTTAAAAAAACCTTAAAAACAAGCCATAATGACCCCTTTAGTCCCTTCAAAAAAACGTTATAATTGCATCATTTACTGAATAAACAAAAACGTTATTACCAAACAGCGTCACCAGTAACTAATGAGCCCTTCATGCAAGCTGAAATTCCTATCCAAGTGTCTGAATACAGCTTACCCTTCCCTCATGGGAATATTGCCAGCCTTTTCTAGAACAGTCTGTCTAGAAAAAAATAGACTGAACATACCTTAATGCAGTTTAGCCTGCAAACTGTTCCCCCAACTGAAGTTTTCCTGTACTCTTCAGCCCTTGTGAGAACAGCAGTGGATCTTAGTTACAAAATGCTAAGATCATCATCCTCCTTGAAGAAATCTTCATCTCTTTTCGGCCAGAGAGTAAATAGTACACACCGGTACCATTTAAAAGAACAAACTTTTGCTTGAGAAAATAAAAACCTAACATTTTTGTCACCACACTCCTCTTTGCACTTCCTAGCAGTTAAGCAGGCAGCTAGAATGACTGGGGGGTGGAGCTAAGGGGGGAGCTATATAGGCAGCTCTGCTGTGGGTGCTCTCTCTGCCACTTCCTGTAGGGGAGGAGAATATCCCACAAGGATGAATCCGTGGACTTGATACATCTTACAAGAGAAAAAGGCATACACAATCTGCAAAACTGCTTAAAAATACCTCAAACTTTTCGAATTTTTTACAAAAGATTCAATAAGCTTTAGTAAGATTGCACCACAAGCAAATGAAACATTTAACCCCTAAATATGGAAACCGGATTAACAAAGTGCCACAAAACCGTAAAAAACCCTGTCAGCACCTTGCCACAGCTCTGCTGTGGTGCCTACCTGCCCTTTGGGATTGTTAATGTGGGGATAAAGCTTCGTTTTGGCCCAAAAATTTCACCAGGACCCTCCAGTGTTGTAGCTTGCTGCTTGTCAAGAGAAAACAACTGCGCAACTGAGGCGCGAAATTAGGCCACGCCCATCGCACTCTATGTTACTAAGGCCTCCAAAGAAACACACCAGCCATGTGGGTTCTAAAACCCCAAAAAGCCAAGAGTACCCTCAATACAGTTGTCCCTCAAAAGTTAATTAACAGCACTCCCAGCACACACAACCGTTTGTTAATATCATTCAAACTGAGTGTCAACCAAAAGTTTAGCCCTTTATGCAAGCTTAGTAAAGCCACTATAAGTCTAGGATTACTGCTTACCCTTACCCTCATGGGGATACTGTCAGCCTTTCTGAAATATCACAGTCTCTCCATAAAAAATGACTGAACATACCTCATTGCTGTATAGCATGAAACCGTTCCTCACACTGAAGTTTCCTGTACTCCTAAGCCTTTGTGGGAACAGCATTGGATCTTAGTTACAAATGCTAAGATCAACATCCTCTAGGCAGAAATCTTCATCCATCTCCTGCCTGAGAGTAAATAGTACACACCGGTACCATTTAAAAATAAACTCTTGCTTGAAGAAAATAAAAACTAACAGTTTATCACCTCTTTCACTTTACCCTTCCTGCTTAGAGCCGGCTAAGAGAATGACTGGGGGGTGGAGTTAAGGGGGAAGCTATATAGACAGCTCTGCTGTGGGTGCTCTCTTTGCCACTTCCTGTTAGGAAGGATAATATCCCACAAGTAAGGATGAAACCGTGGACTGGTACATCTTGCAAAAAAAACATAATTTATGCTTACCTGATAAATTTATTTCTCTTGTAGTGTATCCAGTCCACGGATCATCCATTACTTGTGGGATATTCTCCTTCCCAACAGGAAGTTGCAAGAGGATCACCCACAGCAGAGCTGCTATATAGCTCCTCCCCTAACTGTCATATCCAGTCATTCGACCGAAAACAAACAGAGAATGGAGAAACCATAGGGTGCAGTGGTGACTGTAGTTTAATTAAAATTTAGACCTGCCTTAAAAGGACAGGGCGGGCCGTGGACTGGATACACTACAAAAGAAATAAATTTATCAGGTAAGCATAAATTATGTTTTCTCTTGTTAAGTGTATCCAGTCCACGGATCATCCATTACTTGTGGGATACCAATACCAAAGCTAAAGTACACGGATGAAGGGAGGGACAAGGCAGGATTAAGGGGAAGGAACCACTGCCTGAAGAACCTTTCTCCCAAACACAGCCTCCGAAGAAGCAAAAGTATCAAATTTGTAAAATTTTGAAAAAGTGTGAAGCAAAGACCAAGTCGCAGCCTTGCAAATCTGTTCAACAGAGGCCTCATTTTTGAAGGCCCAGGTGGAAGCAACAGCTCTAGTAGAATGAGCTGTAATCCTTTCAGGGGGCTGCTGTCCAGCAGTCTCATAGGCTAGGCTTATTACGCTCCGAAGCCAAAAGGAAAGAGAGGTTGCCGAAGCTTTTTGACCTCTCCTCTGTCCAGAGTAAACGACAAACAGGAAAGATGTTTGACGAAAATCCTTAGTAGCTTGTAAGTAAAACTTCAAGACACGGACTACGTCCAGATTATGTAAAGACGTTCCTTCTTTGAAGAAGGATTAGGGCACAACGATGGAACAACAATCTCTTGATTGATATTCTTGTTAGAAACCACCTTAGGTAAAAACCCAGGTTTGGTACGCAGAACTACCTTATCTGCATGAAAAATCAGATAAGGAGAATCACATTGTAAGGCAGATAGCTCAGAGACTCTCCGAGCCGAGGAAATAGCCATCAAAAACAGAACTTTCCAAGATAAAAGTTTAATATCAATGGAATGAAGGGGTTCAAACGGAACTCCTTGAAGAACCTTAAGAACCAAGTTTAAGCTCACTGGGGGAGCAACAGGTTTAAACACAGGCTTAAATCTAACCAAAGCCTGGCAAAATGCCTGGACGTCTGGAACCTCTGCCAGACGCTTGTGCAAAAGAATAGACAGAGCAGAAATCTGTCCCTTTAAGGAACTAGCTGATAATCCTTTGTCCAAGCCCTCTTGGAGAAAAGACAATATTCTAGGAATCCTAACTTTACTCCATGAGTAAGTCTTGGATTCACACCAATAAAGATATTTACTCCATATCTTGTGGGAGATTTTCCTGGTAACAGGCTTTCGTGCCTGTATTAAAGTATCAACGACTGACTCGGAGAAGCCACGCTTTGATAGAATCAAGCGTTCAATCTCCATGCAGTCAGTCTCAGAGAAATTAGATTTGGATGATTGAAAGGACCTTGTATCAGAAGGTCCTGTCTTAGAGGCAGAGTCCATGGTGGAAAGGATGACATGTCCACTAGGTCTGCATACCAAGTCCTGCGTGGCCACGCAGGTGCTATCAGAATCACCAATGCTCTCTCTTGTTTGATTTTGGCAATCAGTCGAGGGAGCAGAGGAAACGGTGGAAACACATAAGCGCATCTATCAGCGTCGCTTCTGGGTCCCTGGACCTGGATCCGTAACAAGGAAGCTTGGCGTTTTGGCTAGACGCCATGAGATCCAACTCTGGTTTGCCCCAACGATGAATCAACTGAGCAAACACCTCCGGATGGAGTTCCCACTCCCCCGGATGGAAAGTCTGACGACTTAGAAAATCCGCCTCCCAGTTCTCCACGCCTGGGATATGGATTGCTGACAGGTGGCAAGAGTGGAACTCTGCCCAGCGAATTATTTTTGAGACTTCTAACATCGCTAGGGAACTCCTGGTTCCCCCTTGATGGTTGATGTAAGCCACAGTCGTGATGTTGTCCGACTGAAATCTGATGAACCTCAGTGTTGCTAACTGAGGCCAAGCCAGAAGAGCATTGAATATCGCTCTTAACTCCAGAATATTTATTGGAAGGAGTTTCTCCTCCTGAGTCCACGATCCCTGTGCCTTCAGGGAATTCCAGACTGCACCCCAACCTAGAAGGCTGGCATCTGTTGTTACAATTGTCCAATCTGACCTGCGAAAGGTCATACCCTCGGACAGGTGTACCCGAGACAACCACCAGAGAAGAGAAGGGCGCGGAATGGAGTGAAGAACACGGCAAGCATTTAGAAGTTTTGATAACCTGGACTCCGACAGGTAAATTTTCATTTCTACAGAATCTATAAGAGTCCCTAAGAACCTCAGAAATGCCAGAACTATCTCTGTATGAGACTTGACAACTTGAAAGCTTGACGCCTGTATCAGGATGTCGTCTAGATACAGAGCCACCGCTATGCCTCACGGTCTTAGAACCGCCAGAAGTGAGCCCAGAACCTTTGTAAAGATTCTCGGGGCTGTAGCCAACCCGAAGGGAAGAGCTACAAATTGGTAATGCCTGTCTAGAAAGGCAAACCTAAGAAACCGATGATGATCTTTGTGAATCAGTATGTGAAGGTAGACATCCTTTAAGTCCACTGTGGTCATGTACTGACCTTCTTGGATCATGGGTAGGATGGTCCGAATAGTTTCCATTTTGAAAGATGGAACTCTGAGCAATTTGTTTAAGATCTTTAGATCAAAAATTGGTCTGAAGGTTCCCTCTTTTTTTGGGAACCACAAACAGATTTGAATAAAAACCCTGCCCTTGTTCCGTCCACGGAACTGGATGGATCACTCCCATAACTAGGAGGTCTTGCACACAGCGTAGGAATGCCTCTTTCTTTATCTGATTTGCAGATAGCCTTGAAAGATGAAATCTCCCTTGTGGAGTGGAAGCTTTGAAGTCCAGAAGATATCCCTGAGATATGATCTCCAACGCCCAGGGATCCTGAACATCTCTTGCCCACACCTGGGCGAAGAGAGAAAGTCTGCCCCCTACTAGATCCGTCGCCGGATAGGGGGCCGTTCCTTCATGCTGTCAGAGGCAGCAGCAGGCTTTCTGGCCTGCTTGCCTTTGTTCCAGGACTGGTTAGGTTTCCAGGCCTGCTTAGATTGAGCAAAAGTTCCCTCTTGTTTTGAAGCGGAGGAAGTTGATGCTGCACATGCCTTGAAATTTCGAAAGGCACGAAAAACATAATTTATGTAAGAACTTACCTGATAAATGCATTTCTTTCATATTAGCAAGACTCCATGAGCTAGTGACGTATGGGATATACATTCCTACCAGGAGGGGCAAAGTTTCCCAAACCTCAAAATGCCTATAAATACACCCCTCACCACACCCACAAATCAGTTTAACGAATAGCCAAGAAGTGGGGTGATAAGAAAAAAGTGCGAAAGCATATAAAACAAGGAATTGGATTAATTGTGCTTTATACAAAAAAATCATAACCTCCTCAAAAAAGGGTGGGTCTCATGGACTCTTGCTAATATGAAAGAAATGAATTTATCAGGTAAGTTCTTACATAAATTATGTTTTCTTTCATGTAATTAGCAAGAGTCCATGAGCTAGTGATGTATGGGATAATGAATACCCAAGATGTGGATCTTCCACGCAAGAGTCACTAGAGAGGGAGGGATAAAATAAAGACAGCCAATTCCGCTGAAAAATAATCCACACCCCAAAACAAAGTTTAAATCTTATAATGAAAAAAACTGAAATTATAAGCAGAAGAATCAAACTGAAACAGCTGCCTAAAGTACTTTTCTACCAAAAACTGCTTCAGAAGAAGAAAACACATCAAAATGGTAGAATTTAGTAAAAGTATGCAAAGAAGACCAAGTTGCTGCTTTGCAAATCTGATCAACCGAAGCTTCATTTTTAAATGCCCAGGAAGTAGAGACTCACCTAGTCGAATGAGCTGTAATCCTTTGAGGTGGAGTTCTACCCGACTCGACATAAGCATGATGAATCAAGGATTTTAACCAAGATGCCAAAGAAATGGCAGAAGACTTATGACCTTTCCTAGAACCAGAAAAGATAACAAATAGACTAAAAGTCTTTCAGAAATCTTTAGTAGCTTCAACATAATATTTCAAAGCTCTAACTACATCCAAAGAATGCAACGATCTTTCCTTAGAGTTCTTAGGATTAGGACACAACGAAAGAACCACAATTTCTCTACTAATGTTGTTAGAATTCACAACCTTAGGTAAAAATTTAAATGAAGTTCGCAAAACCGCCTTATCCTGATGAAAAATCAGAAAAGGAGACTCACAAGAAAGAGCAGATAATTCAGAAACTCTTCTAGCAGAAGAGATGGCCAAAAGAAACAAAACTTTCCAAGAAAGTAATTTAATATCCAGCTAATGCATAGGTTCAAACGGAGGAGCTTGAAGAGCCCCCAGAACCAAATTCAAACTCCAAGGAGGAGAAATTGACTTAATGACAGGTTTTATACGAACCAAAGCCTGTATAAAACAATGAATATCCGGAAGATTAGCAATCTTTCTGTGAAAAAGAACAGAAAGAGCAGAGATTTGTCCTTTCAAGGAACTTGCAGACAAACCTTTATCCAAACCATCCTGAAGAAACTGTAAAATTCTAGGAATTCTAAAAGAATGCCAAGAAAAATGATGAGAAGAACACCAAGAAATGTAAGTCTTCCAGACTCGATAATATATCTTCCTAGACACAGATTTACTAGCCTGTAACATAGTATTAATGACGGAGTCAGAGAAACCTCTGACTGAGAATCAAGCGTTCAATCTCCATACCTTCAAATTTAAGGATTTGAGATCCTAATGGAAAAAAGGACCTTGCGATAGAAGGTCTGGTCTTAACGGAAGAGTCCACGGTTGGCAAGTAGCCATCCGAACAAGATCCGCATACCAAAACCTGTGAGGCCATGCTGGAGCCACCAGCAGAACAAACGAACGCTCCTTTAGAATCTTGGAAATCACTCTTGGAAGAAGAACTAGAGGCGGAAAGATATAGGCAGGATGATACTTCCAAGGAAGTGACAATGCAACCACTGCTTCCGCCTGAGGATCCCTGGATCTGGACAGATACCTGGGAAGCTTCTTGTTTAGATGAGAAGCCATAAGATCTATTTCTGGAAGTCCCCAAATTTGAACAATCTGAAGAAATACCTCTGGGTGAAGAGACCATTCGCCCGGATGTAATGTTTGGCGACTGAGATAATCCGCTTCCCAATTGTCTATACCTGGGATATGAACCGCAGAAATTAGACAGGAGCTGGATTCCGCCCATACAAGTATTCAAGATACTTCTTTCATAGCCAGAGGACTGTGAGTCCCTCCTTGATGATTGACATATGCCACGGTTGTGACATTGTCTGTCTGAAAACAAATGAACGACTCTCTCTTTAGAAGAGGCCACGACTGAAGAGCTCGGAAAATCGCACGGAGTTCCAAAATGTTGATTGGTAATCTCGCCTCCTGAGATTCCCAAACCCCTTGTGCTGTCAGAGACCCCCATACAGCTCCCCAACCTGTCAGACTTGCATCTGTTGAGATCACAGTCCAGGTCGGAAGAATCGTTAAACTGATTTGTGGGTGTGGTGAGGGGTGTATTTATAGGCATTTTGAGGTTTGGGAAACTTTGCCCCTCCTGGTAGGAATGTATATCCCATACGTCACTAGCTCATGGACTCTTGCTAATTACATGAAAGAAATTAGACTGTTTGGCCTTTGCTTTGGCCCTGTCCTGAGGAAGGGTTTGACCCTTACCTCCAGTAATGTCAGCAACAATTTCCTTCAAACCAGGCCCGAATAAGGTCTGCCCCTTGAAAGGAATGTTGAGTAATTTAGACTTCGAAGTCACGTCAGCTGACCAGGATTTAAGCCATAGCGCCCTACGCGCTTGGATGGCGAATCCGGAATGCTTAGCCGTTAGTTTAGTTAAATGAACAATGGCATCAGAAACAAATGAGTTAGCTAGCTTAAGAGTTTTAAGCTTGTTAATTTCAGTCAATGGAGCTGTATGAATGGCCTCTTCCAGGGCCTCAAACAAAATGCCGCCGCTGCCGTGACAGGCGCAATGCATTCAAGGGGCTGTAAAATATAACCTTGTTGAATAAACATTTTCTTAAGGTAACCCTCCAATTTTTTATCCATTGGATCTGAAAAAGCACAACTGTCCTCAACCGGGATAGTAGTACGCTTTGCTAAAGTAGAAACTGCTCCCTCCACCTTAGGGACCGTCTGCCATAAGTCCCGTGTAGTGGCGTCTATTGGAAACATTTTTCTAAAGCATAACTTCCCCCTCGTCAGAATCTTCTGGTGATATTTCTTTTATAGTTAAAGACTGATCTTTACTGTTTAAGGTGAAATCAATACATTTAGTACACATTCTCCTATGGGGCTCCACCATGGCTCTCAAACATAATGAACAAGTAGTTTCCTCTGTGTCAGACATGTTTAAACAGACTAGCAATGAGACTAGCAAGCTTGGAAAACACTTTAAACAAGTTTACAAGCAATATAAAAAACGTTACTGCACCTTTAAGAAACACAAATTTTGTTAAAATTTGAAATAACAGTGAAAAAAGGCAGTTACACTAACAAAATTTTTACAGTGTATGTAACAAGTTAGCAGAGCATTGCACCCACTTGCAAATGAATGATTAACCCCTTAATACCCAAAACTGAATAATAAAAGACAAAAACGTTTTTTTTGTTTGTTTTTTCAAACAGTCACAACAACTGCCACAGCTCTACTGTGGCTTTTTACCTCCCTCAAAAACGACTTTGAAGCCTTTTGAGCCCTCCAGAGATGTCCTGGTTCATGCTGACGGAAGCTGAATGTCTCTGTCAGTATTTTTATCCGCACAGAAAAGCACTAAAAAAGGCCCCTCCCACTCATATTACAACAGTGGAAAGCCTAAGGAAACTGTTACTAGGCAAAATTCAAGCCAGCCATGTGGAAAAAAACTAGGCCCCAATAAGTTTTATCACCAAATACATATAAAAACGATTAAACATGGCAGCAAAGGTTTTATATTACATTTTTATAAGTGTATGTATCTCTATTATTAAGCCTGATACCAGTCGCTATCACTGCATTTAAGGCTTTACTTACATTAGTTCGGTATCAGCAGCATTTTCTAGCAAATTCCATCCCTAGAAAAATATTAACTGCACATACCTTATTGCAGGAAAACCTGCAAGCCATTCCCTCTCTGAAGTTACCTCACTCCTCAGAATATGTGAGAACAGCCATGGATCTTAGTTACTTCTGCTAAGATAATAGAAAACGCAGGCAGATTCTTCTTCTAAATACTGCCTGAGATAAACAGTACACTCCGGCACCATTTAAAAATAACAAACTTTTGATTGAAGAATAAACTAAGTATAAAACACCACACTCCTCTTACGACCTCCATCTTGGCTGAGGCTTGCAAGAGAATGACTGGATATGACAGTTAGGGGAGGAGCTATATAGCAGCTCTGCTGTGGGTGATCCTCTTGCAACTTCCTGTTGGGAAGGAGAATATCCCACAAGTAATGGATGATCCGTGGACTGGATACACTTAAGAAGAGAAAAGGGATCCTTAATTTGAAAGGGCAGGCTCATTCAAATAAGGGGTCACTTACGCTGCCAACAATACAATACAACTGAACACAGTTAAAAAAACAACAGATAATCTAGATGGAAGGGAGGGGGCTATTACAGTGCCCCCTAGTGATTTAATGAGAATGTATGAGACCCTTCATTTGAACCATTTTAAATGGGGGTCACATCCACAAAACTGTGGTAGTGGTGATCACCTGCCTAGTTATTTATCCCTGCAGTGTTTGAAGATGGGGGCACTTTTAAAGCCACTACCCAGCCCCATAAAACACAATACAATGAGTATGAAATCCAAGTTTGGGAAGAAGGTAGCCCTATCTTTTTAATGACATGCAATCACCTACCTAATGTACTTCTGTATGGGGGTAGCAGTGGCTCAAAAGGAGCCTCTATCCACTAAAGACACCATAAAACAACAACATTATACTGCTTACAAGAGTGGATTATACATTTTCAAATGAGGGGTCTCCTACCCCTTTGGGCAGCAGATGATTGCCATAGAAACTGCAATCTTCGGTGTACTAGCAACCTTTACTATCCTCAGAGCTTTAAAAGGGACCCTAGTAACTCAAAAAAAGCGATACAATAGGGCAACTGACCCTCTATTTTGAAATAAAGAGGAGAGGCCCATTTTTTAAATTAGGGTTTACATGACCAGGTGGTATCGATCACCATAGCAACAGAGATCACCTGATAAAGGCATATGGAACAATATTGGAGGTATCTTGTACGCTGCCCTCTACAACAGAGAAACCACGGGAGGCCTTGGATCTCTCTATCCTGGTAAGAGATTCTCACTGCCTGGCTGAAACTCCTGTCTTCCCCTCTAGCCTTGGTAGACAATCTGAGGGGGAATTGATTCTCAGATTACTTAAAGAACTCCCACCAAATAATGTGAAGATCGCATAACTTCAGAATACAACTCACTCCTGTGGAGGTAAATGAGTGTCTATGGTGTGGGATGAGATAAAAGGGAAGCTCAGTAATGAATAGACCAAATGATGTGACCTTGTGGACTCTCACCATAAATTGAAGGAAATGTGTGTTTGAAATATTAAGGAAATAATTACTTAAGTGCTACTTTTAACTATCTATGCGAAAGAAAACTACACAAAAATGTATTTTATGTATTTTTGTGCGAGTAAAATCAAATTTTCCAAGACGACTTTACAGTTAAAGTTAATCAGTAATTTTTTTTAATACTTCTGTCTACCACTACTCAAATTTCCAAGCATTCAACAAACTTTTATTTAATGGAAAATCAACATTTCTATTGTCCAATAAAGAGTTTGCTTAAACAAACTTATAAAAGAATAAAGTATGTAAAACTTACATTATAAAAAAAAACAATACATAAATAAAGCTTATCTGTATGTTCAATGCAATCATCATAATATTGTATTTTCATTTTATTATAGTTAGGCACTTAGTTGTTTGCTAGATTTGTATTTTTTTGTCTCTCAGGACCAGAATGTTTAACAAAGGATGCAACAAAATTCCAGCGAGTCTTAAAAGGAATATAAAACCCTATTCTTACTTTCATGATTCAGGTACAACATACAATTTTATTAGTTTTCTTGTTATCCTTTGTTGAAAAGCAGGAACTTAAGCTCAGGAGTGTGCACGTGCCTGCAACACTATATGGCGCTAGATGGCAACACCATTTCCAGTCTATAGTGCTCTAGACGTGTATGCTACCCATTTATATATTTCATCAGGATGCAAATTTAATAAGTAAATTGGAAAGTTTTTCATTTCCCTTTAACATGGAAGGTACAATGTAATTAGACCTCAGTATTATTGACCATGATAAAGACTATAGTCAATATATTATTATACTGGATAATAACTAATCAAGTTTCTTAAAAAAATCAACATATGTCTACTAGAAACTTACAATACGTGGATAAGGCACTCTCCCAAATGAGTATATTTCCCAAAGCAAAATCCCGAAACTCCACACATCAGACTTGGTCGAAAAGAGCTGCAAAAAAAAAAAGAAAAGAAAAAGGTGGGTTGATTCATCATAAACTTGAAGAGATTGAAAATTCCTGGAGTCTAAACAAATTACTGCCACCTGCCTTAAAGTGAATGTAAATTTTTCATGTTCGGATGATATAGTTGTGTAGAGAATCATCCGATTAAGCAAACCGCCACAATATTTTTGTAATAAAAGTTATCATTTCGTTTTAATTTCATACACTAAATACCGATCGTTCACTTTACCCGCTGCTCCCACTCACTGTTTGCTAATTCTCCTCGATATTACGTAAACAGTGGTCCCACCCGCTGTTTACGTATCGGCACTGCGCGCTCCCGTGTAGATTTTCCATTGCGCATGCGTTTCTCCTGTTTCCGCTTTTTAACAACATAGTATTCATTGAATGGGTCTATTCAATGAAAACTACCGTTGCGAGTGGCGAAGGACAGGATCTACTAAAAGCAAACACTTTAATCACGCAAATAACAAACAAACTTTAATCCCGCAAATAACAAACAATACTATATCGAGTGTAAGTCAATTTCTAATAAAATATATATTTCATTCACAATATGAACCTAGTTGGTCTCATCGATAAAATATATAAGATAAAGTACCTATATACGGAGCCCTTTCATATCCGCTAATCCAAGCGGTACAATTGTGAGGAAATGACAGGACTCCGTATAGATTTCTATTGAGACGCCAAATTTACTTCAATTGCGCATGCGCGAAATGTGCACGAGCTTACAATATATTAGCTTTGCACCGTAAACGAACGCATGCGCTATAAGGACGTATTACGTCATGGTAAGGGGTGGGTCCCCCTGTGGTTAGAGCCGCTATTGGCTATGAAGACGTCCATCAAAAACTACAGTAAAGGAGCGTGAATGCCGGGAGGAGGACGAGTGCAGAGAAAATTATTAGAAGAAGATGAAAATACAGGTAACGATGTAAAATCTTGGGAATTGATGAATGAAAGTCAGGTTTTTTATTGACAACTGTTACACAGATGTTTAGACAGGAGGCTGACTTTACAATCACTTTAAGACAAAAAATGAGAGAGAGAGAGGTAAGAGAGAGAGAGAGAGAGAGAGGTAAGAGAGAGAGAGAGGTAAGAGAGAGAGAGAGAGGTAAGAGAGAGAGAGGTAAGAGAGAGAGAGGTAAGAGAGAGAGAGAGAGAGAGAGAGAGAGAGAGAGAGAGAGAGATGTAAGAGAGAGAGAGAGAGGTGTAAGAGAGAGAGGTGAGAGAGAGAGGTGTAAGAGAGAGAGGTGTAAGAGAGAGAGGTGAGAGAGAGAGAGAGAGAGAGAGAGAGAGAGAGAGAGAGAGAGGTGTAAGAGAGAGAGGTGTAAGAGAGAGAGAGAGAGAGGTGTAAGAGAGAGAGGTGAGAGAGAGGTGTAAGAGAGAGAGGTGAGAGAGAGAGAGAGAGAGAGAGAGAGGTGTAAGAGAGAGAGGTGTAAGAGAGAGAGGTGTAAGAGAGAGAGGTGAGAGAGAGAGAGAGAGAGAGAGAGAGAGAGGTGTAAGAGAGAGAGGTGTAAGAGAGAGAGGTGTAAGAGAGAGAGGTGAGAGAGAGAGAGAGAGAGAGAGGTAGGAGAGAGAGAGAGATAGGAGAGAGAGAGATAGGAGAGAGAGAGGTAGGAGAGAGAGAGAGAGAGAGAGAGAGGTAGGAGAGAGAGAGAGAGAGAGAGAGAGAGAGAGAGAGAGGTAGGAGAGAGAGAGAGAGAGAGAGAGAGAGGTAGGAGAGAGGTAGGAGAGAGAGAGAGAGAGAGAGAGAGGTAGGAGAGAGAGAGAGAGAGAGAGAGGTAGGAGAGAGAGAGAGAGGTAGGAGAGAGAGGTAGGAGAGAGAGGTGAGAGAGAGAGAGAGGTGAGAGAGAGAGAGAGGTGAGTGAGAGAGAGAGAGAGAGGTGAGAGAGAGAGAGAGGTGAGAGAGAGAGAGAGAGAGAGAGAGAGAGAGGGGGGGGGGGAGGTAAGAGAGAGAGAGAGGGGTGGGAGGTAAGAGAGAGAGAGAGGGGTGGGAGGTAAGAGAGAATGGAGGTAAGAGAGGGAGAGGTAATAGAGAGGGGGAGGTAAGAGTGGGAGAGGGAGAGAGAGAGAGGGAGAGGTAATAGAGAGGGGGAGGTAAGAGTGGGAGAGGGAGGGAGAGAGGGAGAGAGGGAGGGAGAGAGGGAGGGAGAGAGGGAGAGAGGGAGGGAGAGAGCGAGAGAAAGAAAGGCAGAGGGAAGGAGCTCCCATCAGCCATAGAAATAAGTTAAAGGGACACTGAACCCAATTTTTGTGTGTGATTCAGATAGAGCATGCAATTTTAAGCAACTTTCTAATTTACTCCTATTAGCAAATGTTCTTCATTCTCTTGGTATCTTTATTTGAAAAGCAAGAATATATGTTTATATGCTGGCCCAATTTTTGGTGAACAACCTGGGTTGTTCTTGCTGATTGGTGGATAAATTCATACACCAATTAACAAGTGCTGTCCAGGGTTCTGGACTTTCTTTTTCAAATAATGATAGCAAGAGAACGAAGAAAAATTGATAATAGGAGTAAATTAGAAAGTTGCTTAAAATTGCATGCTCTATCTGTATCACAAATGAAAAAATTTGCATTCAGTATCTCTTTAAACAAACAGCGCTAGTGTTTCAAATCCCCTTCTCCCAAACACTAAAATATTTGTATATAATAATGATTTATTTAGAAATCATGAAATGGCTCGTTTGCAAATCTTAGGTGAAGCAGGGAGATGAGGCATCGTTTCAAGAAATTTTCAAACAAAAATCAAATTGCTGTGAGAGATGCTACTTTTATTATGCATTACAGTCAGGCAACCGTGGTAAGTGAGGATTTGATCTCAATTCTGTATGTAAAATCACTATATCGTAATACTCTTATATAGGGCATGTTTTAATCCTCACCATGTATGTAAATCCCTTTCTATGAGTCTACAAGGGAAGATAAGATTAAAAATGATTGCATTTCTGATGGAGAATCAAATTAACCATATGATGTAAAGGTTTCAAGCTAGGGCTACGACAAAATTGATTTCAAAATTTATAGAAAATCGTTATAGGGACAGTCTACACCAGAATTTTTATTGTTTAAAAAAGATAGATAATCCCTTTATTAGCCATTCCCTAGTTTTGCACAACCAACACAGTTATATTAATATACTTTTTACCTCTGTGATTACCTTGTATCTAAGCCTCTGCAAACTGCCCCCTTATTTCAATTCTTTTGATTAACATCCATTTTAGCCATTTAGAGCTTGCTCAGTGGAACGCCACGTGCATGAGCACAGTTATCTATATGAAACACGTGAGCTAACACCCTCTAGTGGTGAAAAACTGTCAAAATGCTCTGAGAGAAGAGGCGGCCTTCAAGGACTTAGAAAGTAGCATATGAACCTCCTAGGTTTAACTTTCAACTCAGAATACCAAGAGAACAAAGCAAAATTGGTGGTAAAAGTGAACTTGAATATTGTTTAAAATTACATTCTCTATCTGAATCATGAAAGTTTATTTTGGACTACACTGTCCCTTTAAATACTGGTACCTTTTTATTAATATATTCAAAGTATCAGTGAGCCTGAATGATTCTTCCTTTTGATATCAAGTAATTCAATTCTGTGGGTTTGTGAGGGTTAATATCTGAATATCCATGATTTTAACATTTGATTGTGAATTTAATATGTGGCACTGAGTCTGTGAGGTGTGTGTGCGGTTTGTGTGATTAGTAGTGTGTGTGTAGTGTTTGTGAATTTAATATGTGGCACCAAGTCTGTGAGGTGTGTGTGTGCGGTTTGTGTGATTAGTAGTGTGTGTGAGAAGTGTTTGTGAATTTAATATGTGGCAATGAGTCTGTGAGGTGTGTGTGCTGTTTGTGTGATGAGTAGTATGTGTGAGAAGGTTTTGTGAATTTAATATATGGCACCAAGTCTGTGAGGTGTGTGTGCTGTTTGTGTGATGAGTAGTATGTGTGAGAAGGGTTTGTGAATTTAATATATGGCACCAAGTCTGTGAGGTGTGTATGCTGTTTGTGTGATGAGTAGTATGTGTGTCGTGTTTGTGAATTTAATATGTGGCACTAAGTCTGCGAGGTGTGTGTGCTGTTTGTGTGATGAGTAGTATGTGTGAGAAGGGTTTGTGAATTTAATATATGGCACCAAGTCTGTGAGGTGTGTGTGCTGTTTGTGTGATGAGTAGTATGTGTGAGAAGGGTTTGTGAATTTAATATATGGCACCAAGTCTGTGAGGTGTGTGTGCTGTTTGTGTGATGAGTAGTATGTGTGAGAAGGGTTTGTGAATTTAATATATGGCACCAAGTCTGTGAGGTGTGTGTGCTGTTTGTGTGATGAGTAGTATGTGTGAGAAGGGTTTGTGAATTTAATATATGGCACCAAGTCTGTGAGGTGTGTGTGCTGTTTGTGTGATGAGTAGTATGTGTGAGAAGTGTTTGTGAATTTAATATATGGCACCAAGTCTGTGAGGTGTGTGTGGTTTGTGTGATGAGTAGTATGTGTGTCGTGTTTGTGAATTTAATATGTGGCACTAAGTCTGCGAGGTGTGTGTGTGGTTTGTGTGATGAGTAGTATGTGTGAGAAGTGTTTGTGAATTTAAAATGTGGCACTGAGTCTGTGAGGTGTGTGTGTGGTTTGTGTGATGAGTTGTATATGTGTAGTGTATCTCTGTAGAGTAAGTGAATGTATCAAACTTTGTAACTGTCATCACCACACTAATGAGTTAATTTAGACTATTGTTAAGCCTTTATCACCCCTGCGCTAAGCCAAATTTAAAGGGACAGTCAACACCAGAATTTTTGTTTAAAAAGAAAGATAATCCCTTTATTACCCATTCCCCAGTTTTGCATATCCAACACAGTTATAATAATACACGTTTTACCTCTGTAAATATCTTGTATCTAAGCCTCTGTTGACTGCCCCCTTATTTCAGTTCTTTTGACAGACATGCAGTTTAGCCAATCAGTGCTCACTCCTAGGTCACTTTACGTGCATGAGCTCAATGTTATCTATATGAAACATGTGAACTAATGCCCTCTAGTGGCCAAAATGTATTCAGATTAGAGGCAGTCTTCAAGGTCTAAGAAATTAGCATATGAACCTCCTAGGTTTAGCATTCAACTAAGAATACCAAGAGAACAAAGCAAAATTGGTGATAAAAGTAAATTGGGAAGTTGTTTAAAATTGCATGCCCTATTTAAATCATGAAAGTTTTTTTTGGACTTGAGTGTCCCTTTAAGCTTTTGTTTTTTTTGCTACTTACACACTATTGTAAGTCAAATTCAGTGCTTGACCCACACAAAATATAAAGTTTTTTTCAGCAGGCCCAGCAGACTCCGAATATATCAGATTTTAGTAAATATTAAAAACAGCCAGGTGGTCACTGTTTCTGTGACCACCTTACTAAATTGTCATCAAGGGTAGCCACGTGTGAAATAGGAGCCCATATAGGATTTTGGGGTTTACATTATAGACTAGAGAAGCCCCTTGTGCAGTACAGGGAAAAAAACAGAATTTATGCTTACCTGATAAATTACTTTCTCCAACGGTGTGTCCGGTCCACGGCGTCATCCTTACTTGTGGGAATATCTCTTCCCCAACAGGAAATGGCCAAGAGTCCCAGCAAAGCTGGCCATATAGTCCCTCCTAGGCTCCGCCCACCCCAGTCATTCGACCGACGGACAGGAGGAAAAAATAGGAGAAACCATATGGTGTCGTGGTGACTGTAGTTAGAGAAAATAATTCATCGGACCTGATTAAAAAACCAGGGCGGGCCGTGGACCGGACACACCGTTCGAGAAAGTAATTTATCAGGTAAGCATAAATTCTGTTTTCTCCAACATTGGAGTGTCCGGTCCACGGCGTCATCCTTACTTGTGGGAACCAATACCAAAGCTTTAGGACACGGATGAAGGGAGGGAGCAAATCAGGTCACCTAAACGGAAGGCAACACGGCTTGCAAAACCTTTCTCCCAAAAATAGCCTCCGAAAAAGCAAAATTATCAAATTTGTAAAATTTGGCAAAAGTGTGCAGTGAAGACCAAGTCGCTGCCTTACATATCTGATCAACAGAAGCCTCATTCTTGAAGGCCCATGTGGAAGCTACAGCCCTAGTGGAGTGAGCTGTGATTCTTCCAGGTGGCTGCCGTCCGGCAGTCTCATAAGCCAATCGGATGATGCTTTTAAGCCAAAAAGAAAGAGAGGTAGAAGTTGCTTTTTGACCTCTCCTTTTACCAGAATAGACGACAAACAGAGAAGAAGTTTGTCTGAAGTCTTTCGTAGCTTCTAAGTAGAATTTTAGAGCACGGACTACATCTAAATTGTGTAGCAAACGTTCCTTCTTTGAAACTGGATTCGGACACAAAGAAGGTACAACTATCTCCTGATTAATATTTTTGTTGGAAACAACCTTTGGTAGAAAACCAGGCTTAGTACGCAAAACAACCTTATCTGAATGGAACACCAGATAGGGTGGAGTACATTGTAGAGCAGATAACTCAGAAACTCTTCTAGCAGAAGAAATAGCAACCAAAAACAAAACTTTCCAAGATAACAACTTAATATCTACGGAATGTAAAGGTTCAAACGGAACCCCTTGAAGAACTGAAAGAACTAGATTTAAACTCCAGGGAGTAGTCAAAGGTCTGTAAATAGGCTTGATCCAAACCAAAGCCTGAACAAATGCTTGAACATCTGGCACAACTGCCAGTCGTTTGTGCAGTAGGACAGATAAAGCAGAAATCTGTACCTTTAGAGAACTTGCAGATAATCCTTTATCCAAACCTTCTTGTAGAAAGGAAAGAATTAGGGATGCACCGAAATTTCGGCCGCAGAAAGTTTCGGCCGAAAATGGCATTTTTGATTATTTCGTTTTTCGTTTTTTTTGCCCGTTAGTTTTTGTAAAATTATTGTGTAGCATATTTCAAATTCGATGCTAGCCTAGAGCTGCTGTTTAAGTTTATTACTTCACTTACTGTTCTGCATATAATGAGTTTTCTAGGACTATACTCTATTTGGATAATTGGTAAAAAAAAACTGTTAAATATGATTCTGTTACATAGAACTAAATGAAGAATAATACAGTATATTGATATTTATCATTGTTTTAAGTAGGAATGCACCAAAATTTTGGTTGCAGAAACATTTTGGTCGAAAATGGCATTATTTTTTGCCTGTTTTTTTTTTTTTCTTGGTAAACTTATTGTGTAGCATATTATTGTTTTAAGATATTTTTGTCCAATTTTAGTTTGTTACTTTCAATAAAAGGGTGGGCTTTTTTTATTGGCTCTAATTATGCAAAAAAAAAAAAAACAATTTGAGAAAAATACATTTTTGGTATCAGTTTCGGTTTTCGGCCAAGTGCATCCCGGATTTTCGGATTCGGTTTCGGTCCAGAATTTCCATTTCGGTGCATCACTAGAAAGAATCCTAGGAATCTTTATCTTATTCCATGGGAATCCTCCAGTAATGTCGGAAATGATCTCCTTCAGTTCAGGCCTGAATAGGGTCTTACCTTTGAAAGGAATAGCTAACAGCTTAGATTTTGATGACACATCAGCAGACCAAGACTTAAGCCATAATGCTCTACGAGCTAAAATGGCAAAGTCTGCATTCTTTGCAGCTAATTTAGCCATTTGAAAAGCGGCATCTGTAATAAAAGAATTAGCTAGCTTGAGATCCTTAATTCTATCCAAAATATCATCTAATGGGGTCTCAACCTTAAGAGACTCCTCTAGAGCCTCAAAACAAAAAGGTGCTGCAGTAGTTACAGGAACAATGCACGCTACAGGTTGTAGAAGAAAACACTGATGAATAAACAATTTCTTTAACAGACCCTCTATTTTTTTATCCATAGGATCTTTAAAAGCACAACTGTCCTCAATAGGTATAGTTGTACGCTTAGCCAAGGTAGAAATAGCTCCCTCCACCTTAGGGACCGTCTGCCAGGAATCCCGAATGGTGTCAGATATGGGAAACATTTTCTGAAAAGTAGGAGGGGGAGAGAACGGAATGCCTGGTCTATCCCATTCCTTAGTAACAATTTCCGAAATCCTTCTAGGAACTGGAAAAACATTAGTGTAAGTAGGGACCTCTAGATATTTATCCATTTTACACAATTTCTCTAGTGGTATTACAATAGGGTCACAATCATCCAGAGTCGCTAAAACCTCCCGGAGTAACAAGCGGAGGTGTTCAAGCTTAAACTTAAAGGCCGTTACATCTGAGTCTGTTAGAGGGAACATCTTTCCTGAATCTGAAAGCTCTCCCTCAGACAGCAAATCCCCTACCCTCAAATCAGAGCACTGTGAGGGTACATCAGAGATGGCCAATAAAGCGTCAGAGGGCTCAGCATGTACTCTAGTACCGGACCTACTGCGCTTACCCTGTAAACCTGGCAGTTTAGACAATACCTCTGCAAGGGTAGTAGACATAACTGCAGCCATATCTTGCAGAGTAAAAGAATTAGACCCACTAGCTGTACTTGGCGTTGCTTGAGTGGGCGTTAAAGGTTGTGACACTTGAGGAGAATTGGATGGCATAACCTGATTCTCTTCTGACTGAGAATCATCCCATGACATACTTTTATCACTTAAAATATGTTCTTTGCAATGTAGGGCCCTTTCAGTACATAAGGGACACATCTTAAGTGGGGGTTCCACAATGGCTTCTAAACACATAGAACATTGACTTTCCTCAACGTCAGACATGTTGAACAGGCTAGTAATAACCACAAAAAGTCTTGAAAACACTTTATTTAGTGAAAAAAACAACAATCTGAAAAAACGGTACTGCGCCTTTAAGAGTAAAAAAAGCATACAAGTTTTTCAAAACAGTCTTAAAATGTAATAAATATAAATAAATAAATATAATCTTGTCAGTTAAGATTGCACCACAAGGGTACGTCCTCAGAAAAAAGGCAGTTAACGCCTGAGGACGTACCCTGCACGTCCTCGGTGTGGAAAGCAGCTGGAAGCGATCCTGCTCGCTTCCAGCTGCTTTCCGGTTATTGCAGTGATGCCTCGATATGGAGGCATCCTGCAATAACCTTAGATGGCCATCCGATGCAGAGAGAGCCACTCTGTGGCCCTCTCTGCACCGGACATCGATGGCCGGTATCGTTGGTGGGTGGGAGCCGGTGTGGGAGGTGGGTGGCGGCCATCGATGGCCCTGGTCATGTGGAGGGGGGCGGGATCGTGGGCGTGGAAGTCCGGGCGCGTGCACGTGCACGAGGGGGCGCGCGCCGGGGCAGGGACCGGGTGGGGACCGCTGCACTACAGAAAAAAATGTGTCCCAAAATAAAAGTGGGACCAATAATTTAAAAAAAAAAACCCTTAGGCGTTATTTAGGTGGTGGGTGTTGGTCCGTGGGGGGGGGAAGCTACACTACAGAAAAAATAAAAAAAAAATAAAAAAAAATAAACATTTAATTGTGCAAACTGGGTACTGGCAGACAGCTGCCAGTACCCAAGATGGCCCCCAATAAGGCAGAGGGGGAGGCATAGAGAGCTGTTTTGGGGGGGATCAGGGAGGTTGGGGGCTAAGGGGGGATCCTAAACACAGCATATGTAAATATGCTTTTTTTTTTTTTCTTTAAAAAAAAAAAAAATATCTTTTATTTTAGTACTGGCAGACTTTCTGCCAGTACTTAAGATGGCGGGGACAATAGTGGGGTGGGGGAGGGAAGGGAGCTGTTTGGGAGGGATCAGGGGGTGGGATGTGTCAGGTGGGAGGCTGAACTCTACACTAAAGCTAAAATTAACCCTGCAAGCTCCCTACACACTACCTAATTAACCCCTTCACTGCTAGTCATAATACACGTGTGATGCGCAGCAGCATTTAGCGACTTTCTAATTACCAAAAAGCAACGCCAAAGTCATATATGTCTGCTATTTCTGAACAAAGGGCATCCCAGAGAAGCATTTACAACCATTTGTGCCATAATTGCACAAGCTGTTTGTAAATAATTTCAGTGAGAAACCTAAAATTGTGAAAAAATTAACGTTTTTTTAAATTTGATCGCATTTGGCGGTGAAATGGTGGCATGAAATATACCAAAATGGGCCTAGATCAATACTTGGGGTTGTCTACTACACTACACTAAAGCTAAAATTAACCCTAGAAGCTCCCTACATGCTCCCTAATTAACCCCTTCACTGCTGGGCATAATACACGTATTTTGCGCAGGGGCATTTAGCAGCCTTCTAATTACCAAAAAGCAAAGCCAAAGCCATATATGTCTGCTATTTCTGAACAAAGGGGATCCCAGAGAAGCATTTACAACCATTTATGCTATAATTGCATAAGTTGTTTGTAAATAATTTCAGTGAGAAACCTAAAGTTTGTGAAAATATTTGTGAAAAAGTGAACAATTTTTTTTTATTTGATCGCATTTGGCGGTGAAATGGTGGCATGAAATATACCAAAATGGGCCTAGATCAATACTTTGGGATGTCTTCTAAAAAAAAATATATACATGTCAATGGATATTCAGGGATTCCTGAAAGATATTAGTGTTCCAATGTAACTAGCGCTAATTTTGAAAAAAAGTGGTTTGGAAATAGCAAAGTGCTACTTGTATTTATGGCCCTATAACTTGCAAAAAAAGCAAAGAACATGTAAACATTGGGTATTTCTAAACTCAGGACAAAATTTAGAAACTATTTAGCATGGGTGTTTTTTGGTGGTTGTAGATGTGTAACAGATGTTGGGGGTCAAAGTTAGAAAAAATGTGTTTTTTTCCATTTTTTCCTCATATTTTATAATGTTTTTTTATAGTAAATTATAAGATATGATGAAAATTATGGTATCTTTTGAAAGTCAATTTAATGGCGAGAAAAACGGTATATAATATATGTGGTTACAGTAAATGAGTAAGAGGAAAATTACAGCTAAACACAAACACCGCAACAATGTAAAAATAGCCTTGGTCCCAAACGGACAGAAAATGGAAAAGTGCTGCGGTCATTAAGGGGTTAAAGTAATAAATCAACCCCCTGCACCTCACCTACCTGCCCTCAGGGGTCTGTAAGACACACTATTCTTCGTTTTTTGTCTAAATCTGCAGCCTAGGCCCACCGGAGCTGGAGCTTGCTGTCTTCAAAATCAATTCAACTGCGCATCTGAGGCGCGAAAATAGGCCCCGCCCATCAATATCGATGTCTCTAATGCCTAATGGGAACAGCAGCAAAGCGGTCTAACAAACTAGCCATGCAGGTTTTCATATAACCTAAAAATAAATGAAAGCCATGTGAACCCTTATAGTGCCATCATCACAAAAAAACGTTTGTACATAAAAATGTTGAATATCTCTTCTTTTTTTTTTCTTCTTCTCTTTATTTTTTGTAGATATTTCTAGTTTTTTTTAGCATGCAAGCTCATTTCGAAAAGTTTCTTTTCTTTAGCGCAAGGTATTGCTAATTTAGGTTTAGGTTCCCCACAGAGTAAAAAACAAAAGGGTATTCGTATTGTCAGTATGGGTTCTGTGGAGAATATTTTGATTGTTGTATTACTTTGTTCCATAATTGTATGCCACTCCTTGCTCATGTTTCTCTTTTTTCAAATGTAAACTTCAATAAAAATTATATATAAAAAAAAAAAAAAAAAGTTGAATATCCTCAAAAAAACATGAAAACGTTTTGCTCACAAAACCTTATATAACAGTGTCAATTCATAATAAACAGGTTCCAGTAATACCCCCTCTTTACATGTAGGATTACTGCTTACCCCTTCCCCCAAGGGAAACATGTCAGCCAGTTCTGAAATACCACAGTCTCTCCAGACAAAAATGACTGAACATACCTCAATGCTTGTAGCATGAAAAACGTTCCTCACACTGAAGCTTCTCAAGTACTCCTCAGCCATTCTGTGGGAACTACTCTGGATCTTAGTGACAAACTGCTAAGATCATCAGTCTCCAGGCAGAAATCTTAATCCATCTGCTGCCAGAGAAAAAATAGTACACACCGGTACCATTTAAAATAAAAAAAGTCTTGCTTGAAGAAAATAAAAACTATCATTTTATCACCTCTTTCACTTTACCTCTTCCTATTACTTAGTATAGGCAAAGAGAATGACTGGGGGTTGGAGTCAAGGGAGGAGCTATATAAACAGCTCTGTTGTGGTGCTCTTTGCCACTTCCTGTTAGCAGGAGGATAATATCCCACAAGTAAGGATGAATCCGTGGACTCGTCGTATCTAGAAGAAGAAAGGGAATGCCTGCTTTGTTCCATTAATTGCTAAATTAGCTCAAGACCACATCAGGACTGAGGAAGGTAGGTGGCTTCTTTAGGGCTGTCTTAAAGAACTTATCAATCTTTTTTAACAAATTGTTTGTCTGCAGCTATAGAGTCCTCAATCTACAAGGCAAGTAAATCTTCCTGCAATAGAGTGTGTGTGCTTCATATTCTGCTACTACATCAGAAGAGGGTCCTGCGTTTCTGAATAATCATCCTCAGCTAACATGGTAGCTAGATGGGTCGCTCCTTATAGATGTCCCAAATTAGCCCAGGGCCTGTGAAGGGTTCTCTTCTGCCCTTTGCATGCATTTGCATTTAACTGGTTGAGGCATGACAGTCATCAGTTGTGAAATTGCAGAGTGAACGTACTGTTTTAGGGGAGGAGGCCGATTCATAGAAAAAATCCTGCCGAAAACCCTAGTGGGTAGCAAATCCCTGAGTACTCTGCGGCAATGCAACACTGCAAGACCCAGTCTAATATTTGACCCTGCACATAAGTTAGAAAGCTGAGTAGGGGGCACACTAACACTACCTTATGTAGCAAACAGATATAAAAAGGGGTTACATTCTAAATAGACTTTAGATGTGCCAGTTTGCTCCATAATGATTTTGAAGGAGGACAAGTTAATATCTAAAATCAAGATCTGGATCAGTAGTGTATAGACAAGAGACAGTGGCATCTGAGACAGGCTAGGGACAAACTGCCACAAGGAGATTTACTGTATCTGCCAGTTGTACTCCTGTACACCCTTATGCCCTATTCCTGGCTCTCTGAGGTGGATCATGGGTCTCCCATTGGTCTGAGAACCCCTTTCAAATCAACGTGTAGAGCAGCACATCAAATTTCACAATAACTACTGTAACTAAGGAATCGCGGGAAAGTGGAAGAGATTAAAAACTCTGTTGGTTGCTTTGCCTCCTCCTGGTGGAGTGGACTTTAATCCCACATGTGATGACTCGTGAACTCTTGCCATTTTATGAAATAAAACAACTTATTTTCCTTTTAAATATTAAAAAAACCCAACTATAATTTAAAGAAACCATAGAATGATTGAATAAAATGAAAATATGTATTTAATTGCGGCACAACTAAGGGATCCATAGCACCAAACCTAGAATTTACAACACCCGACTGCACCTAAAGCACTCCTCACAAATCAGGATGGAAAGAAAATAATGAGAGAGTAAACATCCTATTATATATGATTAAAAATATATAAAAATTCTGTTGCACTGTTGAATAAAAAAAAAAAGCACTAAGCAGTGGTTTATACTTAGCAATAGAAATCGTTACAATATGTATTATAGCATAATTTTAAACAGATTTTACCTTTTATTTCTTTTTTTTTAACTTAATTTGTACACTGTCGATTGCTGCACAAATAAACGGGGCTGGGGTCCCTACAGGAAGGTGACTCTAGCTTGATGTCAAAAATCGTCTAGAGTAACATAAGTTGGTTTACTATTCAGTGAAAGCTAGGAAAACAGGAATTTCATTTCTGCCCATGTGAGCTTATAGGGACAGTATAGTCCAAATTAAACTTTCATGATTCAGATAAAGCATGTAATTTTAAACAACTTTACAATTTACTTTTTAGCATCAAATTTGCATTTTTCTCTTGGTATTCTTAGTTAAAAGCTAAACCTAGGTAGGCTCATATGCTCATTTCTAAGCCCTTAAAGGCCGCCTCTTATATGAATGCATTTGACATTTTTTAAAAACTAGAACATTCATTCATGTGTGCCATTTAGATACATTGTGCTCACGCCCGTGGAGTTACCTAGGAGTCAGCACTGATTGGCTAAAATGCAAGACTGTCAAAAGAAATGAGATAAGGGTGGCAGTCTGCAGAGGCTTAGATACACGGTTATCACAGAGGTAAAAAACAGAATTTATGCTTACCTGATAAATTACTTTCTCCAACGATGTGTCCGGTCCACGGCGTCATCCATAACTTGTGGGAATATTCTCTTCCCCAACAGGAAATGGCAAAGAGCACAGCAAAAGCTGTCCATATAGTCCCTCCCAGGCTCCGCCCTCCCCAGTCATTCGACCGACGGATAGGAGAAAAAAAGGAGAAACCATAGGGTGCCGTGGTGACTGTAGTGTATAAAGAAAGACATTTTTCAAACCTGATTAAAAAACCAGGGCGGGCCGTGGACCGGACACACCGTTGGAGAAAGTAATTTATCAGGTAAGCATAAATTCTGTTTTCTCCAACATTGGTGTGTCCGGTCCACGGCGTCATCCATAACTTGTGGGAACCAATACCAAAGCTTTAGGACACGGATGAAGGGAGGGAGCAAATCAGGTTACCTAAACAGAAGGCACCATGGCTTGCAAAACCTTTCTCCCAAAAATAGCCTCCGAAGAAGCAAAAGTATAAAATTTGTAGAATTTGGCAAAAGTGTGTAGAGAAGACCAAGTCGCTGCCTTACATATCTGATCAACAGAAGCCTCGTTCTTGAAGGCCCACGTGGAAGCCACAGCCCTAGTAGAGTGAGCTGTGATGCGTTCAGGAGGCTGCCGTCCGGCAGTCTCGTAAGCCAATCGGATGATGCTTTTCAGCCAGAAGGAAAGAGAGGTAGCAGTAGCCTTTTGACCTCTCCTCTTGCCAGAATAAACTACAAACAGAGAAGAAGTTTGTCTGAAATCTTTAGTTGCTTTTAAATAGAACTTTAAAGCACGGACTACATCTAAATTGTGTAAGAAACGTTCCTTCTTTGAAACTGGATTCGGACACAAAGAAGGAACAACTATTTCCTGGTTAATATTCTTGTTGGAAACAACTTTTGGAAGAAAATCAGGCTTGGTACGCAAAACAACCTTATCTGAATGGAACACCAGATAGGGTGGGACACACTGCAAAGCAGATAATTCAGAAACTCTTCTAGCAGAAGAAATAGCAACCAAAAACAGAACTTTTAAGATAATAACTTGATATCTATGGAATGTAAGGGTTCAAACGGAACCCCTTGAAGAACTGAAAGAACTAAATTTAGACTCCAGGGAGGAGTCAAAGGTCTGTAAACAGGCTTGATCCTGACCAAAGCCTGTACAAAAGCTTGAACATCTGGCACAGCTGCCAGTCGTTTGTGTAACAAGACAGATAGAGCAGAAATCTGTCCTTTTAGACAACTCGCTGACAATCCCGTATCCAAACCTTCTTGGAGAAAGGAGAGGATCCTGGATATTTTAATCTTACTCCATGAGAATCCATTGGATTCACACCAACAGAAATATCTTTTCCATATTTTATGGTAAATCTTTCTAGTCACAGGTTTTCTGGCTTGGACCAAAGTATCTATCACTGAATCCGAAAATACGCGCTTCGATAAAATCAAGCGTTCAATTTCCAAGCAGTCAGCTGGAGAGAAACTAGATTTGGATGTTCGAATGGACCTTGCACTAGCAGATCCTGTCTCAAAGGTAGCTTCCATGGTGGAGCCGATGACATATTCACCAGGTCTGCATACCAAGTCCTGCGTGGCCACGCAGGAGCTATCAGAATCACAGAGGCCTTCTCCTGTTTGATCCTGGCTACCAGCCTGGGGAGGAGAGGGAACGGCGGAAACGCATAAGCTAGGTTGAAGGACCAAGGCGCCACTAATGCATCCACTAGAGTCGCCTTGGGATCCCTGGATCTGGACCAGTAGCAAGGAACCTTGAAGTTCTGACGAGACGCCATCAGATCCATATCTGGAATGCCCCATAATTGAGTCAACTGGGCAAACACCTCCGGGTGAAGTTCCCACTCCCCCGGAAAGTCTGACGACTCAGATAATCCGCCTCCCAGTTGTCTACTCCTGGAATGTGGATTGCAGATAGGTGGCAAGAGTGATCCTCCGCCCATTTGATGATCTTGGACACCTCTCTCATCGCCAAGGAACTCCTTGTTCCCCCCTGATGGTTGATGTAAGCAACAGTCGTCATGTTGTCTGACTGGAATCTTATGAATCTGGCCTTCGCAAGTTGAGGCCAAGCCTGGAGAGCATTGAATATCGCTCTCAGTTCCAGAATGTTTATCGGGAGAAGAGACTCTTCCCGAGACCATAGACCCTGAGCTTTCAGGGAATCCCAGACCGCGCCCCAGCCTAATAGACTGGCGTCGGTCGTGAAGATGACCCACTCTGGACTGCGGAAGCTCATTCCCTGGGACAGGTGATCCTGGGTCAGCCACCAACGGAGTGAGTCTCTGGTCCTCTGATCTACTTGAATCATTGGAGACAAGTCTGTATAGTCCCCATTCCACTGCTTGAGCATGCACAGTTGTAATGGTCTTAGATGAATTCGAGCAAAAGGAACTATGTCCATTGCTGCAACCATCAACCCTACTACTTCCATGCACTGAGCTATGGAAGGCTGCAGAATAGAGTGAAGAACTTGGCAAGCGTTTCGAAGCTTTGACTTTGACATCTGTCAGGAAAATCTTCATTTCTAAAGAATCTATTATTGTTCCCAAGAAGGGAACTCTTGTCGACGGAGACAGGGAACTCTTTTCTACGTTCACCTTCCACCCGTGAGATCTGAGAAAGGCTAGAACAATGTCTGTATGAGCCTTTGCTTTGGAAAGAGACGACGCCTGAATTAGGATGTCGTCCAGGTAAGGTGCCACTGCAATACCCCTTGGTCTTAGAACCGCTAGAAGGGACCCGAGCACCTTTGTGAAAATCCTTGGAGCAGTGGCTAGCCCGAATGGGAGAGCCACGAACTGGTAATGCTTGTACAGAAAGGCGAACCTTAGGAACTGATAATGATCTTTGTGGATAGGAATATGTAGATACGCATCCTTTAAATCCACGGTAGTCATAAATTGACCCTCCTGGATTGTAGGTAAAATCGTTCGAATGGTTTCCATTTTGAACGATGGAACTCTGAGAAATTTGTTTAGAATTTTTAAATCCAGAATTGGTCTGAAAGTTCCCTCTTTCTTGGGAACTACAAACAGATTTGAGTAAAACCCCTGACCTTGTTCCACCATTGGAACTGGGTGTATCACTCCCATCTTTAACAGGTCTTCTACACAATGTAAGAATGCCTGTCTCTTTATTTGGTTTGAAGATAAGCGAGACATGTGGAACCTTCCCCTTGGGCGTAGTTCCTTGAATTCTAGAAGATAACCCTGAGAGACTATTTCTAGTGCCCAGGGATCCTGAACATCTCTTGCCCAAGCCTGAGCAAAGAGAGAGAGTCTGCCCCCTACTAGATCCGGTCCCGGATCGGGGGCTACCCCTTCATGCTGTCTTGGTAGCAGCAGCAGGCTTCTTGGCCTGTTTACCCTTGTTCCAGCCTTGCATCGGTTTCCAAGCTGGTTTAGTCTGGGAAGCGTTACCCTCTTGTCTAGAGGCTGCAGAGTTGGAGGCCGGTCCGTTCCTGAAATTGCGAAAGGAACAAAAATTAGACTTATTCTTAGCCTTGAAAGGCCTATCTTGTGGGAGGGCATGGCCCTTACCCCCAGCGATGTCTGAAATAATTTCTTTCAATTCTGGCCCAAAAAGGGTCTTACCTTTGAAAGGGATATTAAGCAATTTTGTCTTGGAAGATACATCCGCCGACCAAGACTTTAGCCAGAGCGCTCTGCGCGCCACAATTGCAAACCCTGAATTTTTCGCCGCTAATCTCGCTAACTGCAAAGCGGCATCTAAAATAAAGGAATTAGCTAACTTAAGTGCGTGAATTCTGTCCATGACTTCCTCATACGGAGTTTCCCTACTGAGCGACTATTCCAGTTCCTCGAACCAGAACCACGCCGCTGTAGTGACAGGAATAATACACGAAATAGGTTGAAGGAGGTAACCTTGCTGTACAAAAATCTTTTTAAGCAAACCCTCCAATTTTTTATCCATAGGATCTTTGAAAGCACAATTGTCCTCAATAGGAATGGACGTGCGTTTGGCTAGTGTAGAAACCGCCCCCTCGACCTTAGGGACTGTTTGCCATAAGTCCTTTCTGGGGTCGACCATAGGGAATAATTTCTTAAATATAGGAGGAGGGACAAAAGGTATGCCTGGCTTCTCCCACTCCTTATTCACTATGTCCGCCACCCGTTTGGGTATTGGAAAAGCATCGGGGTGCACCGGGACCTCAAGGAACTTGTCCATCTTGCACAATTTTTCTGGGATGACCAGATTGTCACAATCATCCAGAGTAGATAGCACCTCTTTAAGCAATGCGCGGAGATGCTCTAATTTAAATTTAAATGTCACAACATCAGGTTCTGCCTGCTGAGAAATTCTTCCTGTATCAGAAATTTCCCCATCTGACAAAACCTCCCTCATTGCCACTTCAGATTGGTGTGAGGGTATGACAGAAAAATTATCATCAGCGCCCTCCTGCTCTACAGTGTTTAAAACAGAGCAATCGCGCTTTCTCTGAAATGCTGGCATTTTGGATAAAATATTTGCTATAGAGTTATCCATTACTGCCGTCAATTGTTGCATAGTAACAAGCATTGGCGCGCTAGAAGTACTAGGGGTCTCCTGCGTGGGCAAAACTGGTGTAGACACAGAAGGAGATGATGTAGAACTATGTCTACTTCCTTCATCTGAGGAATCATCTTGGGCAACTTTACTATTTGTGACAGTACTGTCCTTACTTTGTTTGGACGCTATGGCACAATTATCACACATATTAGAAGGGGGAATCACATTGGCTTCCATACATACAGAACATGATCTATCTGAAGGCTCAGACATGTTAAACAGGTTAATAAAGCACAAAAACCGTTTTAAAACAAAACCGTTACTGTCTCTTTAAATGTTAAACAGGGCACACTTTATTACTGAATATGTGAAAAACTATGAAGGAATTATCCAATCTTTACCAAATTTTCACCACAGTGTCTTAACGCATTCAAAGTATTGCACCCCAAATTTCAGGCTGTTAACCCTTAAAATGTGGAAACCGGAGCCTTTACAATTTTTAACCCCCTTACAGTCCCAGCCCCAGCCTTTGCTGCGACTTCACCCTTCTAGAAACCTTTTCAGTGAATTCCAGACCCACACACATGCAGCTGCATGTACTGTTCTCAAAAGTAACTGCGCAGTAATGGCGCAAAAATGAGGCTCTGCCTACTACAGAGAATGGCCCTTCCTGACTGGGAAAGTGTCTACACAAGTGCCTGGCGTAAAAAACGCTCCTAAAAGTTATAAAAGTGTGAAATTCAATTTCAAACTGCATATAATACCTAAATAAAGCAATCGATTTAGCCCATAAAAGTGTCTACCAGTTTATAGCCCATAATAAGCCCTTTATTCTGTTTGAGTCTAAGAAAATGGCTTACCGATCCCCATGATGGAAAAATGACAGCCTTCCAGCATTACACAGTCTTGTTAGAATAATGGCTAGTCATACCTTAAGCAGAAAAGTCTGCAAACTGTTCCCCCCAACTGAAGTTCTCTCAGCTCAACAGTCCTGTGTGGGAACAGCAACCGATTTTAGTTACTGCTGCTAAAATCATACTCCTCTTATAAACAGAACTCTTCATCTCTTTCTGTTTTAGAGTAAATAGTACATACCAGCACTATTTTAAAATAACAAACTCTTGATAGAAGAATAAAAAACTACAATTAAACACCACATACTCTTCACCATCTCCGTGGAGATGCTACTTGTTAGAGCGGCAAAGAGAATAACTGGGGTGGGCGGAGCCTGGGAGGGACTATATGGACAGCTTTTGCTGTGGTCTTTGCCATTTCCTGTTGGGGAAGAGAATATTCCCACAAGTTATGGATGACGCCGTGGACCGGACACACCAATGTTGGAGAAAGTATATTAATATAACTGTGTTGGTTATGCAGAACTGGGTAATGGGTAATAAAGGGATTATCTATCTTATTAAACAATAACAATTCTGGAGTAGACTGTCACTTTAAAGGGACAGTAAACATTCAAAATAATGATATATAATTCTGCACATAGTGCATTATCTTAGCGCACCTTTATACATCTAAAGCATTTCCTGATTTTTTTGATCCCAAAGTTGGACTCTGCTCAAGGTTCTACTGAGCGGGTCTTGTTTTTCAAATGTGCTTTGTGGATGTGCTGTCTAGTCACAGCCCACCCGATCGCGCCATTGAAGTGAATGTAGCTTGCTCCCGATACCAGATCAGAGCGAGCGCAAGATACATTCACTTAAATGGCGCATAAAATGACACTTCAGTAAATAAATACCATTTTTAAAAAGTTTCCAATTTAGTTACTATTATCAAATTTGCATTTTTTTCTTCTTTCTTCTTTATTGAAGAGATATCTAGATAGGTAGTGTGCACATACCTGAAGCATCACATGACAGGAAACCGTGCTGCCATCTATAGGGAGTGCAAAATTATTAGGCAAGTTGTATTTTTGAGGATTAATTTTATTATTGAACAACAACCATGTTCTCAATGAACCCAAAAAACTCATTAATATCAAAGCTGAATATTTTTGGAAGTAGTTTTTAGTTTGTTTTTAGTTTTAGCTATTTTAGGGGGATATCTGTGTGTGCAGGTGACTATTACTGTGCATAATTATTAGGCAACTTAACAAAAAACAAATATATACCCATTTCAATTATTTATTTTTACCAGTGAAACCAATATAACATCTCAACATTCACAAATATACATTTCTGACATTCAAAAACAAAACAAAAACAAATCAGTGACCAATATAGCCACCTTTCTTTGCAAGGACACTCAAAAGCCTGCCATCCATGGATTCTGTCAGTGTTTTGATCTGTTCACCATCAACATTGCGTGCAGCAGCAACCACAGCCTCCCAGACACTGTTCAGAGAGGTGTACTGTTTTCCCTCCTTGTAAATCTCACATTTGATGATGGACCACAGGTTCTCAATGGGGTTCAGATCAGGTGAACAAGGAGGCCATGTCATTAGATTTTCTTCTTTTATACCCTTACTTGCCAGCCACGCTGTAGAGTACTTGGACGCGTGTGATGGAGCATTGTCCTGCATGAAAATCATGTTTTTCTTGAAGGATGCAGACTTCTTCCTGTACCACTGCTTGAAGAAGGTGTCTTCCAGAAACTGGCAGTAGGACTGGGAGTTGAGCTTGACTCCATCCTCAACCCGAAAAGGCCCCACAAGCTCATCTTTGATGATACCAGCCCAAACCAGCACTCCACCTCCACCTTGCTGGCGTCTGAGTCGGACTGGAGCTCTCTGCCCTTTACCAATCCAGCCACGGGCCCATCCATCTGGCCCATCAAGACTCACTCTCATTTCATCAGTCCATAAAACCTTAGAAAAATCAGTCTTGAGATACTTCTTGGCCCAGTCTTGACGTTTCAGCTTGTGTGTCTTGTTCAGTGGTGGTCGTCTTTCAGCCTTTCTTACCTTGGCCATGTCTCTGAGTATTGCACACCTTGTGCTTTTGGGCACTCCAGTGATGTTGCAGCTCTGAAATATGGGCAAACTGGTGGCAAGTGGCATCTTGGCAGCTGCACGCTTGACTTTTCTCAGTTCATGGGCAGTTATTTTGCGCCTTGGTTTTTCCACACGCTTCTTGCGACCCTGTTGAATATTTTGAATGAAACGCTTGATTGTTCGATGATCACGCTTCAGAAGCTTTGCAATTTTAAGAGTGCTGCATCCCTCTGCAAGATATCTCACTATTTTTGACTTTTCTGAGCCTGTCAAGTCCTTCTTTTGACCCATTTTGCCAAAGGAAAACATAATTTATGCTTACCTGATAAATTTATTTCTCTTGTAGTGTGTTCAGTCCACGGGTCATCCATTACTTATGGGATATATTCTCCTTCCCAACAGGAAGTTGCAAGAGGATCACCCAAGCAGAGCTGCTATATAGCTCCTCCCCTCACATGTCATATCCAGTCATCCGAAACAAGACGAGAAAGGAGAAACTATAGGGTGCAGTGGTGACTGGAGTTATAATTTAAAATTTAGAACCTGCCTCAAAAAGACAGGGCGGGCCGTGGACTGAACACACTACAAGAGAAATAAATTTATCAGGTAAGCATAAATTATGTTTTCTCTTGTTAAGTGTGTTCAGTCCACGGGTCATCCATTACTTATGGGATACCAATACCAAAGCTAAAGTACACGGATGATGGGAGGGACAAGGCAGGAACATTAAACAGAAGGAACCACTGCCTGTAGAACCTTTCTCCCAAAAACAGCCTCCGAAGAAGCAAAAGTGTCAAATTTGTAAAATTTGGAAAACGTATGAAGTGAAGACCAAGTTGCAGCCTTGCAAATCTGTTCAACAGAGGCCTCATTCTTAAAGGCCCAGGTGGAAGCCACAGCTCTAGTAGAATGAGCTGTAATTCTTTCAGGAGGCTGCTGTCCAGCAGTCTCATAGGCTAAGCGTATTATGCTACGAAGCCAAAAAGAGAGAGAGGTAGCCGAAGCCTTTTGACCTCTCCTCTGTCCAGAGTAAACGACAAACAGAGAAGAAGTTTGTCGAAAATATTTAGTTGCCTGTAAGTAGAACTTCAGGGCACGGACCACGTCTAGATTATGCAAAAGACGTTCCTTCTTTGAAGAAGGATTAGGACATAACGATGGAACAACAATCTCTTGATTGATATTCCTGTTAGAAACAACCTTAGGTAAAAACCCAGGTTTAGTACACAGGACTACCTTGTCTGAATGAAAGATCAGATAAGGAGAATCACAATGTAAGGCAGATAACTCAGACTCTTCGAGCCGAGGAAATAGCCATCAAAAACAGAACTTTCCAAGATAAAAGCTTAATATCAATGGAATGAAGGGGTTCAAACGGAACACCCTGAAGAACTTTAAGAACCAAGTTTAAGCTCCACAGAGGAGCAACAGTTTTAAACACAGGCTTAATCCTAGCCAAAGCCTGACAAAAAGCCTGGACGTCTGGATTCTCTGCCAGACGCTTGTGTAAAAGAATAGACAGAGCAGAAATCTGTCCCTTTAGCGAACTAGCGGATAAGCCCTTTTCTAAACCCTCTTGTAGAAAAGACAATATCCTAGGAATCCTAACCTTACTCCATGAGTAACTCTTGGATTCACACCAATATAAATATTTACGCCATATCTTGTGGTAAATTTTTCTGGTAACAGGTTTCCGAGCCTGTATTAATGTATCAATAACCGAATCCGAAAACCCACGCTTTGATAGAATCAAGCGTTCAATTTCCAAGCAGTCAGCCTCAGAGAAATTAGGTTTGGATGGTTGAAAGGACCCTGGATTAGAAGGTCCTGCCTCAGGGGTAGAGACCATGGTGGACAGGACGATGCTCTCTCCTGTTTGATCCTGGCAATCAGTCGAGGTAGCAACAGAAAAGGTGGAAACACATAAGCTATGTTGAAAACCCAAGGGGCTGCTAGTGCATCTACCAGCACCGCACCCGGGTCCCTGGACCTGGATCCGTAACAAGGAAGCTTGGCGTTCTGGCGAGATGCCATGAGATCCAGATCCGGTTTGCCCCAACGACGAATCAGTTGAGCAAATACCTCCGGGTGAAGTTCCCACTCCCCCGGATGAAAGGTCTGTCGACTTAGAAAATCCGCCTCCCAGTTCTCCACGCCTGGGATGTAGATCGCTGACAGGTGGCAAGAGTGAGACTCTGCCCAGCGAATTATCTTCGAGACTTCCAACATCGCTAGGGAACTCCTGGTTCCCCCTTGATGATTGATGTAAGCCACAGTCGTGATGTTGTCCGACTGAAACCTGATGAACCTCAGTGTTGCTAACTGAGGCCAAGTTAGGAGAGCATTGAATATTGCTCTTAATTCTAGAATGTTTATCGGGAGGAGTCTCTCCTCCTGAGTCCACGATCCCTGAGCCTTCAGGGAGTTCCAGACTGCTCCCCAGCCTAGTAGGCTGGCATCTGTTGTTACAATCGTCCAATCTGGTCTGCGAAAAGTCATTCCTTTGGACAGATGAACCCGTGACAACCACCAGAGAAGAGAATCTCTGGTCTCCTGGTCCAGATTTAGCAAAGGGGACAGATCTGAGTAATCCCCGTTCCATTGACTTAGCATGCATAGTTGCAGCGGTCTGAGATGTAGGCGCGCAAATGGCACTATGTTCATTGCCGCGACCATTAAGCCGATTACTTCCATGCACTGAGCTACTGATGGGCTTGGAATGGAGTGAAGGACACGGCAAGCATTGAGAATCTTTGATAACCTGGACTCCGTCAGGTAAATCTTCATCTCTACAGAATCTATAAGAGTCCCTAGAAAAGGGACCCTTGTGAGTGGTAACAGAGAACTCTTCTCCACGTTCACTTTCCACCCATGCGACCTCAGAAATGCTAGAACTATCTCTGTATGAGACTTTGCATTTTGAAAACTTGACGCTTGTATCAGAATGTCGTCTAGGTACGGAGCCACCGCTATGCCTCGTGGTCTTAGTACCGCCAGAAGTGAGCCCAGAACCTTTGTAAAAATTCTCGGGGCCGTAGCTAACCCGAAGGGAAGAGCTACAAACTGGTAATGCCTGTCTAGAAAGGCAAACCTTAGGTACCGATAAAGATCTTTGTGAATCGGTATGTGAAGGTAGGCATCCTTTAAGTCCACTGTGGTCATATATTGACCCTCTTGGATCATGGGTAGGATGGTCCGAATGGTTTCCATCTTGAACGACGGAACCCTTAGGAATTTGTTTAAGATTTTTAAGTCTAAGATTGGTCTGAAAGTTCCCTCTTTTTTGGGAACCACAAACAGATTTGAATAAAACCCTTGCCCCTGTTCCGTTCGCGGAACTGGGTGGATCACTCCCATCACTAAGAGGTCTTGTACACATTGTAGAAATGCCTCTTTCTTTACTAGGTTTGTTGATAACCTTGACAGATGAAACCTCCCTTGTGGAGGAGAAGTTTTGAAATCCAGAAGGTATCCCTGAGATATAATCTCCAACATCCAGAGATCCTGTACATCTCTTGCCCAAGCCTGGCCGAAGAGAGAAAGTCTGCCCCCCACTAGATCCGTCTCTGGAAAGGGGTCCCTGTCTTCATGCTGTCTTAGGGGCGGAAGTAGGCTTTCTGGCCTGCTTGCCCTTGTTCCATGACTGGTTGCCTTTCCAACCCTGTCTGTAACGAGCAGTAGTTCCTTCCTGTTTTGGAGCGGAGGAAGTTGATGCTGCTCCTGCCTTGAAATTACGAAAGGCACGAAAATTAGACTGTTTGGCCTTTGATTTGGCCCTGTCCTGAGGAAGGGTGTGGCCCTTACCTCCAGTAATGTCAGCAATAATTTCCTTCAAGCCGGGCCCGAATAAGGTCTGCCCTTTGAAAGGAATGTTTAGTAGTTTAGACTTAGAAGTTACATCTGCTGACCATGATTTAAGCCATAGCGCTCTGCGCGCCTGTATGGCGAATCCGGAATTCTTAGCCGTAAGTTTGGTTAAATGCACTACAGCATCCGAAACAAACGCATTAGCCAGCTTAAGGGTTCTAATCTTGCTCAAAGATTCATCCAATGGTGCTGTGCGAATCGCCTCTTCCAGAGACTCAAACCAGAATGCTGCTGCAGCAGTGACAGGCGCAATGCATGCAAGAGGCTGTAATATAAAACCTTGTTGAACAAACATTTTCTTAAGGTAACCCTCTAATTTTTTATCCATTGGATCTGAGAAAGCACAGCTATCCTCCACCGGGATAGTGGTACGCTTGGCTAAAGTAGAAACTGCTCCCTCCACCTTAGGGACCGTCTGCCATAAGTCTCGTGTGGTGGCGTCTATAGGGAACATTTTTCTAAATATCGGAGGAGGGGAAAAAGGCACACCGGGTCTATCCCACTCCTTGCTAATAATCTCTGTAAGCCTCTTTGGTATAGGAAAAACGTCAGTACACACCGGTACCGCATAGTATTTGTCCAGCCTACATAATTTCTCTGGGATTGCCACCGTGTCACAATCATTCAGAGCCGCGAACACCTCCCCTAGCAACACGCGGAGGTTCTCAAGCTTAAATTTAAAATTTCTGAATCCGGTCTCCCCGAATCAGAACCGTCACCCACAGAATGAAGCTCTCCGTCCTCATGTTCTGCAAATTGTGACGCAGTATCAGACATGGCTCTCGTGTCATCGGCGAGCTCTGTCCTTAACCCAGAGTTGTCACGCTTGCCTCTTAACTCGGGCATATTGTATAATACTTCTTTCATAACATTAGCCATATCATGTAAAGTGATTTGTAAGGGCCTTGATGTACTTGGCGCCTCAATCTTACGCACCTCCCGAGCGGGAGACGAAGGTACTGACACGTGAGGAGAGTTAGACGGCATAACTTCCCCCTCGTTGTCTGGTGATAATTTCTTTATCGGTACAGATTGACTTTTATTCAAAGTAATATCAATACAATTGGTACACATATTTCTATTGGGCTCCACATCGGCTTTTAAACATAATGAACAAGCAGATTCCTCTGTATCAGACATGTTTAAACAGACTAGCAATGAAGCTAGCAAGCTTGGAAATTACTTCAATAAGTTTACAAGCAATATAAAAAACGCTGCAGCGCTTTCTTAAAAAACACAATTGAATAACAAAGAACTAGTTCAGTTATAGTCAACAATTCTTTAAATGTATTAGAGGATTGCACCCATTAGAAAAAGGATGATTAACCCCTCAGTATTCAAAAAACGGATATCAAATTAAGATTTAACGCTTTTATCACAGTCAAACACACTGTCACAGGTCTGCTGTGACTGATTACCTCCCTCAAAAACGAATTTTGAAGATCCCTGAGCTCTCTGGAGACGTCCTGGATCAAAGAGGAAGAAGCAGGAAGACTGTGCTAGAATTTTAACTGCGCAACAAGGCGCTAAAAAAGGTCCCTCCCACTCCAATCACAACAGTGGGAGACCTGATATAACGGTTTCTATGCAGAAATATACGTTAGCCGTGTGGGAAAAAATCATGCCCAAAAAGATTTATCACCAAAGTACCTCACAAAACGATTAACATGCCAGTAAACGTTTTAAAAAACAACATTTCAGATGCTGTGTAAAGTTATTACTAAGCCTGCTACCAGTCGCTTCTACTGCAGTTAAGGCTCACACATTATATCAGTATTAACAGTATTTTTTCAGTCAAATTCTAGTCCCTAGAAAATAACTCTACTGTGCATACATTTATCTGCCTGATACCAGTCACTACTACTGCATTTAAGGCTGTACTTACATCATACGGGTAACAGCAGTGTTTTCTTAGTCAATTCCATTCCCAGAAAATATTGTACTGCACATACCTCATTTGCGGGAGACCCCGCATGCTATTCCCATTTTCTGAAGTTACCCCACTCCTCAGAATGTCGAGAACAGCCAGTGGATCTTAGTTACGCCTGCTAAGATCATAGAAAACGCAGGCAGTTTCTTCTTCCAAATACTGCCTGAGATAGAAAAACAGCACACTCCGGTGCCATTTAAAATAACAAACTTTTGATTGAAGAATAATTAAGTAAAAACTCCAGCTCCTCTCGCGACCTCCTTCTTTGTTGAGGGTTGCAAGAGAATGACTGGGTATGACATGTGAGGGGAGGAGCTATATAGCAGCTCTGCTTGGGTGATCCTCTTGCAACTTCCTGTTGGGAAGGATAATATATCCCATAAGTAATGGATGACCCGTGGACTGAACACACTTAACAAGAGAAAGGAAGTTGCCTAATAATTATGCACACCTGATATAGGGTGTTGATGTCATTAGACCACACCCCTTCTCATTACAGAGATGCACATCACCTAATATGCTTAATTGGTAGTACGCTTTCGAGCCTATACAGCTTGGAGTAAGACAACATGCATAAAGAGGATGATGCGGTCAAAATACTCATTTGCCTAATAATTCTGCACTCCCTGTAGTGCTCTTGTTAATGTATAACAATGTTGTAAAACTGCTGTGCTGCAGACACGTGCACACTCCTGAACTTACCTTCCTGCTTTTCAACAAAGAATAACAAGAAAACCAAGAAAAGTTAATAGAAGTAAATTGGAAAGTTGTGGATAAAAATGGTAATATTCATTTAAAATATCTGAAATATATGTGAATTTCCCTTGCTCAAACATATGGTATAACCAGGGTAAAAAGAATGACTATACTACAAACTTGATAGTTCATCTAAGCCCGGGTATACATTCATACGTGTACTACACGAGTATAAAATAACAAAATCACATACCAGGGCTCTGAAACTCCCTCAAGATTTGACCTCACTTTAATTCAACTGGTTTATAAGCGGTTAATATGTAAAAACACTCTGGTCTATTTTTACCTGCATGATGCAAGCTTAGCAATATAGCAGTCTTTTTACAAACAAATTAACCCTGTTATTCATCAATATTTGCAATCAAAGCACAAGCACTTTATATATTTTTTATAGGTTACCGCTCTTGGTAGCACAGAGTGGGTATTCACCACCTGATAACTGCAAATAGTACTCTTACCATACAGGACAACAAGGGAGATAAATCATTAGTGAATACTCCCGCTGACTGTTTGAATAACTCTTGCATATAATTAAACCCTAGTGAGTAATCACTACACCAGTCTTGTGAGCAGGAAATTTCAGTCCTTGAACTATATGTCACAAGGTTATTACAGAAACGTTAAATTCACAAATACAAAACCTACTATCAAATCAGTCTATTCTTGTTATTAGACAGGCTGCTGACATAAAAACGAAACAATACTGACACCCTATATTTACTACCATACATTTTCACTATTGGGCAAAGCACACTTGCTATACAGTTATCATTGCTTATGACATAATATGCATCTGGAAAATCAACCTAAGAGTGATTTTAATAATTATTTTCCATTTTACTTTGCAATTTGTGTGTAATAAAAGTTACGTTTTAAACAACCCATCCCTTTAGTATAGCTTTTTGTCTAGCTTGTCCCCTTGATCAATTCTATGATCTGGATGCACGTGGTGCACTAGTAAATATTAATGAACACTTCACCCCTCGAGTGCTGTTTTTGTAGTCTTGTTTAAGGAATAGGTCCCTTTGGCATTTCTTTAATTTTTCCTGCAATATAGTGATGCCTGTATGTTAAGACCACTTGAAAGTTCACAGCTAGAAGTCTTGATAATGTTCAGGTGTGGCTGGACCTTTGCAGTAGCAAGTTTGCTATGGGAGGAATATAGGGACTGCATTCACCCAGGTCAGCTACATACCAGTACTAGTATGATTCTCCAAGATTGTGAGAGGGATATTAACATACTTAATTTGACGTCCTTTCATATGGAAAAGGGGGTTAAACATACAGCTGAATAACCACTCTACAAATGAAACACACAGAAGCTCACAAGGAAGAAATAGCCAGTGAGCCTATTAGGAATGACAAATGAGCCATCCATACACTGGATATATTCTTCTAGGACCTGCAAGTGATGCTAAAGAAAAAATTACCCAAGAATGAAAAAAACATACCATAGTACAATATGGCTGAAGGAAAAAGTGACCACTAAATCTGTGCACTCTTGTCATCGTTGCTACACATATGTACTATTCCAACTCACTTTGTCTCGTAGAGCCTCTGGGGCTGTCCACTTGACAGGTAGCTTGCTGGTGTCCAGTGTGGCAGAAGCCTCCTTCGTAAGGCCAAAATCGCTGACCTTGGCAATGTTATCTTCTGAGACCAACACATTGCGTGCGGCAAGATCTCTGTGCACAAAGTTATTGGCCTCCAGGTACTCCATACCTTCTGACACATGCCTGTGGAAATAAAGAGAATTAAATAAACCAGCTCTGTGGCAAATGAAAAGGTGTGGCAGGGAAATACACAGTACCATTTAATCACAGACAAAATATACTGTTTTCTTCTCATTAGCTGAAGTAAAATCTCTAGTTAAAAGAAAAGGCTAAGTAATAGTGAAGACTCCATAGGGATCCACTTACATAATGGATATACAAACTTATGCATATTTAAAAAAAAAATGGGAAAACCCCCAAAACAATACAAAAAACAAAACAGTCTGGTAGAGTAAGCAAGTAGAGAAAAGAAAGTGTGGTTGTGAATCAGCAGGATACAACTTACTAAAATGGAACATGAGAAATGGAAAGCAGCATATTTCAAAGAACATGTGGTAAAGTCTAAAGCTCTGCTGTCAGATCTTGTGCACTCAATACCACCATACAATCAGACACTATGGCTGTTTTACTGTCAGTAGCTGCAGTAACATGTTAATAAGTAGAACACATGGTGAGTAGACACTGCCACAAAGCTTTACTTACAGCGAGAATTTGAGTAGACATTCACCTCCCAGAACGGATCTACCCCGAGACCTTAGATAATCCACCAGACTTCCCTAAAAGACAAAATCTTTTGTTAAATACCCACCAAACTTTACAGAAGCACTTGCATACTTGTATTGACACGACTACACATTGCAAAAAATAAGTTATGTTATTTTTAATATTCTTTCCACAAACGTCTGTCACTCCTCATTATCTATATTACATACATGATTACCTGATAAATATTTCTTTCTTGGTTTAGTCCACGACCTTACTTTTGGGAATAACTTCACCTGGCCACCAGGAGGAGGCAAAGACACCCCAACCAGAGCTTTAAGTACCCATCTCTCTCCCAGTAGTTTGTATAGTCCAGTCAAGAGAGAAGGTAGAAAAAGAAAGGGATAACTTGGGTAAAAAGGTGCAAAACTGACACCATTAAGATAAAAAAATGTGTGGCGGGTTTGTGGACTCTCACAACCAACAAATAAATATATTTATCAGGTAAGCATAAATTATATTTTCGTTCTAATGGTTGTCCACGACATTACTATTGGGAACTAATTCCCAAGCTGAGAATTCCACAAAATATAGGGTGGAAAAAGGAAGACAGGCACCTATTTACCAGGTATCCCCGTCTACAAAACTTTTCTCCCAAAGGAAGCAAAACATATCAAAATGGTAAAATTTGGTGAAGATGTGTATGGAGGACCAAGGCTGACAAATTCGAAATCCGTTTTCCTGAGGATATGGCTAATAGGAACAGTACCTTCCAGAATAAAAGCTTAATGACCAGATTATGCATAGATTTAAACGGTGGGTACCGAAGAACCTTAAAGGTACATAAAACAAGTTGGGATAGAGACAAAATATAATATGTACTTTAATTACTGTACTTTCAAATTTATACTTCAGTGCCTTGCCATTAGCCCTTTCTTTTTAGTTTCTGAATTGTAAAGCTCTAACTATCCCCACACAATTCCATTTATGGCTGTATCAATATCTATTGTTGCTTTTGGTAGAATACAAAAATGCAGTGATTATCTGCTGGAGCAAGCCTAGAAGCTGTGAACCCAGTTGAAATACAATGCCTGTGTCTAAACACTGATAAGGATGGGTGGAGTTGGCTGCTCAAGGCAGCTTAGCTATGTAATTCATTTTGCTTATTTTTGAAAATTATTTTAAAATACTTGCCAGCAGTTACCTGATGAAACAGCTAGTCATCCGAGAAACGCATTGCCTGTTTTATATGTTTTAAAATAAAACTGTGATCTTAAGTAGTAGTAGTAGCCTTTTAACTACTTTTTTACTTTTGAGCACTTTACACCACTTTTTCAAACCATTTGAAAGAACAATCCAGGGAGACAAGATTCAGACAGCTGGTGTCACTAACATCCAAGCCTGCCTTGTTTGCACGATTTCATTGTGCAAACGGGATTGTGAGTACTCATTTTGTATATTTTCTTGGAATCATTCTGTTACAATTTTAACCTGCAATAGGTGAAGTTCTGTGTCCTTATATTTTTAAAGGCTACAACATCCAGTATCCAGTCTACTGAAATCTGAGGGAGACCTTGCCCCAATCAGTCAGCTGGAGACTGCAAAGCCCAGCCTGCGCATATTGCACTTTATTAGTGCACACACCCTTGTGAGAAGTCACTTGTTAGCAACTTTGTATTCACTGAAAATGTATTTTGGATAAACTGCACTATGAGGGACTCTTCTTTACATCTTTTTTAGATTCTTCTTGCAAGTCCAATCCTGCCAGAAGAAGAGCAGACTCAGGAACTTTTAAAACACTACTTCATTGTTTCTTTATTATAATTTAATTTTTTTATTCTTATTCAAATTTTTATTTTTTTCACAATTATTGATGTTATAACAATTGTATTGTATATACATGATTGCACATAACTGCACATTTTTCCATCATTATTATCTTTTCGATTCACACATAGAAATACCCAAATTGGTGGGTCTAAAGCTAGTTTAAAATCAACAATTATTCAAAGGAGAACACACAAATTGAAACCTAAGTTTCACACACCTATTTAATTTTCAGCATCTTTTTTTATAACACTACCATTTATATTTGCACCCTCTGCAAACCTCATACTATAGGAATTTGCATTAGAAACTGGAATTTTTTTCAAAATTGCATGCTTTCTATGAACAATGAAAGAAAACAATTGGGACTCATATCCCTGTAAAGTCCAACCCATTTATGGGTTCAAATGGAGGCACTTAAGGAATCATCAAAAGCAGATTAAGACTCCAAGGAGGAGTAGCTTGTGATTCAGGTGAAAAGCCATGACGTTTATTCTTTGGCAAACCATAACGCCTCCCTATCTGGTTGAATACCTCCTGGGTCACAGACCAATCTCACAGGTGAAGGTGCTGGCAACTGAGAAAGTCCTAAACCAGGATGATGTGCAAAATAATTTGGTAAATCGCTTTATCAATATAACCGAGTGAGCAAGCAAAATAAAATTGGAAGCAGGCAAAATAAGGGCACTTCTAAATTCTAAATGATTATGAAATACTCAAAAATAAATGTATTGAATATAATATAAAATATTATATAAATATAATGTTTGCAAGAATACATAAACTCAAAATAATTTAGATTATAATGGAGAGGAGAAAAAAAAAAAAATCACCTTTGCCATGAATTCTGTGACAATATACAAGCTGCTCTTGTCCTCAACGATGACCCCCAGCATCTGAACCAAATTCTTATGTTGCAGTTGCCTGGAAAACAAAACGGTGTTCATACACATCGTTATACTAGAAGTTCATGTTTCTTTCAGGATACAAGCATTACATTTCTATATAATGTGGGAGGCAAGAGATACATATTCATGCCTGCATATGGTGAAGGGGTGAGGTATATATCTCAAAGTCAATATATTAGTTTTAGTGTGCAACATATATACATGATAGTTGAAGGAGAAAGGTATGTTGTTTTTTGGTAACCATTTAATAAGAGGTACTTAAAGAAGAACAACATAGTCAAGACAGTAACACATTTCTTTTAAACCCCTAAAAACCTTTAAAGATCCATTTTAAATAAGATATATGGCGGTGATTAAAATGTATAGATTACCTCCATAATTTTAAAATGGATCAGTAAAGGATTTTAGGGGTTTTAAATGGAAAGTTCTTGAGTGTGACGGTTATGAATCTGTTGTTTGGCACTGCAGTTCTGCCACCACAGTCTACAGCCCACTGCAGAGTGTGACTTGTAATTATTTTGTCTTAGTTTTTCCAGGAGCATTTTTAAACAGGCCATGGATCACCAGCTTTGTACTTTCCAATATCTAACAGTTGATTGGTACATTTACTTATGTATGTTTTGCTTCCTAATACACAGACATATCTTTCAACTCCAAAAATAAAAACACACAGCTCTGGTCTCCAAATTCACAATGAGAAAAAACATAATTTATGCTTACCAGACATATTCTTTTTCTCCCGGATAGGGAGAGTCCTTGGCTTCATTCCTAACTGTTGGGAAAAAACAATACCTGGCCACCAGGAGGAGGCAGAGACACCCCAGCCAAAGGCTTAAATATCCCTCCCACTTCCTCATTACCCCAGTCATTCTGCCGAGGGAACAAGGAAAAGTAGGAGAAACATTAGGGTATAAATGGTGCCAGAAGAATAAAATAAACAATAGGGGGCCTTCCATGGACAAGAAAAAAATGTGCGGGGGCCGTGGACTCCCCCTATTCGGAAGCAAAGGAATTTATCTGGTAAGGATAAATTCTGTTTTCCTTCCTAAGATAGGGAAAGTCCACAGCTTCATTTCTTACTGTTGGGAAAACTATACCCATGCTCCAGAGGACACTGAATGAATAACGGGAGGGAACAAAAAGGAAGAGGCGGACCATATTCTGAGGGTACCACAGCCTACAAAACTTTTCTCCTGAAAGCTGCTTCAGTCGAAGCAAAAACATCAAACTTGTAAAATTTTGAAAAAGTATGCAAGAAGGACCAGGTAGCCGCCATACAAATCTGATTCATAGAGGCCTCGTTCTTAAAGGCCCAATAGGAAGCCACTGCTCTAGTGGAATGAGCTGTTATCCTCTCAGGAGAATGATGTCCTGCTGTCTCCTAAGCTAAGCGGATGACACTCCTTAACCAAAAAAATAGGGACGTCGAAGTAGCCTTTAGCCCCTTACGCTTCACTGAATAGACAACAAAGAGGAAGATTGTCTAAACTCCTTAGTAGCCTGAAGATAGAACTTCTTCGATGAAGAAGGATTAAGGACACAAGGAAACAACCACAATCTCCTGATTGATGTGATCTGACCTTAGGAGAAAAAAAACAAACTAATTTAGTACGTTAAACTGCCTTATCTGCATGAAAAATCAGATAAGGGAGCTCACATTGCAAAGCAGAGATCTCAGAAACTCTGTGCGCAGAGGAAATAGCCAATAAAAAGAGAATCTTCCAAGATAATTTAATGTCAACTGAATGCAGAGGCTCAAACGGAACCTGTTGCAAAACCCAAAGAACAAGATTTAGGCTCCAAGAAGGAGCCCCAGATCTAAACACAGGTCTGATCCTAATCAGAGCCTTAAAGGAATGCACGTCTGGAAGCTCAGCCAGTTTCTTGTGCAATTAAACCCAAAGGGCCGAAATCTGTCCCCTCAGGGAACTAGCAGAAAGGCCTCCTCTCCAACCCATCCTGGAGAAAAGATAAGATCCTGGCAAACTTAACTCTGTGCCAGGAAAACCCACGCTCTTCACACCAGAATAAGTAGGTCCTCCACACCTTGTGGTAGATACGCCGAGTAACTGGTTTACGAATAAGAGTATCAATGACACTCTCAGAGAAACCTCTCTTGGCTAAGACTAAGCGTTCAATCTCCACGCAGTCAGCCTCAGATTTTAATGAACAAATGAACCTGGTATCAGCAGGTCTCTGCGACAAGGTAACTTCCACGGAGGAGATGAGGACATCCCCACTAGATCCGCGAACCACGTCCTTCACGACAGTGAACAGCTGTGAGCCTCCGCCCACTCCAGAATCTGAGGTACTTCCTTCAATCGCCAAGGAACTTCTCGTTCCCCCCCTGATGGGTGATGTAAGCCACCGAGGTTATATTGTCTGATTGGAATCTGATAAACTGGGACGAACCCAGAAGTGGCCAAGCCTTCAAGGCCTTGAAGATTGCCCGTAGTTCCAAAATATTGATCCGGAGGGAGGACTCCTAGCGAGTCCACAACCCCTGTGCCTTCCTGGCACCCCAAACAGCTCCCCAACCGGATAGGCTTGCGTCCATAGTCACAATCTATCAGGATGGTCTTAAGAAGCATGTCCCACAGGACAGATAATCTGGACAGAGCCACTAAAAGTGTGATTCTCTAGACCGGCTGTCTAATACAATCTGTTGAGACAGATCTGAATGATCGCCGTTCCACTGCCTCAGCATGCACAGTTGTAAAGGTCTGAGACGGAACCTGGCAAAAGGAAAGATGTCCATGCAGGATACCATGAGACCACTCACCTCCATAAAATGAGCCACAAAGGGACTCAAGGAGGTCCGGAGGGCAAGACATGCAGAAGTTAGCTTGCAACGTCTCTAGTTCTCTGTTAGAAATATTCTCATGGATATGAAGTCTATTATAGTACCAAGGAATTCAACCCTGGTACTTGGGATAAGAGAACTATTTTCCAAGTTAATCTTACATCCATATGATCGAAGAAGACTGAGAAGGGACTCCGAGAATTCTTCCGCAAGACAGGATGGTGCTTGCACCAGAACATTGTCCAAGTATGGGGCTACTGCAATACCCTAGGGTTCTGGCTACAGCTAGAAAAAAGATTCTTGGAGCAGTAGCTAGGCCAAATGGAAGGGCAATGAACTGGAAGTGCTGGTCCAGGAATGCAAACCTCAGGAACTGAAAGTGTCCCTGTGGATTGGAACATGAAGGTAAGCGTCCTTCAGATATAGTGGTCATAAACTGGCCTTCCTGAATTAAAGGAAGGATGGACCTTATTGTCTCTATCTTGAAGGAAGGGACACTGAGAAAACAGAATTTATGTTTACCTGATAAATTACTTTCTCCAACGGTGTGTCCGGTCCACGGCGTCATCCTTACTTGTGGGATATTCTCTTCCCCAACAGGAAATGGCAAAGAGCCCAGCAAAGCTGGTCACATGATCCCTCCTAGGCTCCGCCTACCCCAGTCATTCGACCGACGTTAAGGAGGAATATTTGCATAGGAGAAACCATATGATACCGTGGTGACTGTAGTTAAAGAAAATAAATCATCAGACCTGATTAAAAAACCAGGGCGGGCCGTGGACCGGACACACCGTTGGAGAAAGTAATTTATCAGGTAAACATAAATTCTGTTTTCTCCAACATAGGTGTGTCCGGTCCACGGCGTCATCCTTACTTGTGGGAACCAATACCAAAGCTTTAGGACACGGATGAAGGGAGGGAGCAAATCAGGTCACCTAAATGGAAGGCACCACGGCTTGCAAAACCTTTCTCCCAAAAAATAGCCTCAGAAGAAGCAAAAGTATCAAACTTGTAAAATTTGGTAAAAGTGTGCAGTGAAGACCAAGTCGCTGCCCTACATATCTGATCAACAGAAGCCTCGTTCTTGAAGGCCCATGTGGAAGCCACAGCCCTAGTGGAATGAGCTGTGATTCTTTCAGGAGGCTGCCGTCCGGCAGTCTCGTAAGCCAATCTGATGATGCTCTTAATCCAAAAAGAGAGAGAGGTAGAAGTTGCTTTTTGACCTCTCCTGTTACCAGAATAAACAACAAACAAGGAAGATGTTTGTCTAAAATCCTTTGTAGCATCTAAATAGAATTTTAGAGCGCGAACAACATCCAAATTGTGCAACAAACGTTCCTTCTTCGAAACTGGTTTCGGACCCAAAGAAGGCACGACTATCTCCTGGTTAATGTTTTTGTTAGAAACAACTTTTGGAAGAAAACCAGGTTTAGTACGTAAAACCACCTTATCTGCATGGAACACCAGATAAGGAGGAGAACACTGCAGAGCAGATAATTCTGAAACTCTTCTAGCGGAAGAAATTGCAGCCAAAAACAAAACTTTCCAAGATAATAACTTAATATCAACGGAATGTAAGGGTTCAAACGGAACCCCCTGAAGAACTGAAAGAACTAAGTTGAGACTCCAAGGAGGAGTCAAAGGTTTGTAAACAGGCTTGATTCTAACCAGAGCCTGAACAAAGGCTTGAACATCTGGCACAGCTGCCAGCTCTTTGTGAAGTAACACAGACAAGGCAGAAATCTGTCCCTTCAAGGAACTTGCAGATAATCCTTTCTCCAATCCTTCTTGAAGAAAGGATAGAATCCTAGGAATCTTTACCTTGTCCCAAGGGAATCCTTTAGATTCACACCAACAGATATATTTTTTCCATATTTTTGTGGTAAATTTTTCTAGTTACAGGCTTTCTGGCCTGAACAAGAGTATCAATAACAGAATCTGAGAACCCTCGCTTTGATAAGATCAAGCGTTCAATCTCCAAGCAGTCAGCTGGAGTAGGACCAGATTCGGATGTTCGAACGGACCTTGAACAAGAAGGTCTCGTCTCAAAGGTAGCTTCCATGGTGAAGCCGATGACATATTCACCAGATCTGCCTACCAAGTCCTGCGTGGTTACGCAGGAGCTATCAAGATCACCTACGCCCTCTCCTGATTGATCCTGGCTACCAGCCTGGGGATGAGAGGAAACGGCGGGAATACATAAGCTAGGTTGAAGGTCCAAGGTGCTACTAGTGCATCTACTAGAGTCGCCTTGGGATCCCTGGATCTGGACCCGTAGCAAGGAACCTTGAAGTTCTGACGAGAGGCCATCAGATCCATGTCTGGAATGCCCCACAGTTGAGTGATTTGGGCAAAGATTTCCGGATGGAGTTCCCACACCCCCGGATGCAATGTCTGACGAATCAGAAAATCCGCTTCCCAAGTTTCCACTCCTGGGATGTGGATTGCAGACAGGTGGCAGGAGCGAGTCTCCGCCCATTGAATGATTTTGGTCACTTCTTCCATCGCCAGGGAACTCCTTGTTCCCCCCTGATGGTTGATGTACGCAACAGTCGTCATGTTGTCTGATTGAAACCGTATGAACTTGGCCCTCGCTAGCTGAGGCCAAGCCTTGAGAGCATTGAATATCGCTCTCAGTTCCAGAATATTTATCGGTAGAAGAGATTCTTCCCGAGACCAAAGACCCTGAGCTTTCAGGGATCCCCAGACCGCGCCCCAGCCCATCAGACTGGCGTCGGTCGTGACAATGACCCACTCTGGTCTGCGGGAGGTCACCCCTAGCGACAGGTTGTCCAGGGACAGCCACCAACGGAGTGAGTCTCTGGTCCTCTGATTTACTTGTATCTTCGGAGACAAGTCTGTATAGTCCCCATTCCACTGACTGAGCATACACAATTGAAATGGTCTTAGATGAATGCGCGCAAAAGGAACTATGTCCATTGCCGCTACCATCAAACCTATCACTTCCATGCACTGTGCTATGGAAGGAAGAGGAACGGAAGGAAGTATCCGACAAGAGTTTAGAAGTTTTGTTTTTCTGGTCTCTGTCAGAAAAATCCTCATTTCTAAGGAGTCTATTATTGTTCCCAAGAAGGGAACTCTTGTCGACGGAGATAGAGAACTCTTTTCCACGTTCACTTACCATCCGTGAGATCTGAGAAAGGCCAGGACTATGTCCGTGTGAGCCTTTGCTTGAGGAAGGGACGACGCTTGAATCAGAATGTCGTCCAAGTAAGGTACTACAGCAATGCCCCTTGGTCTTAGCACCGCCAGAAGGGACCCTAGTACCTTTGTGAAAATCCTTGGAACAGTGGCTAATCCGAAAGGAAGCGCCACGAACTGGTAATGCTTGTCCAGGAATGCGAACCTTAGGAACCGATGATGTTCCTTGTGGACAGGAATATGTAGATACGCATCCTTTAAATCCACCGTGGTCAAGAATTGACCTTTCTGGATGGAAGGATTGTTCGAATGGTTTCCATTTTGGACGATGGAACCTTGAGAAACTTGTTTAGGATCTTGAGATCTAAGATTGGTCTGAACGTTCCCTCTTTTTTGGGAACTACGAACAGATTGGAGTAGAACCCCATCCCTCGTTCTTTTAATGGAACAGGATGAATCACTTCCAGAAGATAACCTTGGAAGACTATTTCTAGCGCCCAAGGATCCAGAACATCTCTTGCCCAAGCCTGAGTGAAGAGAGAGAGTCTGCCCCCCACCAAATCCGGTCCCGGATCGGGGGCCCGCATCTCATGCTGTCTTGGGAGCAGTGGCAGGTTTCTTGGCCTGCTTTCCTTTGTTCCAGCCTTGCCTTGGTCTCCAGGCTGGATTGGCTTGAGAAGTATTACCCTCCTGCTTAGAGGACGTAGCACTTGGGGCTGGTCCGTTTCTGCGAAAGGGACGAAAATTAGGTTTATTTTTGGCCTTGAAAGACCTATTCTGAGTAAGGGCGTGGCCCTTGCCCCCAGTGATATCAGAGATAAACTCTTTCAAGTCAGGGCCAAACAGTGTTTTCCCCTTGAAAGGAATGTCAAATAATTTGTTCTTGGAAGACGCATCCGCTGACCAAGATTTTAACCAAAGCGCTCTGCGCGCCACAATAGCAAACCCAGAATTTTTCGCCGCTAACCTAGCCAATTGCAAGGTGGCGTCTAGGGTGAAAGAATTAGCCAATTTAAGAGCACGAATTCTGTCCATAATCTCCTCATAAGAAGAAGAATTACTAATAATCGCCTTTTCTAGCTCATCGCACCAGAAACACGCGGCTGTAGTGACAGGGACAATGCATGCAATTGGTTGT